>NC_071087.1:106358497-106670997 GCF_027358695.1 Spea bombifrons | reverse complement strand
TATGGCCTGGCTATATGAGTTTTTTGTATACTTAGGGTGGAAGCTAATGTTTTTAAGGTAAGTTGGTCTGTCTGTTGATTTGCGATACAGGGATGTGTGGATGGAATTGTTCCTAATGGTGATGGTGGTGTCCAGGAAGTTTATTTCTGTGGGTGAGTGGCTGATTGTGAGGTTGATGTTGGGGTCCAATGCATTGTAGTTCTCGTGGAAGGTGAGAAGTTCCTCTTTGTTGACGGTCCAGATGATTAGAATATCATCTATATAGCGGGGTTTTGTTTGGCGCCATTCGAGTACCCATCTCAGTCCCAGTTTTCTGGATGTAGAGGTCCTGAAATAGTTATGGTTAAGTATAAATTGAATGAGCTGTGTAACTGATTCAGTGTCCATGTTGTGTCGGTTCAAATATTCCTGGCATGCTGCTATGCCATCTCTGTGTGGGATGTTAGTATATAGGGATTCAACATCCATGGTGGCCAGGAGAATGTTCTGTGGGAGTGGGCCCAGGTAAGCCAGTTTGTTTAAGAGGACTGTGGTGTCCTGAATGAAGCTGGGTGTTTGTTGTACTAGTGGTTGCAGGGTGTTTTCTATCCAGCCAGATATATTCTCTGTCAGTGTACCAATTCCTCGGATGATGGGTCTCCCTGTGTTACCTTCTTTGTGTATTTTGGGTAGCATGTACATGTAGAAAGAGCCGTATTTAGGATCTTCAGGTATTAGTGGTCTTGCCCACCGTGCTGCAGCTCAGTTTCAGGGTCTTGGCAATCTTCTTACAGCCTAGGCCATCTTTATGTAGAGCAACAATTCTTTTTTTAGATCCTCAGAGAGTTCTTTGCCATGAGGTTCCATTTTGAACTTCCAGTGACCAGTATGAGAGAGTGTGAGAGCGATAACACCAAATTTAACACACCTGCTCCCCATTCACACCTGAGACCTTGTAACATTAACGAGTCACATGACACTGGGGAGGGGAAATGGCTAATTGGGCCCAATTTGGACATTTCCACTTATGGGTGTACTCACTTGCATGATTATGGGACATTGCATGATTATGGGACATTGCATGATCTAAATTAGAACTGTATAATCCTCTTTTTCAAATGTTGATTTTTACTGGGTTCATGTCTCATTTGAGGCAGTATATGTGAATGTATCCAATGAAAACCATATATTTATGCAAACCGGACCCTGGGTTTTCTCCTAGGGGCACATAGACATGTTTTATACTGCCGTTCAAACCAACATCTTCAAAAGTTGATCTTTTTATGAAATTCATTTTTTACAAATATTTGCTGTATATGCGTACATACAAAATATTCTCGTTTTGCATTTAGTAATTTCCAGTAAGTTCACCAATGCCCCACATGCATAGGCTTGTCATGCTTGTGGGACATTACATACACCAAATAGTATTAGGAAAAAAAATTCATAAAATTCCCCACTTACTATGAGTAGGTAAACTTAACTTACTTATTTACTTAATGCCCACCAGACAATCCTATTACCAAATTAGATACTGAACATTTGCTATCACCGCCAAAAAAAAGAATCAAAGAGGAATACTGAAGAAAAATGTATCTTTTAGAGAATATCAATCAAAAGGTAAAGATTAAGAGATTGAACAATCTAGGGATATCACAAGAAGGAAAGAGCAAGGAAGAAAAAGGTACATCATAGGACAGTGGCAAAAATATATTTACTTTTAATCCTTTAATAATGCATTATTCTCTACTATTCAAAGGCTGTCCCTTTGTCCTCAACTCCTCAGTTTAATACATTTATTTGGATCAAACACATATTTTGTTTTTTTGCTTGTAAATTTTTGTTACATATCAAATTTAATAAACAAAAATAAAGAAGGAAACAAAAGGCTTGATGTTCAGTTAATCAATGCCAGACTCAGAATGTCAGCATTTTCCTTTATATATTTTGAGACCATTTGTAAACTGTTTACCTCCATTCATACAAAATACTAAATATACCATTACAAAATTAAGAGACATTATGTAAGTGTCTCTGACAAAAACCTATGATGGGAGTCCAATATGCAGAATATAGTCACTGAGACAATGGAGAGAGTAAACCCATAGGCAGTTCCAAAAGGTCAATGGCCTGCAGCCAGGAGCAAGAAGCAGGCAATAGGAATAATCAGGAATACAGGAAACAAGGTAGCCAGTGAGTGTGTGTATATGTGTATGTATATTATATATATATCTATCTACATCATAGAAGCCCCAGCGGAGGTGCCGTATATCAGCAGCAGCGGAAGCTGTCTACGCGCATTGCGCCGATGTTCACCAGCTGTCAGAGAGGAGGATCCCCCACAGCACTTGGGGACAGCACAGGGAACCTGGATCCTCCTCTCTGGCAGCTGGTGAATGTCTGCACAATGCTCGCAGACAACCTCTACTACTGCCCTCCACTTCCGCTGGGGCTTTTATGATGGAGCACCGGTGTCACATGACCTCGTTCACCGGCTGCCCTCACTAGACATTAGGGAGTCTGGAGCATGGGGGGGGGGACAAGTCTGGGGGGGGCATATCAAGGGGGGCAGAGTGGCATATCAGGGGGTATAAGGCATATCAGGGGGTAAAAGGCATATATGGGGATGGCGTGGCAAATCTATGGGTATAAGGCATATCTGGAGGCAGGGTGGCATATAGGGAGGGATAAGGCATATCAAGAGGGCAGAGTGGCATATCAGGGGGTATAATACATAGGGGGGACAGTGACATATAGGGGGATATAAGGCATTATCAGGGGGCAGAATGGCATATCAGGTGGTATAAGGTATATCTGGGGGAAGAGTGGCATATCTGGGGATATAAGGCATATCGGGGGCACAGTGGCATATAGGGATATAAGGCATTTCAGGGGCAGAGTGGCATATAGGGGTATAAGGCATAACTGGAGGTTGGCAAATAAAATGAAATAAATACAAGACATTTTTCTCAATCATATTAAATATGAAAAAATAGTTTACATGTGAATTAATATTTACTAGTAAAACTTTTTTAGGTATTAAAACCTCGTTTGAGAAATATTGTGTTTGGGTTTTTTAAAAAAATATAGCTGTTATTATGTCAGTAAAATAATAAAGCACTCAGAGAATTGTGATAAAGAGATAAAAGTGTTTTGTGCACAGAATAAAATAACACGTTAATGTAAATTTTAAGTTTTTTTATTCTGACGTTTGGTTTTAACACCTAGTTTGTTCATTAAATTATTTTAAATAAATTAAAAATTTGTACTTTGTTTTTTTTATCCGATTATGAAAATAATCGTTAGTTGCAGCCCTAATGCACATAGTTTGAGAAAAATGTCATTTTAGAGGAGTGGTAGTTTAATATGTATATTGGTCAGTTTAAAACCAAACACAAAATGTTTTAGGTGTAATAATTCAAATGATATTTTAGAAGGCATATGATTATATATTCTATATATTTGCTAGCTGTGCATGCAGTAATGTGTAGTGTTTCAGTGTTCATTTCAAACAAAGTACATAATAGCTGGTGTTTTCTTGGTAATTTGCATTCATTTCAACCTAATATCTTTCTTCTGCATGCAGAGTGTAACATCTGCTCCTTGGTATGCTGTCTGTTTTGCTCTTATAATTAATCAGGCATCATGAACGTTCTAAAATAGGCAATTTATTCAAAATTGCTTCAGAAGGTTCTTATCTTTTGAAATCAAGTCAAATCAAAATGATGTACAGTATATTTAATATCTCTTGTACATATGTAGTTATTTCCTTGGCTGCCAGACATTTTATGTAAATGCAAATATTTCACTGCAATTGTACTCCATTCCCGAGAGAACAAAGAGAGCTGTTTTATGACTAACTATTTTGATCGTATTACTGTTGTGATGCCTTGTATTATGTATTATGTTGCTGTAGTCCTATAGTAGTACTACTCGAAGCAGGCATTAGTGTTTAATTTTTTTGGGATAAGCCACATCATAAGCCACATCATGGCCCATATGAAGCATTTGCAATATTGTGTTAGAGGTTAAATTAATTAACCAAAAATGCTGACTTTTATTAACAATTGCTCAGATTTAGAATTGTCCACAATTTATAAAAGTTGGAATTGCTCCAGAGCCCCTGAGTGGTAGTAGGACCTGCTCCCCCCATCCTTTAGTAGACTTCCTTGATTTATAGAAGCCTAAGCTTCTACACAGCTTTCTTAAACTTTGTTGACTTTGAGCTCTGAATTGTAAGGGACTGCCAGACACTATATACAGCAGGCCCGGACTGGGACAAAAAATAGGCCCGGGCATTTAAGCCTGAGCAGCCCATATTTATTTATTTATTTATTGTTAAAGCCCACCCTTCATGTGCCACCTTTGCATTTAATCATTCACACAAATCATTAACACATTCATTAATGCAGTCTCACAAATCATTCAAGCAATTCATCCTCACATGAATTCATTAATTGTCATACGCATTCACACAATTCATCCACACATTTATTCATTCATTCTCATACGCATTCACACTACCCCCTCTCTTCATCTTATCTGCCCCTTTTCACTATGTAACCCCCTTCCCCACTTCTCAATATGTAGCGCCTTTATCTATCCCCTCCCCCTTTCTCACTATCTAACCCCCCTCTGCCCCTTCTCACTGCACCCACCTCCCTCACCCTACTTACCTTGTTGCCGAAGCAAGCAGCAACTGCGACCGCGCCTGTGGCAGGGCAGGATTGACTTAGGGGCTAATGGAGCTGCAGCTCCAGGCCCCCACCTTAAAATAGGCCCACTCAGGACCGGACTGACTGGTACTATATGGCCGCATTAACACAGAGCCCCTTAAGCCCGCCGCAACTACCCCCTCCTAACTATCTACCCTCTCCGTCTTTGAAGTTCACTTACCTTTCAGGAGTCCTGTGGTGGGGGTGCAAGGCCTCTGTCTCCCAGCTCTGCCACTGTATGGAACAGTATAGAGTGATGGGAGTTATGATGTACTTTTAGAGCATAATTAGATCATGAAAAAAGACATTGGAAATGGTACAGCATAACACCCATCACTCTCACACATATACCAATCCACACACATATACCAATCCACACACATACCAATCCACACACATACACCAATCCACACACATATACCAATCCACACACATATACCAATCCACACACATACACCAATCCACACACACATACCAATCCACACATATATACCAATCCACACATATATACACCAATCCACACACATATATACACCAATCCACACACATACACCAATCCACACATATATATACCAATCCACACATATATACCAATCCACACATATATACCAATCCACACATATACACCAATCCACACATATATATACCAATCCACACATATATACCAATCCACACATATATACCAATCCACACATATACACCAATCCTCACACATACCAATCCACACACATACACCAATCCACACACATATACCAATCCACACACATACACTAATCCACACGTATATCAATCCACACATATACACCAATCCTCACATATATACCAATCCACACATATATACCAATCCACACATATATACCAATCCACACACATATACCAATCCACACACATATACCAATCCACACATATACACCAATCCACACATATACACCAATCCACACATATATACCAATCCACACATATACACCAATCCACACATATATACCAAGCCACACATATACACCAAGCCACACACATATACACCAAGCCACTCTCACTTAATGCTTTCCTACCTTTCCTTTCTTCTTTCAGCTTCTTTTCCTCTTCTTCAGTTCTTCTGTCTTCTTCCGGGTCAGAGGGCACGGACAGCGGTGGGCGCGGCTTCAGTGCTGTGCGCCGGGATCTGACAACAAACCCCGGCGCACAGCAGCTGTTGCCGCGTGGATCACAAGGGAGCGGTATCGGAGGTCTTTAACAGACCTCCGGCTCCCTTGAGTGATTTTAAGCCGGGTTGAACCCGGCTTAAAATCACTCAAGGGAACCGGAGGTCTGTCAAAGACCTCCGATACCGCTCCCTTGCGAGCCTGCTCCTCCAGCGGCGGACATTACTGTCCGTCTCTGGAGGGGTGCCGGGTGCCGCAAGTTGGCGGCACCCAGTGCGGACCGCCGCCGCCGCCGCCCCCTGGAGGGTGGTCGCACACCCAAAAGGTCGGCCCTGCCCTAAGGGGCCGGGAAGTCCCCACCAGGGCCGGCCTTAGGGGTCTGCGGCCGTACAGGGTTTAAATTAAAACATCGGGGGGTTTTTTTTCAACTTAAAAAAACTTTATTTAACATGGAGGATGTTAAATAAAGTTAAAAAAAAACCCCGATGTTTTAATTTAAATTCTGTGCGGCCGCAGACCCGTAAGGCCGGCCTTGGTGGGGACTTCCCGGCCCCTTAGAGTGGCGGACCCGGTCGCAGTTGCGGCGGGCTTAAGGGGCAGGTGCCCCTTATGCCCTGCGTTAATGCGGCCGTAGGTAGGGTAGGGGCCTGGAGCTACAGCTCCATCAGCCCCTAAGTCAGTGCGGCCCTGCCGTGGCCCGGCCCACCGGGCAAATGCCCGGTGTGCCCGATGGCCAGTCCGGGCCTGATATACAGCATGTATGGATATTACCTTTATATTCCCATGCAGAGCCAGCTGCTGTCTCCCAGTGTCCATCTGTACCCAGGCAAGAAGTATGGGAGTGCTTTAGGTCGCAGTGTGTTTGTCTGTGGCCTCCTTTTTCTCCTTGTTTCACTGCCTTGCCTTTTCGTTTCATTCATTGTTACATGGGCTTGTGTTCTGAGTCACAAGCTGCGCAGGAACTTGGTCTCCGCTGGTGAGAGGACTGCGGCCCCAAACAAGGAAATGTCTTGAAGCGCAATGGCTGCTAGCAACCTTAGGTGAGTTAGGAGGAACGTAAGTGCCTAGTTTCCACCCCTTTGTTTAAAGCTAAATTCAATAATATTGTGCCCTACATTATAATTGTTTTAACAGTTGTCCTGATAGGACTTAGACAGTGTTAACCAGGAGTTATGTGCCACTTGGACCTTTCAATTGAACCAATTAGCAAAAATCTCCTAATCAAATATTTTACTGCTCCCATGCATATGACATACAGTATAATCTAATATGCCATCTTGTTATGCAATATTAATTCTAGGCTGAAAACAACCTCATGCATCATGTATAAAGAACATACGTAATAAATGTATGTGTTACACAGGGATGTAACCAGGCCCAGACTGGCCATTGGGCACACCGGGCATTTTCCCGGTGGGCCGGGCGGCCCAGGGCCGGATTGACGTAGGGGCTGATGGAGCTTCAGCTCCAGGCCCCTACCTTAAAATAGGCTCAGTCAGGACCGGACTGACTGGGCCTATGCGGCCGCATTAACGCAGGGCATAAGGAGCACCTGCCCCTTAAGCCTGCAGCAACCACGACCAGGTCTGCCACTCTAGGGGGCCGGGCAGCCCCCACCAGGGCCGGCCTTAGGAGTGCGCGGCCGCACAGGGCTTAAATTAAAACATCAGGGTTTTTTTTTTTGTTGACTTTATTTAACATCCTTCATGTTAAATAAAGTTTGTTTAACTTTATTTAACATGGAGGATGTTTGATAAAGTTAAAAAAAAACAACAAAAAAATCTGATGTTTTAATTTAAGCCCTGTGCGGCCGCGCACTCCTAAGGCCGGCCCTGGTGGGGGCTGCCCGGCCCCCTAGAGTGGCGGACCCGGTCGCAGTTGCTGCTTACTCCGGCAACAAGGTAAGTAGGGTAAGGGAGGGGGGTGCAGTGAGAAGGGACAGAGGGGGAGAGGGGTTGGATAGAAAGGGGTAGAGGGGATAGATAGTGAGAAGGGGTACATATTGAGAAATGGGGAAGGGGGTACATAGTGATAAGGGGGAACATAGTTAGAAGGGGCTGATAAGAAGGGGATGGGGAGAGGGGGTAGTGTGAATGCGTACAAGAATGAATTAATAAATGTGTGGATGAATTGTGTGAATGCGTATGAGAATTAATGAATTCATGTGTGGATGCATTGCTTGAATGATTTGTGAGACTGCATTAATGAATACGTGTTAATGATTTGTGTGAATGAGTGAGTAAGTGTTTGTGTCTATCATGAATGTTTAAGTGATTTGGGGAAATGCAAAGATGGTACATGAAGGGTGGGCCTTAACAATAAATAAATAAATAAAAATGGGCTGCTCAGTCTTAAATGCCTGGGCCTATTTTTTGTCCCTGTCCGGGCCTGGATGTAACTATGTTATGGTATATCCTTGATAAAAAGGTTTTGTACCGTGTTGGCCGTTGAGAAAACAGGAGAAAAATATAGTTAAAATGATACCATTTATTGGCTAACTGAGAGTTTGATTGCGAGCTTTCGAGACCAAGTTGTTAGGTCCCTTCCTCAGGCATTAATGAAGCTAACACAGACTTTTCTAAATACAAAAGCACAATTCACACGTTAACAAAGACTTTAGATAAACACAGAGGTATTGGGGAATTTGTTCAGCAGTAAATTAGTTCTGACTAGCAGAGATCAAATGGACAGATATGGTTCAATCAAAGCATCATTGGTCAGTTCACTTCCTGGTTAGAGGGGCAATAAAACCATTAGACATATGCCAGATCCACAAAGGTGTCAAATGTTCCCAGGAATAAGTTGTTGTAGTTAATTTGAATTGTGAAGGGATTAACGGTTAGTGATGTTATAATGGGAGATGAATTCTCTGTCTCTGTTGAGGCCAGTAAGTAGGGTATTAAAACGGTATATTAGTTTGATCTCCCATATCTTTCTCTCCCTCTGGGTGCGGAACGATCCCATCAGTACTGACTGCTTCACATCCTGAATGCTGTGTCCAGGCTGACAGAAGTGTTCTCCAACAGGTGTATCTATTTTTTTCTGTTTTTTGGTATGTCTGTGGGAATTAAACCGTTTGTGTAATGCTTGGCCTGTTTTCCCCACGTACATCGCTGTTGGACATTTAGCACACATGATGAGGTACACTACGTTAGATGATTTGCACGTAAAGCAGCCATTGGTTTTGTGGTGTAAGTGTGAGCCTGGTATCTGTATTTCATCTGTGGGAAGGATGTGTGCACAGGTCTCACATCTCTTTTGTTGGCAGGGAGAGGTACCATTTGCTGTTCGCCTGTGAAGGGTGCTCCTCACTATACATTGTTTGAGATTGGGAGGTTGTTTGAATGAGAGCAGTGGGGGATTGTATATCCTTAGCAAGCAAAATGTAATAATGCTGCTTCACAGATGGACCTTTGGTATAAGTAGACTAGGGTAGGTGCTGAGAGAGGCTAATGGGCAAACATAAGCCAGAGTGCATATACAGGCCAATGGGTCACGCTAGGGAGAGATCAATCACAGTGAAAAGCTAAACTGAGAGGCCAATACTGAGGCAGAGCTCTTCCAGAAATCACCATAAGACTGTCTCACTACATGAGTGACTATGCTTGGGCCATATCTGCGGTTGTGGGGGGATGCTGACAATTTGAGAAATGCCAGAACTGACCATGGCTGAACTCTAGATTGTGTACAGAATGACATACTGAGACACCACAAAATATGCCCACATGTAAGGACTATAAATTAAGAAGTGTCTAAAGCAGGCATGTCCAAACTTTTTTCGTGGAGTACCAGATTTGATGAAGTGAACGTGCGAGGGCTGACCATTTTGCCTGACATTAAAACCATTTGAACCATTAAAATTAAATGCAAATTAACTATTTTATGCAAAGTTTATTGAAAACGGCATACTTTTCATTTTGTGACTTGGATGACAAATCTAAACAGGTGTTAAATCACTCTGCCTTTAATATCAAAAGATCTATATTTGGGCAACTTATCTGTGGGGCCTTATCAGTCCGGAACGTGGGCCGCAATTGGCCCTCGGGCCGGACTTTGGACATGCCTGGTCTAAAGCTTCCTTTTGTCCAGGGTTTATAACATACGGACATGCTCACACTGGCTCTCTTTGGCTTGCTTTACTTAATACAAAAGTGAAGTATATATTAGTATATTTCTTGTATTGTGCAGGCAGGGCCGGCCTTAGGGGTGTGCGACCTGTGCGACCGCACAGGGCGCCATGGTTGCAGGGGCGCCTGACCGGAACTTAGATTAAAGCATCGGTTTTTTTTTGTTTAAACTTTAATGTTGATGTTAAATAAAGTTTTTTAAAAAAAGATGATGCTTTAATCTAAGTCCCGGTCAGGGGCGCCGAGCGGTTGCTCATGAAGTTCGTGAAGTTCTCGGCAACCGTTCGGCGCCCCTTACTCTCCGTGACTCCGTCGCGGTGCCAGCATCTCATGTTGAGCGCCGGACTATACCGGCGCTCAACATGAAATGCCGGCAGAGCGAGAAGATGGATGCCTCCCGCTCTTACCGCAGGACTCCGGCAACAAGGTAAGTGGGGGGGGGTAGTTTGAAGGGGCAGGGGGGGGTAGTTTGAAGGGGCAGGGGGGGGGTAGTTTGAAGGGGCGGGGGGGGTAGTTTGAAGGGGCGGGGGGGTAGTTTGAAGGGGCAGAGGGGGGGTAGTTTGAAGGGGCAGAGGGGGGTAGTTTGAAGGGGCAGAGGGGGGGGTAGTTTGAAGGGGCAGAGGGGGGGGTAGTTTGAAGGGGCAGAGGGGAGGGGTAGTTTGAGGGGGGGTAGTTTGAAGGGGCAGAGAGGGGGGGTAGTGAGGGGGGGCGCCAGAGGAGTAGTCCGCACAGGGCGCCACAACGCCTAAGGCCGGCTCTGTGTGCAGGTTTAACTAGAGATCACTATTAAATTAAAACACACATTTCTATACATGATAAAATATATTTAAGTACTCTAATTAAGCATTCAATTACAGTGGCTACTTAAGCAGGTGAAACACAAAACAATCAAGAACTAGGTAAATCAGTTAGGATGGGAAAACAATTGTCCACCCTGAAACTAAATGATGACTCAAGGCTAACTTTTCATCAAAAGAGCTTGACTATTGAGAGTTTCTAGTCACACACCGTGATGTAGAACTAATAAATGTTTCAAATCATGCTTGTGTAAAAAAACAACTGGAAAGGTAATTATGCAGAACATTTGGACGCATGTTGATTTTGGACACCCATAATCTATAAAACAACGTATATTTAACACTGACTTTAATTGGTTACTCGCTTTATACAGAGGCAAGAACTACATCCTAATTAGAAATGCAAAACGGAGTCACAAATGCCATTTTACATCTGCTATGCCAGATGTGATACAATTCTATTTGCACGTCATATTATTTGCTCAGAAACCTTGGTTTCATTGTGCTTCTAAGGTAGTGGATCCTCGCTGACTGAAGTTTAGAGCCCTGCTTCCTGACGATTAGTTATACCTTTTTGTAAAGGGTTTCTCTAATATACACTCTCTTACTGGAATTGATATTCAGAATCTAATAAATAAATATAGGAAACCCACATACAAATTAAGGTTTTCATGTAGTACCTATATTACTAATTCCCAAATAGATGGCAGTATTACTATTTTCACTTTATGATCTTTTTCCATAAAATTAACAGAACATTTTGGGAGTGTTGTGTGGGGCTTCTGTTGTGAGCGGGGGCAGAGGTTGCTGGATGGGGTAAGGGCCCATGGGCGTAGGAACCGGGGAGGACAATTCCCCCCCAGTAACTCATGCGGGGAGACCGATAATTAAGAAATCCCCCCCAGGGCCGTAGGAACCCCCCAATAGAAACGCAGCAGGAGCAGAGAGAGGGGTGCCAAGCGGTCATTTTCAGCAACCACTCTGCATCCTTCTGTCTCCTCTGCTTCCTATCACCACTCGCCTCAACGCTGCCCCGACTGCAGTGGTGGGAGCGTGAGGCGTCGGTCTTGGTGCCGGCATACGACGTCATATGCTGGCTCTCAGCAGTGAAGCTGCGCATATCGCAGCAGAGCCGCGAGACAGAGGCCTCGTGCTCCCTCCACAGGACTGCAGGGTAAGTGACCAAAGCGGGTAGGGAGAGGGTAGCTAGTGAGAAGAGGGGGGTAGGGAGAGGGTAGCTAGTGAGAAGGGGGGGTAGGGAGAGGGTAGCTAGTAAGAAGGGGGTAGGGAGAAGGTAGCTAGTGAGAAGGGGGTAGGGAGAGGGTAGACAGTGTGAGAAGGGGGGTAGGGAGAGGGTAGATAGTGTGAGAAGGGGGGTAGGGAGGGGGTAGATAGTGTGAGAAGGGGGGTAGGGAGGGGGTAGATAGTGTGAGAAGGGGGGGTAGATAGTGTGAGAAGGGGGAGGGGGGATAGATAGTGTGAGAAGGGGTAAATGGTAAGGTGAGTTTATTTCACACAGGCAACGTGAAATATATGTGTGTCGAAACATTGCCTGTGTGAAATAAACTCACCTTACCATTTCAGTGCTGAGCCTCTGCTATTTTGGATTTAATGTCACGGAGTAGTCAGAAGAAGACTGCACTGACTCTCACAGTCTTCCCCTAATCTACGGTCAGTGTGGCACATATATTTTTTTTGGTGTGGTAGTGGAGGGAATGATTGCATGCTAGGGAGCATGGAGCGCGGCCAAAGGAAATGCTTGCCTAGGGCCCAATTTTTCAATATTTAAAAAAATGTTTTTGTTACAAAGATTAGCTGTTTTTTCCTATATTTAATGTATTAAACGTACATTATCTTTACCAGTGTTTCAGGTTATATATTATTGTACGTGTTTGCAAAAAAAGAGATGGGGAGAAAGTGGGGATCTGATGGGGGAAAATGCTGTCCCCCCAGATTTTTAGGGGTTCCTACGCCCATGTAAGGGCCTTTAAGATAGGATAGTGCTCCTTGTAACTAGCCTCTGACTCCCTATACCGGCACTCAGGTATACTGCTTTCCCTAATATGTATCCTCTGAGTGCCCCAAGCTGTTGTTTAATTGTCTACTGATTTTTTACCCTTACCTGACTCCTGATTAACCTGTTGTCTGCTGCCTGCCTCTGACCATTGCATTGTGCTCTGATTAACCATTTGCCTGCTTCCTGTTCCTAACATTTGGAGTATGACCTGGTTAACCCTTTGCCTGCTGCGCGTCTCTTTTGGAGTGTGACCTGGTTTACGCGTTGTCTGCTGCCTGCCTCTGACCCTTGTATAATGACCTGCTTTACCTGTTGCTTGCAGCCTGCTATTTTCCTCTGGTCTGTTACCTGATATCCTGTAGCCAGTCAGTCACCTTTGGAGTATCAGCTTTTGACCTTTGGAGAATCACTGTGACTGAATTCTACATATTGGACTCCTGTTTCAGTCTTTTGCTCCAGACCCTAACAGAATACCAGAGTCCATCATGGAGTCTGTAGGTATGGCTGAGGCTATGACCAGGCAACTGTCCAAGACTTAAAAAGCAGGTCAAGCTGATCTACAATTGCAAGAAATGCAGGCTTGCCAAACTGTCCCTGAACCAAGCTAGCCGTTTCAACAACCAACCCCTTTCATATAGTGAAGCATGGCTCCTGAACTAGGATCCCCCTACCTGAAAAATTCTCTGGGGACAGGTCCCAATATCAAAATTTCTTCATGGCCTCCCAAGTAATGTTTGCCCTAAAACCAAGATTGTATGCAACTGGCCATATACAGTTTCATACATTAATCATCTTGCTTTCTGGAGAACAGAGCTCATCATTTGCTGCATATAAACAGGATTGTATTGTGGAGTCCTGTTCTTCGTCCCAACAAGAACACTGGCCCTCCACTGCACAAAATAAAGCAAAAGACCCGTGGAGGAATACGTGACAGGATTTCATCAATCAGCTATCAATATATCCTGGAACGAAGCTGCTCTTCTGGATCAGTTCTGTTTGGGTTTATCAGAGACTTGAAAAGATGAACTAGCTTGTGTAGGGGTTCCTTCCTCCCTAGAGGCATTAAGTAAACTTTCTATACAGATAGACAAACAGCTTATGAGAGCGCCAGCAAGTGAGTACTATAGGATACAGTCCACCACAAACCGCCCAGCTTTCTCTTCCTCTTTAACCTCTACAGGGAATACTCAGAATACAGAAGAATCCATGCAGATCGGTCTCTTTATGCTGAAGAACGTAGCAGGAGAGGCAACTCAACATCTATGACTCTATTGTGGCAAAGCCAGTCATTTGCATCAGAACTGCCCAGAGAAACCCTAGAAGTAAGCTATGCTTTGCACGCCCAGTAGGTTTACTTAGCACTTCCTGTACTACTCCTACCCTATCTCTCTTTTGCCACAGTGGAATGAACGTTCTTTCACTACCACCGCTTTGATAGAAGCCAGCGGTAATTTTATGAACTTCTCCTTAGCCACACATAATCTAATTCCATTCAAAAACAAAGAGACACCGCTACTTATCCACCTTGTGGATGGTAATCCTCTGGCATCTGGTCCCATCACACACAAAACCAATCCATTAAAAGTACATCTGGGAACAGGACATAAGGAACTGTTACAATTTGACTTGGTCTAGTCTCTCCGGCTTCCTGTTATTTTAGGCCTTCCGTGGCTGAACTGCATCAATTGGGAAACTGGTTCCTTGTCTTTTTCATCCTGTCATACTTACTGTCTTTACCATTCTGCTCAATTACTTACAATGAAGACCTCCACTGTTCTTGATACCACTCATCTTCCCCTGGTGTGCCGTTCCTACTCTGACGTACGTAAAGAAAGTAGCTGATAAACTCCCTCCACATCGCAAATACGAAGAAGGTTCCATTGATCTTCTTCCTGTGTCCCAATTGCATATGGATGCATTTCCAGAATTACTCTAATAAAAGGAATACATTGATGATGCGATACAGAAAGGCTTTATTCATCTTTCCCCGTCACCGGCTGGTGCTGGAATATTCTTTGTAAACAAAAAAGTCTGTGTCACGTGTTGACTATCAGGCTTTTGATACCATCACTATAAAAAACATATACCCACTGTTGTATACCAATGTTTTTAACATTTTTTGGACATGTTTTGAACTGGATGATTCTCTTAACGGTGTCATGGTGACATCACTTGGGCCTCTTATTTTTAAATGTTATTACATTTTTATTTATTTATATATTTATAAATTTTATTTCACTGATCACTTAGTTTAGTCAGCGCTAAAAGAGATGGGGAGAAAGTGGGGATCTGATGGGGGAAAATGCTGTCCCCCCAGATTTTTAGGGGTTCCTACGCCCATGTAAGGGCCTTTAAGATAGGATAGTGCTCCTTGTAACTAGCCTCTGACTCCCTATACCGGCACTCAGGTATACTGCTTTCCCTAATATGTATCCTCTGAGTGCCCCAAGCTGTTGTTTAATTGTCTACTGATTTTTTACCCTTACCTGACTCCTGATTAACCTGTTGTCTGCTGCCTGCCTCTGACCATTGCATTGTGCTCTGATTAACCATTTGCCTGCTTCCTGTTCCTAACATTTGGAGTATGACCTGGTTAACCCTTTGCCTGCTGCGCGTCTCTTTTGGAGTGTGACCTGGTTTACGCGTTGTCTGCTGCCTGCCTCTGACCCTTGTATAATGACCTGCTTTACCTGTTGCTTGCAGCCTGCTATTTTCCTCTGGTCTGTTACCTGATATCCTGTAGCCAGTCAGTCACCTTTGGAGTATCAGCTTTTGACCTTTGGAGAATCACTGTGACTGAATTCTACATATTGGACTCCTGTTTCAGTCTTTTGCTCCAGACCCTAACAGAATACCAGAGTCCATCATGGAGTCTGTAGGTATGGCTGAGGCTATGACCAGGCAACTGTCCAAGACTTAAAAAGCAGGTCAAGCTGATCTACAATTGCAAGAAATGCAGGCTTGCCAAACTGTCCCTGAACCAAGCTAGCCGTTTCAACAACCAACCCCTTTCATATAGTGAAGCATGGCTCCTGAACTAGGATCCCCCTACCTGAAAAATTCTCTGGGGACAGGTCCCAATATCAAAATTTCTTCATGGCCTCCCAAGTAATGTTTGCCCTAAAACCAAGATTGTATGCAACTGGCCATATACAGTTTCATACATTAATCATCTTGCTTTCTGGAGAACAGAGCTCATCATTTGCTGCATATAAACAGGATTGTATTGTGGAGTCCTGTTCTTCGTCCCAACAAGAACACTGGCCCTCCACTGCACAAAATAAAGCAAAAGACCCGTGGAGGAATACGTGACAGGATTTCATCAATCAGCTATCAATATATCCTGGAACGAAGCTGCTCTTCTGGATCAGTTCTGTTTGGGTTTATCAGAGACTTGAAAAGATGAACTAGCTTGTGTAGGGGTTCCTTCCTCCCTAGAGGCATTAAGTAAACTTTCTATACAGATAGACAAACAGCTTATGAGAGCGCCAGCAAGTGAGTACTATAGGATACAGTCCACCACAAACCGCCCAGCTTTCTCTTCCTCTTTAACCTCTACAGGGAATACTCAGAATACAGAAGAATCCATGCAGATCGGTCTCTTTATGCTGAAGAACGTAGCAGGAGAGGCAACTCAACATCTATGACTCTATTGTGGCAAAGCCAGTCATTTGCATCAGAACTGCCCAGAGAAACCCTAGAAGTAAGCTATGCTTTGCACGCCCAGTAGGTTTACTTAGCACTTCCTGTACTACTCCTACCCTATCTCTCTTTTGCCACAGTGGAATGAACGTTCTTTCACTACCACCGCTTTGATAGAAGCCAGCGGTAATTTTATGAACTTCTCCTTAGCCACACATAATCTAATTCCATTCAAAAACAAAGAGACACCGCTACTTATCCACCTTGTGGATGGTAATCCTCTGGCATCTGGTCCCATCACACACAAAACCAATCCATTAAAAGTACATCTGGGAACAGGACATAAGGAACTGTTACAATTTGACTTGGTCTAGTCTCTCCGGCTTCCTGTTATTTTAGGCCTTCCGTGGCTGAACTGCATCAATTGGGAAACTGGTTCCTTGTCTTTTTCATCCTGTCATACTTACTGTCTTTACCATTCTGCTCAATTACTTACAATGAAGACCTCCACTGTTCTTGATACCACTCATCTTCCCCTGGTGTGCCGTTCCTACTCTGACGTACGTAAAGAAAGTAGCTGATAAACTCCCTCCACATCGCAAATACGAAGAAGGTTCCATTGATCTTCTTCCTGTGTCCCAATTGCATATGGATGCATTTCCAGAATTACTCTAATAAAAGGAATACATTGATGATGCGATACAGAAAGGCTTTATTCATCTTTCCCCGTCACCGGCTGGTGCTGGAATATTCTTTGTAAACAAAAAAGTCTGTGTCACGTGTTGACTATCAGGCTTTTGATACCATCACTATAAAAAACATATACCCACTGTTGTATACCAATGTTTTTAACATTTTTTGGACATGTTTTGAACTGGATGATTCTCTTAACGGTGTCATGGTGACATCACTGGGGCCTCTTATTTTTAAATGTTATTACATTTTTATTTATTTATATATTTATAAATTTTATTTCACTGATCACTTAGTTTAGTCAGCGCTGCAGGGGACCTGGATCCTCTTCTCCGGCAGCTGCTGGAGGTCTGTGCGATGCGTGCAGACAACCTCCGCTTCTGACGGCACGTCTGCTGGGGCTTCTATGATGTGACCTTCCAGTGCTCATTCATAGAAGCCCCAGAGGAAGTGCATAGAGCCTTTCATTATGGTGAATACGACCACTCCAAAGAGCGATCATATGAGGCCCCTACATTTATTTTGGTGTTGCTGGATGCCTTGATGTCAAGGCATTTCAACAACACCAGCTGAGTGAAGAAAGTAATCATTGATTGCTTTCTAGGCTCGCTTAACCCCAATTGTCGTTAAGGGAATGCATTTCCATGACGTTTCCACTTAACTTGATATATAATTCCTCATCAACAGAAATCAGTTGGATACTAGCTAAAAGGAGAGGTAAATATAATTCTATTATTTTAAATAGAGGTGACGTTTGGCTTCTTCAACATTTAAAAAAAATGTATCCCTTTTGGGAAAACAGTCTTTTGATTGCAAATAATGGTTTAACCCAGAAATATGGCAATAACGCATAATGCTTAAATCCTGTAATTGTAGGATATCCACTTGTTGGTACCGGCATTATTTCCATCTATTAAAAAGCTCACTGCTAATATGTAGAACTGCCAAATTACAGCTACAGAATTTTATGAGAAGCATACCATCTTAGCTGCTAGAACTTCCTTGTCATCGATACAACCACCACAATACCTCTCACCCATTCTCTATGCCTTATGTTTGTCACCCCATTTCCCTCTAGATTGTAAGCTTGCGAGCAGGGCTCTCTCCACCAAATGTATCGGTTTGTCTTAGTCTGTCAATTCTTGTCTTGTCATATCCCTTGAATTTATGAATTGTATTAAGCGCTGCGTAAACTGTTGGCGCTATATAAATAAAGGATAATAATAATAATAATAAATTATCTTAACCCCTTTCGCTACCATATGAATTTACCAGTACGCCCTAAAAAAAGCATCAAATAAAGCCCTTTAGGGTGTACCAGTACATCCTGACTTTCATTCAGTAGCAGTTACATCTCCCTGCCACTGAGTGGGAGATCAGGCTGTCTTTTGTCAGCCTGGACTCCCCGTTAGCAGATGTTACCTGGCTTTGTACTGACCGCTTGTTCATAATGGCAGTCACTGCTGACGTCAGCCAGAAGGTCATTGGAAGACAGAATATCTGCTGGCTGATTGCATTCATTGCAATCACCAGTGAGACTTGCTTGGTAATTACATTGTGGTCAGTGCAGGGGGATCTCCATATTGCACTTATGTGCAACAATAACAAACTGATAAAAAGTATAAATAAAATAATAAGAAGAAAAACTTACATCCCATTGCCCTAGCACTACATGTAAAAAGTATAATATTATATACAATGAGATTTTTCAGGACAAGAAGGGCTTTCTTTAGGTGTCATTTTGATTGTATCTGTCACGCTACCGGCAGGGAGATCCGCTGGGTCCCCCGGCCGGCAACGGCAACCGCCGCGAGGTAGGGGGAGACCCCCCGCTTCGGTCCGGCAGCCGCAGCTGCCGCGAAGAAGAGGGAAACCCCCCGCTTCTGAACGGCAGCAGCAGCCGCCGCGAGGTAGGGGAAGACCCCCTGCTCCCGCACGGCAACCTCAGTCCCCGCACAGAAGGGGGAGACCCCCCGCTTCTGCACAGCAGACACGGCCGCCGCGGAGAAGGGGGAGACCCCCCGCTTCTGCACGACAGACGCAGCCGCCGCGGAGAAGGGGGAGACCCCCCGCTTCTGCACAGCGGAGGCAGCCGCTGCAGCTTGAGGGAGGACTTACCTCATCCACGTCGCGTTCCCAGCAGCTTCAGTCGGAACACAGGTCCAGCTCTGGTGTCCGGACGCGTTCTTCTTCACGCCCCCTAGTGGCGCCCGCGGAAACTACATCAACTTATATGGGAAGACTACGTAATCGCCAACCACAAGATGGCCGCGCAGGAAGTGACGTAACGGCACTTTGAATTTTGGCGGGAAATCTCCAATTAGTGCCTAACTTCCTGTGCTTACTTAAGAGACTTCAGAACTCTGAGACCTTGCCTTCTGATGGTCGTGCCTTCCCAGTACGCGTATTTCCTGCTTGTTCCTGTTATTGACCTCGGCTAGTTACTTGACCATCCTGATCTCCGGTATCCTGACCTCGGTTTGTTCCTTCACTATCCTGATCTCCGGTATCCTGACCTCGGCTTGTTCCACGATTATCCTGCTCTCCGGTATCCTGACCTCGGCTCTCTGGACCATCCTTTGCCAGTCCTACCTGACTTCGGTGTCTCCTCTGTACGCTGTGTCGTGACAGAATCAGAAGGCCATCATGAGACCCGCTTCGGTAGGACAAGGGTCCACTGAGGCTCGACTTGACGAGATGGATCACCGTCTGGATCAATTTGCTCAAGCTCTTCAGACCTTGCTTCAGCGTACTGATCCTGCGCAGCAAGCACCTCAACCTGTGGCGGCTCCTACTCCACCACCGTTACCAGTAGCCACGGTTCCTGCTCACTTGCCTCCACCCCAACGCTACAATGGTGATCCTGCAACCTGTCGAGGTTTTTTGAATCAGTGTGAGATACACTTCGAACTGTCTCCTTATGCCTTTCCCACTGAGCGTGCCAAGGTGGGATACATCATTTCACTCCTTACGGATAAAGCCGTGGCATGGGCTTCACCGCTTTGGGAGAGGAACGTCTCTATGGTGCGCTCCTATGCTGAATTTGTTTCCAGTCTACGTGCCGCATTTGATACTCCGGGTAGAAGGGCCACTGCTTCTAATTCGCTCTTCACCATCCGTCAGGGTTCCCGTCCGCTTCTGGAGTACGCTATAGAGTTCCGGACCCTGATGGGAGAGGTGAACTGGACTAATGAGGCATTAGTGGCTGCCTTCCTGAATGGACTTTCTGAGACCCTCAAGGACGAGACTGCTGCCAGAGACTTGCCCACGGACCTAGACTCCGTGATTTCGTATATTTCCCAGATTGATCTGCGTCTCCGCCAGAGGCAAGCCCAACGTGAGAGTTTGAAGTTACATGACAAGGGTGGGAGACCTACTACACGCTTCTTGCCACAGTTTTCTTCTGCCGATCCCTCGAACGAACCATCTGAGGAACCCATGCAGTTGGGAGCCACTCGGGTCTTCGAACGTGAGAGGAACAGGCGGAGACGAGAGGGATTATGCTTTTACTGCGGACTCTCGGGTCACTTCATCGGACACTGTCCTAGTAGGCCGGGAAACGCCCGCACCTAGGTAGGCCAGGGGAACCTACCATAGGTGTGGTGAACTATTCCCCGAACACGTTCACTACCCGCATGACTGTTCCGGTCCGTCTGGTCTGGGATTCTGGATCCGTTGACACTGAGGCTTTCCTGGATTCCGGCGCTGCCGGTAACTTCATTGATTCAGTGTTTTGTGAGCAGCAACACATTCCCACCCTATCCCTGCCCATACCGTTAGCTGTTGAGGCTATTGATGGCAGACCGCTTCGTCCTGATCAAATTTCTCGCTCTACAGCACCACTCAACCTCGCCGTCGGGATTGTACACAATGAACGTTTACAACTACTCGTCATCCGCTCACCCTCCATTCCCGTTATATTGGGATTTCCTTGGTTACAGGTACATAATCCTGCTATTGATTGGACTACGACTCAGATCACGGCCTGGAGTGCATCCTGTAAGACACATTGCCTCACCCCTCTAAAGCATGCCGCTGTTACAGCTTCTTCAAGGGAGACCTCTTCTCTGCCTGAACAGTACCAGGACTTCGCGGACGTATTCAATAAGAAGGAGGCTGAGAAGCTACCACCACACAGGCCGTACGATTGCCCGATTGACTTGCTTCCTGGGACCATGCCACCCCGGGGGCGGGTTTACCCACTCTCCATCCCGGAGACCCAAGCTATGGAATCGTATATAGAGGAGAATCTTCGCCGAGGATTTATCTGCCGGTCTGTATCACCCGCTGGCGCAGGCTTCTTCTTCGTGAAAAAGAAGAACGGGGAGCTTCATCCTTGCATTGATTATCGTGGTCTGAACAAGATTACCAGGCGCAACACGTACCCCATTCCTCTAATCTCTGAACTTTTCGATAGGCTACGTGGGGCCACTATTTACACCAAGCTGGATCTCCGGGGTGCGTACAATCTCGTCCGGATCCGTGCGGACGACGAATGGTAGACTGCCTTCAATACTCGTTCGGGACATTACGAATATACCGTTATGCCGTTTGGGCTGTGCAACGCCCCGGCGTCTTTCAAGAATTCATTAATGATTGCCTTCGGGACTTTCTCCAACAGTTTGTAGTGGTGTACCTGGATGATATTCTGATATACTCTTCCGATTTGCAGTCACACCGCACCCATGTTACGCGCGTTTTGTCCCGATTACGGCTCCATGGACTATACGCAAAACTCGAGAAATGCGAATTTGAGATCCAGAGGGTGACATTTCTAGGATACGTTATTACGCCCTCAGGCTTTGAGATGGACCCATCCAAAGTACAGGCCATCAGAGACTGGCCTCAACCACTGGGCCTAAAACCCCTGCAGCGTTTTTGGGGGTTTGCTAATTATTATAGACGTTTCATCCGTGACTACTCCAAGGTCGCTGCTCCCCTGACGGCCCTTACTAAAAAAGGGGCCAATACCCTGGAGTGGTCTCCTGAAGCCATTTCCGCTTTTTCCCGACTCAAGACCAAGTTTACCACCGCTCCTGTGTTACGTCATCCTGATCCTCGGTTACCGTTTGTTCTGGAGGTCGATGCATCTGAGTCTGGAGTCGGGGCTGTTCTTTCACAGAGGGCTTCCTATAGTGGTCCTCTCCATCCTTGCGGGTACTTCTCCAGGAGATTCTCCCCGGCGGAGAGGAACTATGATGTTGGAAACAAGGAACTTCTGGCTGTCATCCTTGCGCTGGAGGAGTGGCGTCATCTTCTGGAGGGTGTTCCTATTCCCACGCTGATTCTGACAGATCATAAGAATCTACAGTATATAGAGACTGCCAAGTGTAACATAGTAACATAGTTCATAAGGTTGAAAAAAGACCAAAGTCCATCAAGTTCAACCTATATACATATTGTGTCCCTACCGTGTTGATCCAGAGGAAGGCAAAAAACCCTTATGAAGCAGATGCCAATTGCCCCATACCAGGGGGAAAATTCCTTCCCGACTCCAAATATGGCAATCAGAATAAATCCCTGGATCAACGTTCTGTCCCTATTAATCTACTATCCATAACTTGTGATATTATTGCTTTCAAGAAACACGTCCAGGCTCCTTTTAAACTCTTTTATTGAGTTTACCATTACCACTTCCTCTGGCAGAGAGTTCCATAGTCTCACCGCTCTTACTGTAAAGAACCCCCGTCTGTGCTGGTGTAGAAACCTTCTTTCCTCCAGCCGTAGAGGATGTCCCCTTGTTATAGATACAGTCCTGGGTATAAATAGGTCCTGGGAGTGATCTCTGTACTGCCCCCTTATATATTTATACATAGTTATTAAGTCCCCCCTAAGCCGTCTTTTCTCCAAACTAAATAACCCTAATTCTGATAATCTTTCTGGGTACTGCAGTCCTTCCATTCCCCTTATTACTCTGGTTGCCCGTCTTTGAACCCTCTCCAGTTCCACTATATCTTTCTTGTACACTGGTGCCCAGTACTGTACACAGTATTCCATGTGTGGTCTGACTAGTGACTTGTACAATGGTAGAATTATTTCCTTGTCATGGGCATCCATGCCCCTTTTGATGCACCCCATGATTTTATTTGCCTTAGCAGCAGCTGCCCGACACTGGTCGCTACAGGTAAATTTACTGTTAAGCAATCCAGAAATAGGCGCGCATGTACATATGTGGAACAAAAAAATAAAGAATAATAGTGCAATAATGTGGGATTTAAAGTACAATATATGTGTGTAATATATGCACTCACAAAATTACAGAAGGTCAAGGCTCTTCAGAATAAAATTCTTTCTTTATTTCTTCTTATAACTAAAAAATCATAAAAAAGAGAACGGCCAATAGTGCAATATATTCCTGTAGTTCTTATAGGAGAATAAAAATGCACTTACAAGATGGTCGGTATTTTCAAGCACTTCAACTATAAGTCCGAAGATCAAAGTAATGAAGTCCAAAAGCAATAGATAGTCCTCGTGGGTAGTCCTCTTTACTGTTAACCAAGACTCCTAAGTCCTTTTCCATGTCAGTCGTCCCCAGTGTTTTCCCATTTAATACATATTCCCAGCCTGGATTTTTCTTCCCCATGTGCATAACCTTACATTTATCCGTGTTGAACCTCATCTGCCACATCCCAGCCCAAGCCTCCAACCTATGCAGATCCATTTGTAATCGTGCACTGTCCTCTATTGTGTTAACCACGCTACAGAGCTTAGTATCGTCTGCAAAGATTGATACTTTACTATACAATCCCTCTACAAGGTCATTAATAAATATATTAAAAAGAATAGGACCCAAAACTGACCCCTGTGGTACCCCACTAGTAACAGTCACCCACTCAGAGTATGTACCATTAATAACCACCCTCTGTTTCCTATCACTGAGCCAGTTACTTACCCACATACACACATTCTCCCCCAGCCCAAGCATTCTCATTTTATGTACCAGCCTTTTATGTGGCACCGTATCAAATGCTTTGGAAAAATCAAGATATACGACATCCAGCGATTCTCCCCGATCCAGTCTTGAGCTCACCTCCTCATAAAAGCTGATCAGGTTAGTTTGACAGGACCGATCCCTTGTAAACCCATGCTGATATGGAGTCATACATTTATTTTCATTGAGATACTCCAAAATAGCATCTCTTAGGAAACCCTCAAACAGTTTACATACAACAGAAGTTAAACTAACAGGCCTATAATTCCCCGGGTCACTTTTTGTCCCCTTTTTGAATATTGGCACAACATTTGCAATGCGCCAGTCCTGGGGAACAGACCCGGTCACTATAGAGTCCTTGAATATTAGAAATAGGGGTCTGTCTATTACATTACTTAACTCCCTTAGAACGCGGGGGTGAATGCCATCTGGACCTGGTGATTTGTCTATTTTGATTTTTTTTAGGCGGCACTGCACTTCTTCCTGGGTTAGACAGGCGACATGTACTGGGGCATTTATCTCATCCTGCTGTATATTACCTGGCATTTCATTTTCCTCTGTGAATACAGCAGAGAAGAATATATTTAATAGATTCGCTTTTTCCTGATCCCCGTCTATAACGTCTCCCTCATTACTTTTTAAGGGGCCGACGCTTTCATTTTTAACCTTTTTACTATTTATATAGTTAAAGAACATTTTGGGGTTTGTTTTACTCTCTTTGGCAATGAGTCTGTCGCCACTTTTGCTGCTTTTATCTGATTTTTACATATTTTATTTTTTTCCCGATAGCTTCTTAGTGCTTCCTCACTGCCTTCCTGTTTTAGTAGCTTAAATGCCTTTTTTTTGCCATTTATTGCCACCTTTACATTTTTATTTATCCACATTGGTTTTCTCTTGCTCCTGACACTTTTATTCCCATACGGTATGTACTTTTCACAGTGAGAATTTAAGATATTTTGAAAAATCTCCCATTTAGTATCTGTGCTTTTGTTTTTGAGGACATTTTCCCAATTTACAGTGTTAAGGGCTTCTCTTAGTTGATCAAACTTTGCCTTCCTAAAGTTCATAGTTCTTGCGGCTCCTCTAAGAGTTCCCTTATTGAACGACAAGTTATAATGTATTATATTGTGATCACTATTTCCTAGGTGCCCTCTGACCTGCACATTAGTTACTCTGTCAGGTCTGTTGGTTAATATTAAGTCCAGTAGAGCGCCCCCTCTGGTTGGGTCCTGTACCATTTGGGACAGATAATTATCTTTACTTATAGTCAGAAAGCGGTTTCCTTTATGAGATTCACAGGTCTCGGTTTCCCAGTTTATGTCGGGATAGTTAAAGTCCCCCATAATAACCACCTCATTGTGATTTGCTGCCTTGTTTATTTGCTTTAATAATTGATCTTCTGCTGCTTCAATTATATTTGGTGGCTTATAGCAAACCCCGATCAGTATTTTATTATTTTTCTTTCCATATATTTCTACCCATAATGCCTCCACATCATCATTTCCCTCACATATATTCTCCCGCAGTGTGGCCTTTAGGCTGGACTTTACATAAAGGCAAACTCCTCCCCCTTTTCGTTTTTTTCGATCCTTCCTGAATAGACTATAACCCTGTATGTTAACCGCCCAGTCATAGCTATCATCCAACCATGTCTCTGTTATACCCACTATGTCATAATTTTCTGCAGACATTATTAACTCCAGTTCGCCAGTTTTATTGGTCAGACTTCTGGCATTAGTAAGCATACAATTTAGAGGTGTATGGTTTTTTCTCCTATCAAGCCTATCCCTATTAACTATTCTAACCCCTCCCTCCGCTCCACCCCCAGGTACATTTATATGCCCCAGCTCTCTATCTATACTATCTTCCCCTTCTATATTGTAGTTTCCCTCCCCCCCTTTCCCTAGTTTAAACACTCCTCCACCCTTCTGGCCATCTTCTCCCCGAGTACAGCTGCACCCTCCCCATTGAGGTGCAGCCCGTCCCTACCGTAGAGCCTGTATCCGACAGAGAAGTCGGCCCAGTTCTCCACGAACCCAAACCCCTCCTTCCTACACCAGCTTCTGAGCCACTTGTTTAGCTCCCTAATCTCCCGCTGCCTCTCTGGTGTGGCACGTGGTACAGGTAATATTTCAGAAAATACTACCTTGGAGGTCCTTGCCTTGAGCTTGCTACCTAAGTCCCTGAAATCATTTTTAAGGACACTCCGCCTACCTCTTACTTTGTCATTGGTGCCAATGTGCACCATGACAGCTGGGTCTTCTCCAGCCCCTCCCAGTAATCTGTCAACCCGATCCGCGATGTGCCGAACTCGAGCGCCAGGCAGACAACACACTGTTCGGCGATCCCGGTCTTTGTGACAGATTGCCCTGTCTGTCCCCCTAATAATAGAGTCCCCTACTACCAGCACCTGTCTGGCCTGCCCTGTGCTCGTCCTTCCCTCCTTACTGGAGCAGACACCGCTCTGGAGGTCAGAGGCAGTGACTTGCTGCAGTATTGCTAACTCTGAACTAACATCCCCCTCATCTGCCAACCGGGCAAACTTGTTGGGGTGTGCTAGATCAGGACTAGCCTCCCTGGCGCTTTTCCCCCTACCCCGCCTTCTAACTGTAACCCAGCTAGCTGCCTGACTGTCCTGTACCTCCATCCCGCTATCCTCCCCCACCTCTACCCGCGAGAGAGCTTGCTCAGTGAGCAGCAGACTCCTCTCCAAGTTGTCAATAGATCTCAGTGTTGCCAGTTGCTCCTCTAGACTCAGGATTTGTGCTTCCAAATGAGCAACCTGCACACATCTCGCACAGCAATATGCACCCTCGAAGCGCTGATCAAGGATTGCATACATTGAGCAAGATGTACACCTGACCGCATTGTCAAACATGGAGGACATCTTGGCAATGGGGATAGCTCAAATAACTGGCAAAAACAGACAGTAAGGTGCAAAATATATATAAATATATATGGAATAACAAGGATGTATACTTTCCCCTCCTTTTTTGCTTTTTAACTCCTTCTTTGCTTGTAACTCCTCACTTAGAGATGTCACTTAGGAGATTCGCCCCAGCTCAGGATTCGCTTGTGTGTCCAAGCTAAATGCAACTGCAAAAAGCCAAGCAGAACTCACAGAGAAGGTTACTTAATTAGCAACACACCTGAAATAGCCCTTAACCCCTTTTTTTTGTTTTTCTTTTTTCAACAAAACTTTACACTGAACACTCCACAAACAAACACAGTGCTCCCCTTGCAATAGTAATGAATATACTCTCCTTCTTTGCTTGTAACTCCTCACTTAGAGATGTCACTTAGGAGATTCGCCCCAGCTCAGGATTCGCTTGTGTGTCCAAGCTAAATGCAACTGCAAAAAGCCAAGCAGAACTCACAGAGTGCCTGAATCCCCGGCAGGCCAGATGGGCCTTGTTTCTTTCCCGCTTCTCGTTTGTACTGACTTATCGTCCAGGCTCCAAGAACGTCAAGGCGGACGCTCTCTCCCGTATGCATGTGCCCCCCGAGGAGGAGGGTCGTGCGCCCGAGCCCATCATACCTGCTACCAAGGTCCTGGCTGCTCTACATACTTGTTGCCGAACTCCCTTGCTTGACCGGATCGCTGGTTTTCAAGCCCGAGCTCCAGCCTCCTTGCCAGCTGGGAGACTGTTTGTTCCCGCGCACCTCCGTACCCGCGTGCTTCGCCTGTCCCATGGGTCCAGAACTGCCGGCCGCCCTGGGCTAGCACGTACCAAGGACCTTGTTTCGAGGACATTTTGGTGGTCAGAATGGACTAAGGATACTGCCCTGTTCGTCCGCTCCTGTCTCAAGTGCGCCGCCAATAAGTCCTCCAGGAGACAACCTGCCGGGTTGCTTCACCTATTGCTCCGTCCTTCAAGGCCCTGGACTCACCTTGCCATGGACTTTATAGTGGACTTGCCCAACTCTAAGGGGCATACCGTGATTCTGATGATCATTGATCGTTTTTCAAAGATGGCGCACATGATACCTTTGAGGAAACTTCCCACGGCATCAGTATTGGCGGACATACTCTTGCGGGAGATAGTCCGTCTTCATGGAGTACCCACCGAGATCGTCTCCGACCGCGGCACCCAATTTATTGCACGTTTTTGGCGCGAGTTCACGAGGGCATTGGGTGTTACACTAGCGTTTTCTTCGGCCTATCACCCACAGTCTAACGGCGCTGCAGAGAGGGCTAACCAAATATCTGCGCATTTTCATCAACCAACATCAGGATGATTGGGTTGACCTGCTTCCTTTGGCGGAGTTTGCTCGGAACAATGCGGTACAAGAGTCTACGGGAGAGTCCGCCTTCTATTGTGTTTACGGTCTTCATCCGCAACCCTTCCCTGGAGCCTTTCCGAATTCTACTGATCCTGCATTGGAGGAACTACTGACTAATATCCAGTCCACCTGGGCTTTGGTGCAGAGGGCTCTGGAACTGGCTGGTAGACGACAGGAACTCCAAGCCAACAAGAGACGTTCTGGTACTCCAGCGTATTCTCCTGGGGACCGCGTTTGGTTGTCTACGAGATACCTGCGACTCCGCGTGCCCAGCATGAAGCTGGCACCGCGTTTCATCGGCCCCTTTTCGATCGTCCGTCGGGTGAATCCTGTTGCCTATGAACTTTCTCTGCCTAGGACACTCCGTATCCCTCGAGTCTTTCATGTCTCCCTATTGAAGCCACTGGTCTGCAACCGTTTTTCTACTAGACCCCCTGTCACGGGGACTTCAGGGCGTATTCCTCAAGCCATCCTGGACTGTCGCAGACAACAAGGGAGTCTTCAGTATCTTGTTCATTGGAGAGGACTTGGCCCAGAGGATCGTTCCTGGGTTCCTGAAGCTCGTTTCCACGCCCCTCATCTCGTGCGTGCATTCCATGCTAAAAGGCAGCGTGGTTCGGGCAGGGGTCGCCTTGAGGTCGTTCCTTTGAGGAGGGGTACTGTCACGCTACCGGCAGGGAGATCCGCTGGGTCCCCCGGCCGGCAACGGCAACCGCCGCGAGGTAGGGGGAGACCCCCCGCTTCGGTCCGGCAGCCGCAGCTGCCGCGAAGAAGAGGGAGACCCCCCGCTTCTGAACGGCAGCAGCAGCCGCCGCGAGGTAGGGGAAGACCCCCTGCTCCCGCACGGCAACCTCAGTCCCCGCGCAGAAGGGGGAGACCCCCCGCTTCTGCACAGCAGACGCGGCCGCCGCGGAGAAGGCGGAGACCCCCCGCTTCTGCACGACAGACGCAGCCGCGGAGAAGGGGGAGACCCCCCGCTTCTGCACAGCGGAGGCAGCCGCTGCAGCTTGAGGGAGGACTAACCTCATCCACGTCGTGTTCCCAGCAGCTTCAGCCGGAGCACAGGTCCAGCTCTGGTGCCCGGACGCGTTCTTCTTCACGCCACCTAGTGGCGCCCGCGGAAACTACATCAACTTATATGGGAAGACTACGTAATCGCCAACCACAAGATGGCCGCGCAGGAAGTGACGTAACGGCACTTTGAATTTTGGCGGGAAATCTCCAATTAGTGCCTAACTTCCTGTGCCTACTTAAGAGACTTCAGAACTCTGAGACCTTGCCTTCTGATGGTCGTGCCTATCTCGGTAGTGCCTTCCCAACTACGCGTATTTCCTGCTTGTTCCTGTTATTGACCTCGGCTAGTTCCTTGACCATCCTGATCTCCGGTATCCTGACCTCGGTTTGTTCCTTCACTATCCTGATCTCCGGTATTCTGACCTCGGCTTGTTCCACGATTATCCTGCTCTCCGGTATCCTGACCTCGGCTCTCTGGACCATCCTTTGCCAGTCCTACCTGACTTCGGTGTCTCCTCTGTACGCTGTGTCGTGACAGTATCATATCATTTACTATACATAAAGTATAAAATATGTTAGTCTTTTTGTTTTTTGCGTTTTTTTCCACACACATTTTAATTCAGGTATGAATTTACAAGTCCTGGTATATGTCACTGTCACACAATATGTGTTTAGCAACATCTCCTGAGCAGAGTAATACCCCCATGCATGGGTTTGTTGGGTTGTTTGGGGGCTAAAAGGCCACATTTGGGACGTGTGCATTTTTCATTAATTGGGACATTGTTGAACCCAGCCAATTCAATTTACCCCATCTTACAATCATTTTTTTTAAAAGTAGACACACCATGGGCATTTAATATGCCAGTATTTTAACTTTTTCTATGCAACAATTGTTTGAAGATACAGTGCCATTTTTTATACTATATATATATATATACATATATATATATATATATATATATATACATACATATATATATATATATATATATATATATATATATACATACATATATATATATATATATATATATTATATTGGCCTTTTTTTGTTTAATTTTTTTGTACATTTTTTGAGGTTCCCCTGATGGTGACATCAGTGGAGAATTATTTTTACATGTTACCATTTTTTTTTTTTTTAATTTTTTTTTTACTATTTAATGTACTAATCAGATTGTGATTAGAAAGCTAGGCTCCATTGACTTACATGGTTGAATGTATTACCTGTATTCAACCTGCAGGGGGAGCCAGAGTTCTCAGGAGGGTCTGGAGAGATGATCTTGGAAACTTTTTTAGTCTTTTTTAAAATCTTGCAAAATCTCTTGCAGTGGTGATTGTGACCGCTATCCGGATTGGTCACAGCGCGTCCTGGAGTGGGTGTTTGGTGTCGCGGAATGCCTTGCTATGCCTTGTATGGCGTACGCTGATGCCCTTGATGCCGGTAACGGTGTTGCTGAATGCCTTGACATCTACACCAATTTAAAGTCATGACAGTCCTGGCACATCAATTGTCATTAACTGACTGTTTTTGCGTGACGTGCCTGGATCGCCAATTGTCGCCAAGGGCTTAAAGCAGCAAATGTGTATTTTGGCTATATGTGAAAACAGGAAGTTCTACTTACCGAGAGCTTCTTTTCCCTGCCAATCCCTGGTGACACTAAGGATAGACTCCTCCTCCGTACCTGAGATAGGGCAGGACTCAAAACTTTAAAAGCCCCTCCCCTCCTACTAACCCCAGTGAATACCAAAGACCACACAGGAAAAGCAATCTGAGACAACAAAATTTTATTGAAAGGAAGAGAGGGAACAAAAACGTGTCACCAGGGATTGGCAGGGAAAAGAAGCTCTCGGTAAGTAGAACTTCTTGTTTCCCTGCCATCCCAGATGAAACTAAAGATAGATGTACCAGAGCAGAAGGGTGGGTAAACTCAAGGAGACAAAACAGCCTCAAGGACCTTCCGAAAAGAGAGTCCTCCTAAACCATCTGGTCGAGACGGTAATGCTGTACAAAAGCATGGACAGTTTGCCAAGTAGCCGCCTTGCAGATCTGGTCAGGCGAAATACAACATCTTTTGGCTCAGGAAGTGGAGACTGCCCTAATAGAGTGGGCACAAATCCCCACAGGAGCAGGGTGGCCGGCTGCAGAATATGCCAAGTTGATAGGCGCAACAACCCACTTAGCGATGGAAGACTTGGAGATGCTGACACCCCTGTTGGGCCCGAAAAGGCCACAAACAAACGAGAGGACTTATGCAGGGGCAGAGTCCATTCCAAATAGAGGGTGAGGCATCTCTTCAGATCGAGAGTGCGAAGAGCTTCTTCTTCAGCTGAGCCAGGAGTAGGAAAAAAGGTAGGCAGCATGATCTCCTGGTTCTTGTGGCAAGCCGACTGAACCTTGAGTGCGAACTCCGCCGTTAGAGAGAGAACCACCTTATCCAGGAAAAAAACGGAGAAATGGTTCCTTCATAGACAAAGCCTCAAGTTCACAAATCTGACGAGCAGAAGTAATGGCTATTAAAAAGGCCGTCTTAAGTGATAATAAATACAGAGAAACCGACTGAAGAGGCTCAAAAGGAGGTAAAGTGAGTCTACGAAGAACGAGATTCAGGTCCCACGGAACCATCATGATGACAGAACGAGGACACATCCGGACAATGGCCTTGGCAAAACGTCTGACCACAGGCAGAGATATAAGCTCGAACCCCAGGAGAGCACTGATGGCAGAAATATGCACCCTTATAGTAGAAGGTTGAGGTCTACTGTCGAATCCCTCCTGGAAGAAGTCCAGAATTGAGGCAGAGGAACAGGAAGACGGCAAAATTCCCCTGGAACAACACCAACCATGAAATCTCTTCCAGATCTTAATGTATCGCAGAGAGGTAACCTTCTTTCTACTCTGCAGAAGAGTCTCAGGCACAGGAAAAGAAAAACCTTGTGCTCTCAGCAGTTCGCGTTCAATCTCCTGGCAGTTCCTGGTGGAACACTGCAGGGTTTGGATGCAGGAATGAACCCTGACACAGAACGTCTCTCCAAGCCGGGAGCTTCAGAGGGGGAGAGAGACCTAGAGTGATCAAGTCCGAATACCAGACGCGCTTAGGCCAGTCTGGTGCTATCAGGATCACGGAGGCATGGTCCTTCTTGATTTTCTGTAGTACCCTGGAGATCAGAGCAAACAGAGGAAAAACATAGGCGAGACGGAAATTCCACTCCTGGGCGAAGGCATCTATCGCCAAGGGATGATCCTGAGGCTTGAGGGAAAAGAAGACAGGATTCTGAGCATTGTGTCTGGATGCCATCAGGTCGATCTCGGGTAAGCCCCACTTGGACGATGAGGTAGAAGGCTGCCAGATGCAGAGCCCACTCGCCGCTCAGCACAGGAGTTCTGCTCAGGAAATCCGCTTGAGAATTCAAAGTCCCTCTGAGGTGGACAGTGGACAGAGTCATGAGACGGGACTCTGCCCAAAAGGAAATCCTGAGCGATATACGGAGAAGTCGAGGACTTCTTGTGACCCCCTGTCTGTTGACATAGGCTACCACTGCCTGATTGTCGGAGCGAAGTAAAATGTCCTTGCCGGCTAGCAGATGTTCCCAGTGATGCAGAGCTCTTTGTACTGCAAGCAACTCCAGACAGTTCGAGGGAAGAAGTTTCGTAGCTGGAGACCAGAGACCCTGCACAAACAGGTTCTGATACGTAGCTCCCCATCCCCTGATGCTGGCGTCAGTGGGGAGACGTACCTTGGAGACAAGAGACCATCTTCTCCACGCATCAAGGATGTTCTGTTGGAGCCACCAGGAGAGGGAAGCTCTGACATGCTGTGGAAGACAGACAAGCCTGTCTAGAGCCAATGGGTTGTCCTCTAGATGGTTGAGGACAAATCTTTGAAGAACTTTCATGTGGCCCAGAGCACCACTAATTTTGAGGAGACCATCTTGCCCAGCAGGTACATGCATAACCTCAAGGAGCTTCGGTGCGCAGAGCGAACCCTGCGCACTAGGAACTGAATCCCCTTGATCCTGACGGAAGGTAGAGAAGGTGGTCTGCATCTCCTCTTTAAGCCAGGTCAAAAACTCCCTACCCCCAGACAGCTCAGAATCCACTACGGATCTCAGGCAAGCGGAGCAGAGCTTCTTCCTTGAATCCTGCAAAGCCTTGTGACACCCGGAGCATTGGGCATGCTTGGACATAGCAACAGCTTTCTTAGGCTTGTCCTCAACAGAGGGCGGCTCATAGTTATCAGGGGCCGACATAACTAAAGGTGCAACAGCACCCAGCCAAAAGCAAACAGCAGGAACATACATAGCACCAAAATCACCTACCTTACATATATACTGAAAAAAAGGGGCTGAAATCAGGCAGTGATCTGCAACAGCGGAGGTTTGGCGCCAAAAATTCAAATCCTGAGCGAGGCTTGGACCGCACTACAGGAAGTGTGAAAACCCAAACCGGAAGTCGGCCGATGCCAATATGGCTGCCGTCAGTACGCCGCAACAGCGGCGTCTAGCTGCTGAATCACTAACCGGCAAGCATCCCTGGACGTAGGAGGTGCACAGGCGTCTACCCTGAACGACGGCGCCACAGCCGCGACCACCGTCAGGACGACGGCGCCGTGATCACCGTTGCTGCGGCCAAGGTAATGGTAGTAAGCTCTGGGCAGCGCAGCACCAGCCACCGGGCTTAAGGTGCAAGGTATCCCCCAGGAAGGGGGCTTAACCCAGGGAAACACGGCTCAACCTAGAGCCGGAGAAAACGATGACGAGTCCAGGAAGGGCAGGAAAAAACACTTGGGTTAGTAGGAGGGGAGGGGCTTTTAAAGTTTTGAGTCCTGTCCTATCTCAGCTACGGAGGAGGAGTCTATCCTTAGTGTCATCTGGGATGGCAGGGAAAATAGGTTTGCTATTTGTTGATGGACAGAAGTACAGGTAAGTTTTGTTGTAACCACCAAGCTATTATATACGTAAATTGCATGTTTATTTGCTATGCATTATGCTGTAAATTAACATTTAATTTAGAGGGAATATCTCTTGGAATCACAGCACCCACTGTTCTTTTACAACACAACCAGCAATTCATGTTATTTGGAGCTGATATAGTTGTAGTTACTCATACTTTATGCCTTTTAAACTTAAGGAACACATGCTGTTTATAGAATGTTGTATAATTTTGTGGAATCTGGAATATTAATTCTATGTGCTATGTTTCACTTGTTGCATCATTGTTGGTGTTAAATGCATAAGACAGTAACTAATCAGTAGTACACTGTATGTCAAGCTATATTATGTTTTTAAGTTAATTTTTCTGTTTTACGTTTTGTATTGGACATAGATCATTTAGATGTATTATAGAGTTCTGTCTTAGCAATGAATGTTATGTTGTATGTTATCTTGTTTTGAATTATTAATTCTAATCTGATGTGCAAGAATTTACAATTTAGGGCATCTCTTGCCTTGCCGGGAAGCCAAGTACCCCTCCCTGTTGTCTCTAGGTCACAAGTTTGGGGGCACACTTGACGTCACCGACAGGGGGTGTTGCTAGATGTCGTGAACATCCGATAATTAAGACCTCCAACATTTAGAATGTTGAGGAGAGAGATAATTTGCCCAGTCAAAGGAATTTTTTTTATAAACATTGCCTTTGACCAGTATGGATCTGCCTCTCTCCCTCCCTTGTGCGACAGCAGTTATAACTTATACATTTTAATATGTAATAATATTTAATATTTTTGGAGAGAAGTGGAGTTTAAATGATACCTTTATTGGCTAACTGAGTAAATATAAATTGCAAGCTTTCAAGACCTCTCAGGTCTCTTCATCAGGCATGTTATACAACAATGTGAAAGACCTCTCTTTAAGTATCAGTCAACTAACATGGTTAAGAGTGGGAAGCAGATAACATCAAAAAGTCTAAGGCAAGGTTCTTTGATCAGTCAATAGTGTTAAAATCCGATGTGTGCCTGTCTGGGTTGTTAATCCACGAAGTGATACAAATTCCCTATCCGGGTTGAGGCCAGCATTGAAAGAGTTAAATTTTAGTATTAATTTAATCTCCCATATTTTTCTCTCCCTCTGAGTTTTGACCACCAGAGGCTGGGTGTTTGTTGTACTAGTGGTTGCAGGGTGTTTTCTATCCAGCCGATATATTCTCTGTCAGTGTACCAATTCCTGGGATGATGGGTCTCCCTGTGTTACCGTCTTTGTGTATTTTGGAGAGCATGTAAAAAGAGCCCAATTTGGGATCTTCGGGTATTAGTGGTTTCAGCTGGTCTTTAATGGTGTATGGCAGTTTTTGTATTATCCTATTGAGTTGTTTTGTAAATTCTTCAGTACAAGTCCTTTAGGGATTAGATTTTCCTTTTTGTATGTAGTAAGGAACAATATGTCGCTGTCCAGGTGTGCAAGTTTTTTCAAGAGGTCTTTCACATTTCGTTTGGTGCGGAGTTATTTTTAAGGGAACAACAAATTTACACTGTTATACAGGCTGCACACTCACTACTTTACATTGTAGCAGAGTGTCATTTCTTCAGTGTTGTCACATGAAAAGATATAATAAAATATTTACAAAAATGTGAGGGGGTGTACTCACTTTTGTGAGATACTGTATGTATATATATCTATATATCTATATATCTATATATATATATACACACACACACACACACAGTATATAATAAATGTTTAGAGTTAGGTTACTTTGGTGGGTTGTTAGAGGGAATTAGGGATAGGGTAGAGGGGAAACTATATATTCTTGTGTATAGTGTTAGGGTAGTTTGGCGGGTAGCTAGAGGGAACTGTGTAGGCCGTGTAGGTTGGGGAGCTTCTACAACGCAGAAGCGTATAACTATTCTAGTGGATGTATCTGACGAAGAAACTCAGAAAGCATCAGATATTGAGCCAATATCTGATGTATCAGACGACACTGATGCCCAGGTTCCACCTCCTAAAATGAGCTGTATAGAACCTGTCAATGACCACTGTTGGCGTAAAGGATTTGAATTATGCGACTCCTGGGCTCGGCCACAACAGGGTTAATTAGTTAAGGATAGTTATATAACTTGTGACTTAGGCGTCAACACGTACAGATCACTGTGACGGATAGATAAGGAACTGTCCTAGCACATAAGAACGACATTGCTAAGTACCTCTGTTTAAAGCGCCTGGCCAGCACCATAAGATAGAGGGCCAGCCTATGTCACAGAGCAGAAGCCACCTACAGATAACACCATGACATAGAGACACTCGCCCCTGGGAAGTTTTGGAAAGTCCCTGAAACAGCTATAAGAACCTAAGTCAGGGACCAAGAACTTTGAAGCCTAACCCGCGGTGTCAGGGATCCGTGTGTCCGAGACAAGAGGCTCTTCAATAAGACTGTTCTGAAGAATTTCCCAGTAATTGCTGAGTTGCGAGTTGATCAGGTAGGAGAGGGATAAATACTTGGCTTGGTGATGTATTATTGTACTTTATAGAAATGCGTGCTGTCATATAGCTCTTTAGTTCACATTAGTCTTCTGTAGTAGGGATCTCATTAAAGTTTTGCTTGATCAAATTACTGTGTGTGTTGTACTGTCATTTCGTATCCTCATTGACCGGGCAAAACAGTTGGGTACCCACAAATACACTATATAGACAAAAGAACAGGAATTCTAATGACATTGCACTCTTCTGGGAGGGCTTTCGACAAAATTCTGAAGTTTCTGTGGAAAATTTTGCCTATTCCCCCAGTAGAGCATCCACTGATGTAAGACAAAAAGGCCTGGCTCATAATTTCCGTTCCAATTCATCCCAAAGCTGTTTAGCGGGTAGGGGTCCAGGCCCTGCATGAGCCAGTCAAGTTCTTACACACCAAACTCATCCAACCATGTCTTTATGGACCATGCTTTGTGCACTGGGGCACAGTAATGCTGGAATAGAAAAGGTCCTTCCCCAAACTGCTCCCACAAAGTTGGAAGTATATAACGGCCCAGAATTTTTTGTTGTTGTAAGAGTGATGTGCTGGTGCTTCTATGACAAAGCGAAGAAAATAGAACGTCAAAAAAAACATGCTCCAGCTAGAGGCACAATGGATCACTCCCTAAAGATACATGCAGCCACTTAATTCCCTCCATGGCCACAATCTACAGGAGGGCTGGATCTTCTTGGTCCACCGTAGTGAAGGACCGACCAGGGACCTCAGGTTGTCCCTCTCCGCCAAGAGCGACTTCTCCCTTCAGGACAATAATTCTCCGCAATCCGTAGGCAATATCCCCAAGCAAAGTAAAGGGATTTCACTATCCAGTACCCAAATAACCAAGCAAGATTAGTCTTTAGGTACAACAAGAGGAGAACTAATTTATTTTAGACACGGACGGCTGGATATATCCAGCAAAACACACATTAACATAAAACAAGATATTGGGATACAAACCGCCCTCTTAATCTGCCTCCCAGAGACAACAGGGGCAGTAAAGGGATTAACAATACAAAAGGATACAGAAACTACTAAAATAAGGAATACACCTTGTCTTGATTAGATTATCTCCCAGACCTTAGTGTGCTGTGTGTAAACAGTTAGGAAATAATAAAATATATTTTTATTAATAACACACAAAAGGATAACATTAACTGAGGGTTAAGGTGACTCTAGGAACCGTCACAGTCCCAAAATGCAGGAACCCCAAATCTGTTTCCAAGCTCCACAGTCTTCAGAGCCCCTTATGATTTGGATAACGTGGCACTCCTTCCCAGGGCCCATAGTCTGTAGTAAGGAGGCTGGCACTCAGTCCCTGTAACGTCCACCGTTTGTGCTGCTCGTTTCCCGTTTCCAACCTCTAGTGGCCGCTCTTGTCACTCTGAAGCACTCAGAGTGATTATCAAGTCCAGCTGCACTCAGACCTGATTGCCATAACCAGGAAACAAGGTGCACCTGGACATCACAGCCTTTATAAACCTGCCCAGCCCTTCAGTCTGGGTCTTGACATTGACGTTTTAGGACTGCCTGTTTGGTTCCTGATCTGCTCCTGTTTGGTTCCTGAGTTACGGCCAGCGACCCACAAGTGGACTCCAAAGCCGTGTGCCCTGCAAGTGGGTTTACCTGTCGTGTGCGCCCCATCCAGAGGGCTTCTAGTCGTGTGTGCCTCATCCAGAGGGCTTCCTGCCGTGTGTTCCCCATCCAGAGGGCTTCCTGTCAAGAGACTTTCCTTGTTTATATGTTGTTGTACCATCATCTGCAATACAACTATTATCAGCATCCTCTGTCTGTGATTTATTTCCTGCGCCTGTCTGTACCAACCCCAAGCCATCATGCATTGTGGGGTACAGACAGAGCCCCTCGTATCCCCTGCACCTGGGCTCCTTTCAGACCTGATAACCCGGTCCGTGACAGTCTCCTCCAGGAGCCCATGGCACGGAGGCTTCTGTGACAACCGTAGAGGGAAATGGCTGATAAAGGTTTAGTCAGTTTTCCAGTGACAGTATGGAATAAAAATACTTTGACAGGGGATAGTGGTAGAATTAGTGCATGTAAAGAGTAAAAATACTAGCATTTTAAATAATCTGAGGTGTCTAGTTTTCAAAAATATACTATACTATACTATATATAGTTTGATGGGGATAAATTGTATCGGCCATCTTCAAATATATCACAAATAGGACATGGGCACAGTATGACCATATTAGCAAAAAGAAAAAATGTTTTTGAAATTGCAATACGCTACTTGTACTTATTGCCCTATAACAAAAAAACATTGGGTATTTCTAAGCTCAGGACAAATATTAGAATCTACTTAGTAAGTTTTTTTGAATGAGATTTTCTTTCTTCAATTTTTTCATATTTTTTAATGGTAAATAAAATTATTTTGATATAATCAAAATAATGGTATCTAACAAAAGCCCTACATAACCTGTAAAAAACCAATATGTAATGTGTGTGAATACAGTAAATGAGAAATTACTGCTAAACACAAACACTGCAGAAACGCCAAAACTGTCATGAAAAGGTATAAAAACAAAATTATGCACCATACAGGACCAGCTCAGCCTTCCCTGATAGAGAAACTTGCCAATGTTGGCACGCCATAATAAATACTGAAGTGCAACACTCGCTGTTTAGTGAATAAACACCGAAGGTTGGAGCCATAGGGCACCAGTCCTTGTAACTCAGCAAGTGATGGGTGTATAGTAGCAGCCAATAATATTATTACCTTTTGTCACACCAACTTGTGTAAGGCATACATGGACCTGCTACCTGGTAGAGATGGTATGGCAACTTTCAGCATGAGAGGGGTTAATTCGATTGTATTGGCATGTGGTGCCAAAAGGTCTTATAAGATAAATGTCTTTTGAAGCTGGGACTCCAACCAGGGGCCTCTGCAAGGCGTGAAATGCTACAGCGGAGGTGCCTCTACGTCTACTTGCTGAATAATCCACCATATGCCTGTATCCCCTCATAGATACTGGATTCGTTTGATATGCTAAGTGACCACTAGCAGTCAGGAAAACAGGGTCATATCTAACACATACATCAAAAGTAGCCCACAGATTCATAATCATACCTCCTTTTGTGCATATCTAGAATGGGGAAAGCACACCCTAACAAAAAGAATACAAATATGGCTAGTGCAACTTAAGCTGTTTGGAAGATATTGTGACGTCCATGGTATTCAATCATAAGTGGCAAGTGTGACATATCTATGGACTTAATAATTTACAAGGAATTATTGCAGTGGTGAGCACAGGAGGAAGAATAAAATGAAAATGAGTTATTTGGACTGATATGGTTCCACCACACAACGGGGAGGTCACTTAATGGTTCCTATAGGTACACCTTCCCTCTACTTATACCACCTCTGGGCCGGCTTGGAAGCGCAAGATGAACGGAAAAAAGTATAAATTTAAAGAGAGGAAGTGTGCTTACCAGGGCCAAAGATCTAATTTTGAGTAAGTTGCCATCTTTTCTTGCCAGAGCCCTACGGACAGAAAAACTGTTACTTTTATTTAGATTTAAACAGTGAATTTTAACCACCAGAACCAAGTCACGCGCACGCTTGGAGTAAGGTGCGTTCGAGACACCTTTTATTTACTAACCCCTTCAGTCCCCTATGGACGTACCGGTACATCCCAAAAACGCATCCCAAGAACCCCCCCTATGGGTGTACCAGTACATCCTGCCCTTCTTGCAGCGGCAGGGACACTGCTAAACGTGAGATCAGGCTGACAGCAGAAGACAGCATCAGATGCTGCCCGATCTCATGTAACTGCTTCCGGCACGAATGCCAGAAAACTGTTATATTTTGACGTCACCTGGAAGGTCATCGGAGGACAGGATATCTCCTGCAGACCCTGCTGGGACATCTGATCGCTCCGATGAGGCCCAGACACTGCGATCTACACAGACTTGCATAGAGATCACAGTGTGATTGGTGCAGGGGGAAATTGCAGGGAAGAGAGTGAGAAACCATGTTTCTCACTCTCCTCCCTCGCTGAAAAACAAAACGAAGAAAAAAATAAAAATCACTAAAATACAATAAATTAGAAAAAAATAAAGTGAGCTAAGTGATATTGTGACATCACTGGCATTAATAACACGTTCAAGAGGTCCCTAAAAAGGACCTCTAACCATACTGCACGGATAAAAAATAAAAATAAAACGTGCTGCCCACGGGCCAAATGCGGCCTGCCGGACTTCGTGGTGCGGTCCGTGAGAGTGAGCAGGACCGGACTGGCCTGCCGCCCGGCTGCGAAGTTCAAAGCCGCCGTTCGAGGGGGCGGGCCCACAGAAGGTGTTCCTCGTGGCAAGGAGAGGATCATCACATCGGAGGACAGCAGGGAAAAAAAAAACAAAACAAAAAAAACTTAAGTATAAACAATGGACTAGGGCTGCAACAACTAATTGATAAAATCAATAATAATCCAACGATTATTGCCAACGAATTTCATTATCGATTAGTTGAATCGATTATTATCGATTATAAAATGAGGCTTTTTTTCAGAGCAAACGCTCTGAAAAATACCCCTCATCATATAATCCGTTTGAGTGACTCACAGCAGCAGCTTCTACTTACCAGTCCCTCCCTGTAATCACTGTGACAACTGGCCCCGCCCCCTTCCTTCTCCCAGAAGGCCAGAACCACATGGCTGTGACACTCATCTAACTGTAAGTATAAAATTAATATTTGGGCTACTGAAAGTTAGGGGAGGTGGGGGTTAATTTAGGGGCAGTTATGGTTAATGGGGTGTTTAGGGGCAGCTATGGTTAATGGGGTGTTTAGGGGCAGTTATGGTTAATAGGTTGGTTAGGGTTAATTTAGGGGCAGCTGTGGTTAATGGGATGTTTAGGGTTAATTTAGGAGCAGCTGTGGTTAATGGGGTGTTTGGGGTTAATTTGAGGCAGTTGTGGTTAATGGTGTGTTTAGGGTTAATTTAGGGGCTGTTGTGGTTGACAGGGTCTTTAGGGTTAATTTAGGGGATGCTGTGGTTAAAGGGGTGTTTAGGGTTAATTTAGGGTAGTTGTTTTGATGGGGTATTTAGAGTTAATTTAAGGGTAGTTATGGTTAATGGGGTGTTTAGGGTTAATTTAATGATGAGGACTGAGGGTTAGTTTAATAAAGTTAACTTAAGGTGCAGTTAGAGATAAAGGGGGGCAGACTAAAGGGAATCTAAATCCTGGGGGCAGTGAAGATTAACCCAGTACTTATTTATAAAAGTATGGTGTCAGTGTGCTGTGAACGGGTCTGTGACTCTATGAGGGGACTATGAGATATCTGGGGGTATAAGGCATATCTGGGGAGGACGGAGTGACATATCTGGGGGTATAAGGCATATACATTATATAAGGCATATGTGGGGAGGGCAGTGTGGCATGTCTGGGGAGGACGGAGTGGTGTATCAGGGTGTATAAGGCATATCTGGGGCCACAGTGGCATATCTGGGGGTAGAGTGGAGTGGCATATGTGGGGAGGGCAGCGTGGCATGTCTGGGAGGCATTGTGGCATGTCTGGGGAGGACAGAGTGGTGTATCAGGGGGTATAAGGCGTATCAGGCACAGTGGCATATGTGGGGGTGGAGTGGTATATGTGGGAGGCAGCGTGGAGTGGTATATGTGGGAGGCAGCGTGGAGTGGCATATGTGGGAGGCAGCGTGGAGTGGCATTTGTGGGAGGCAGCGTGGAGTGGCATTTGTGGGAGGCAGCGTGGAGTGGCATTTGTGGGAGGCAGCGTGGCATGTCTGGGAGGCAGCGTGGAGTGGCATATGTGGGAGGCAGCGTGGAGTGGCATATGTGGGAGGCAGCGTGGCATATGTGGGAGGCAGCGTGGCATATGTGGGAGGCAGCGTGGCATATGTGGGAGGCAGCGTGGCATGTCTGGGAGGCAGCGTGGCAAGCCTGGGCTCAAATGTGCATAAATTGGGGGCGCTGGTTGGGAAATAAAGACAAGAAATGCATTTTATCAAAGTTTTTTTTTATTCTGCTGTTTGTATTTAACATCATTTGTTTATTAAATTATTTTAAATAAATGAAATATTTACATTCATTTTTTGATCTGGTTAATCGACAAAACAATCGGCCAACTAATCGATTATGAAAATAATCGTTAGTTGCAGCCCTACAATGGACGTGATTTAAATGTCGTTTTTGCTACTGTGGCTGCTTGTGCATGATAGGAGAGTCATTGCTATATTAAATATATATGATTACTTACAGCAATCACACTGCTATCATGCCCAGGCTGCCAGTACATGCTGGAATCTGGGTATGCCTGGGCATGATAGGAGTTGCTTTTAGTAATCATATATATTTAACATAGCAGTGAGACTCCTATCATGCACAGGCAGCCAATACATGCACATAACCTACAGCCTCCCTGTGCCCTGCCCCCCCACTTACACATCCATGCTATCACATGTATATTAATTCATCACAAACATTCATTCACGTATACTCATTCATACACCCTCCCCACCCTCCCTGAACTGCAGATCTTCCGGTGCCGCTCGGAGACTTACGCAGGGGTGCAGTCTCCATCTGCGTTGCGCGCAGTCTGTTTGAACTTCTCTTGACCTGCCCAGGGTTCCTGCGTGCCCTCGACTGAGCAAGAAACGCTACTGTGTAACACAGAGGGAAGCGCCAGGGCCCTGCAGATGATTATTTTCGGTGGATTTTTGTTTGTTTGGGCATTTTGCCAAATTAACCCTGTATTAATATGCATTATAAAGCTAAAAGTCCATATTTTTTCTCAATGAAAAATGAGTGCGGCCCACGCACACATACATTTCTGATGAAGTGGCCGACTGCAGAAAAAACGTAGACACCCCTGCCCTAACACAACATCTAAAAAGTATAACCCTCCTGCTGTCCCTGTTCACAACCCCCAAACCTGTTAAGCAATAAGCATAAAAATTCTACGAATAATGTTCACCTTATAGTATGTTCCCTATAAGTATGAAAAATCTATATAAATTAGTTATTTCTGAAACCAGGACATCAGAATTGACAAACTTGAAGGGGATTTTCCATCACTTTACCTAATTTTGTGGGGATTCAGAGGGAAAAATATAAAAATAAAATTAGTTTTTTTTTTCTAATTTTCTCATCCAAAAATTTCAGCTTATTGTCTTTATCGAAAGAAAGCTCTATGTCCCCTTGAAAAAACAACGTATAGTTTACATGGGTACACTATTCACAGGAAAGGAGAACAATCGCTGAACCGACATACCGCAAAAGTGGCAAAATCGCTCCGGGCTTTGAGGTACCAAAAACCCCTGCAACTGAGGGGGTTAAGCGCCAACAAATAACACAACGCTGTTCAATGTAACCCCTTAACGACCTTTGGCCGTCATGCAAAACCGATCTGTTAACAACCTTGTACGGTCCTGAACCTAAGCACTCAGAGTGGTTCAGAGTGACAAGGGCGGCCACTAGTGGTTGGTAATTAAACTTTGTGCTGCTCATTTTCAACAAGTCCAGACAGCGAAGGGTGAAACGTTACAGACTGTCACGGTCAGGACTACTTGCTAAGCCGTGACTGTGTGGAGGGCGTGGGCATGAGGGGGTTAATAGCACCAGGCCTCTGGATTTACTAACTTCACCCCTTAACAAGGCATAAATTACACCAAATTAACGCCCAAATCCTGCCTGTATCCCCCCAGGTAGTCTGCCACCACTCACTCACCCACCCCCGGGCAACCAACATATATATATCCTGTAGAACTTAATAACAATATGGTAACATGTTTTCCTCTCTTAGGGTTTGTGGATATCAATACTAGAGCCCAAAGACAGACTTAGATTATGAATATTTTAATAACAAAAAGACAAAGATTACACAGTGCCACAATAACAAGAAACAAGACATACAAAATAAAAATAAAACAGCAAACAGTTCTTAAAAACAAAGGGACTTAACCCCTTCAGGACCGGGATTTTGATACTAACGTGTCGCTAAAGGACCGGAGCCGTTTTTGTGTTTTTGTCATGTCTTTCTTCAACTGTAATTTCTCTCTTCTCAATTGGTGCACCCACACAAATCATATATTGTTTTTTTCAGCACAAGTAGGGCTTTCATTTGAAACCATATTAAGCTGTGTAGTACATTGTTTTGTTTGAAATAAACTGGAAAAAGTGGGGGGAAAATGAAAAAAACGCATTTTTTTACTGTTTTGTATACATACAAATTGTACACACATTGAACCAATGGGAAAAAATTATCCCAAATATATTCATTAAGTTGTCCTGATTTGGAAACCACCCAACATGGCCAGGATTTTTATCTATTTTGACCAGTATAGGGCAAATATTGCAAGGCATGCATCACGTTTTTGAAATGTAATTTTTTTCGAATTTGGCATGGTAGTCTAATAACTGCAATAGTTGTCACAGATACTGATTATCCCCCCAAAATTATATGTTTATGAACAGTAGATAAGTCAAGGTGTACAACTAGGGTCATTTTGACACTTTTCAAACAGGGATTTTATCGCCAATTGCTGCCAAATTTTGAGGTATTTTTATATTTTTTGCATATGTTGCAATGTTGCTTTAGATTTTATATTATATTTTGTATAGAATATGTGCAACTGCAGAAAAAAACACCAAATTGTGTTCACCAACATCCCCCGGTTCCAACAAGGCCTCACATGCATGGTTCATGCATTTTTTGAGGAAGCTATGAGGGCAAAACTGGAACATGCGTATTTTAGTTTTCAAATTTGGAATTTTCAGAAATTGGTTTGCTGAGCCCATATCCCATTTGGGACATTTTGAAAGCCCCCCACTGTAAATTACCCCATAAAAGTATATATTTATGAACAGTAGACGAGTCAAGGTGTTCAACTAGGGTAGTTTTGACAGTTTTCAGCCAGCCATTTCTTCACTGATGTCTGCCAAACTTCACAGGGAAATTATTTTATTGCATTTTTAACGCATACATTTCAATGTTGCACTGAATTTCTTGCACAGCATAAGTGCAACAGTGGAAGAAAACACCACATTTTGTTCACCAACATCCCATGAGTCCAACAAGGCCTCACATGCATGGTTCATGCATTTTTTGAGGAAGTCATGAGGCCATAACTGGAACATGCGCAAGTTTTCAGGAATTGGTTTTACTGGGCCCATATCCCATATATTTATGAACAGTAGACAAGTCAAGGTGTTCAACTAGGGTAGTTTTGACAGTTTTCAGCCAGCCATTTCTTCACTGAAGTCTGCCAAACTTCACAGGGAAATTATTTTATTGCGTTTTTAACGCATAAATTTCAATCTTGCAATTTATTTCTTGCACAGGTTTAGGCCGCTGACATCAATCAGGGAGACCGATCAATAATCAGCGACTTAAAATGTCCCAGTGTAATAATGTATGTATGTAATAATTATGATTTTTTTATTTATTAATAATTTGTGTTTTTTCATAATTAACCTAGATGCCCCTCTCTCTTTGTAGAGCAGGGTCATCCGTGGGCTGCCATAATGATCCGATCACTCCTATTGGCCAGGAGCGATCTGATCAGCCCAGCCCAGCCCAGCATTTGACCTGGAAGCACCCTGGACTTTCAGGTCAGTGCTGTTATTTTTTTTTTATTATTATTATTTTATTAATTTTTTTTAATTTATTTATATTTTAATTTTTTTATTATTATTTTTTACATTTTTTTTAACTCTTTTAATGCTGATGCTCCATTGAAGCACAGCATTGACTGATATTTAGTCCCCACAAGCTTGTGTGGACTAATATTAACCCCTGCAATGCTGCGATGGGGGGGTCATACACAATCGCAATTGAAGGGGTTAATTGAGGAAGAGGGGGGTAGGGGTTAACTGAGCAAGGGAGGGGGTGGTCTCCACACTCATGTGGAGACCAAAGAACCCTGTCTCCCTGTCCCTGAAGCTGCCTCTGGCAGCTGGGACACAATCTCCCATAGACTGGAGATTGTAGGGGAGGAGTCTCTTTGATCAGTCCTACAGGACTGATGAAAGGACTTCTGGGGGTTCGTTTTTGCTGTTGCTGGTCTGCCTGGGCTTCCAGGCAGACCACCAGCAGCAGAGCCCCCTACAAAACGGGAATTAACCCCTTCAATGCCGCGATTGCGGCATTGAATGCCACGATCGCGGCATTGAAGGGGTTAACGCTGCACTGACGCTCTGATGGAGCGATCAGGCAGCAGGGGGGTGTTGGGTCAGGTCCCCACACTTGTGTGGGGAACCATTCAACACACCACCCGCTTCCCTGAAGCTGCCTGTGGTTTCTGCCTAGAGAATCACTCCGTGGGAGTGATCGTAGGCTTGGGGGCGGGTTTAGAGAGGCTGTGCTGTCTGCCCAGACTCCTGGGCAGACAGCAGCAGCGCCCCCACGATCGCGGCGATGTGGGGCGGTTTTTGGAGGAGACGTACCTGGTACGTCCCGGTCTACCGGTGACTGTTAACCAGGAAGTACCAGGTATGTCCCGGTCCTGAAGGGGTTAAACACAGGACCCTCACTCACAAGTTTCTGCAATAAGTAGGCCTGTGGGAACTCCTTAAGTCCAGATGGTTTCTTATGATGTTGTTCCGATCAGAGCATATCATGGAGTTCTGCTTTGAGGTCGCTGCATTGCCCCTAAATCAGATTCAGTTTCAAGAAAACACCCCTCTGACCACATGGCCAATTATATGACACTTTCCCCAAGAATTGGTTCCCATCTTTGATGTGCCAATAAGTTATGGTGGGGTAAAGGTAATGGAAACCCCTCCACTTAAGATAGGAATGGAATTCCTATAACTAAGGATCCTTATCAGTTAGGCCATGAATCACCACAGGGGTCCTTTGGGAAGATGACACCTCTTGCCAGAACAGATACAGAGGGCATGCGCAAAGAAACACATTTAAATCAACCTCAGATTAACTAATTGAATGCTTAAACCAATAAACTAACCACCTCTGCTAGGTTACCCTTCCGTGCATCCACTACATTATATGAGTTAATCATGACAGTGACGCATACCAGGAGCTGTGAATTCATTCCTGAAGTACAATTTGTGTGAAAAAAATACTACCACAAACTTTGGCAAAGGCAGGTGGTAGAATATCATGCATAAAAGGGTTAAAATACCAGCATTTGAAATACTTTGTGCTGTCTAGTTTTCAAAAATATATGGTTTGATGGGGTAAATTGAAGTAGCCGGCTTCAAAGATGTTCCAAAGAGGAGATTGAGGCAGAATAACCAAATGACCGCCTGAATTACGCATGTCCCAGCCAAACAATCTGACAAACCTATACATGTAGGGTATCACCATACTCAGGAGATGTTGCTGAACACATATGGGGGTGTTTGACAGTGACATATACCAGGACCTTTATAACTAAACTACAATTTGTGAGAAAAAAAATAACAAAAAATACTATTACAAAGTTTGACAAAGGTTGGTAGTAGAATTAGTGCATGAAATGGTTAAAATACCAGCACTTGAAATACCCTGGGGTGTCTAGTTTTCAAAAATATATGGGCTGATATGGATAAATCGAATTAACTGGCTTCAAAGATGTTCCAAAGAGGAGATGGAGGCAGACTGACCAGATTTGGGAAAAAATGGTTTCGAAATCATAAAATGCTACTTGTACTTATTGCCCTATAACTTACAAAAAAAACATAAAAACATTAGATATTTCTAAACTCAGGACAAATAGTAGAATCTATTAAGCTAGTTTTTTTTTTTTTTTTTTTTACTTCCTTTGGTAGGTAAGAGATTTTTCAAAGAAAAGTCATAAAAGGTGGTTTTGTTTCAAATTTTCACCATGTTTTTTTTTTTTATAGTAAATAAGATATCAAAATAATGGTATCTGAAGAAAACCCATCTTGCCCTGAAAAAAAACAATATATAACTTGTGTGGGTACACTAAATGGGTGAGGAGAAAATTACAGCTGAACACAAGCACCGCAAAAGTGTTAAAACAGCCTCGGTCCCAAAAAGAAAAAATAAGCCCAGTCCTTAAGGGGGTTAATTGGGGCAGTTCACACATACCTATACAAAAATACATACAAGCACACGATGAGCAGAGAACCCTGCCTGTGAGCGGCCATTAATATGGTACTTTATAAAAATATTCGTCAGGAATGGCTTCTGAGGTCCCCACTCGTGAGCTTACAATCTAAGGGAGCAGTAGTGATAAAACAAAAGGAGGGGGGAAAAGAGAGAGAGAGTATTAGCTCTTTCCCAGAGCATCTGGGTATGTGGTCAGGTAGGAGAATCTCAGACAGGCCGACAGTAATTAAAAGGCGGGTAACGCACCAAAGAAAACCTCCAAAAAAAAAAAAAAAAGTATCTCAAATAATCAGTCTAAAACCGATTCTGCTAAATCCCAATTGTAAGAATGTCAAGCTAACCGTTATTTTACCAATACCACAGACTAAGTTGCACGTTTCCAAAGAACCGCATGAGAACGAGAAACACGGCGTAAACTGGGGGAAATGCGTCAAAACAATTAAACGAAGTGCGATTAAGCGCAGCATTTCCAGACAGTCGGCTAATACGTCAGAGAATCTCGCCTACGATACAAATCATAAGCGAAAGTTGTTGCTCCGCATGCGCAGTTCGCTAGCACCGCGGCGGCGATAGACGACATTATACGCATGTGCAGCAGCTGAATTCTGCACCAGTGTTGGGAGGAGGACACAAATCCTGGAAAGGCTCACTATTTGGCAGGAAGGAGAGGCCTAGACCTGGCAGAAAAGCGGAGGCTCGCCGTGAACATAGCGAAGGGGGGTGAGCGCCAATTTTGGCCGCAAGGGGGAGGGGGGGAATGAAAGACGAGTCGGAAAACGAGAACTGGAGTAACGGTGTGGAGCGGCCGTGCTTTGGATGTTCAGGGGAGGGGGAGACACCAAGGCGGGAGCGGCTCTGGCGACACTCGCTGTGACGGAGCTGAGAAAGTGGGAGGGGGGGAAATTCGGGCACAAAACATAAGAAAACAGCAGGAGAATAACGCGACAAGCCCCCTGAACGAACATTGGATTTATAAATCGTATCCAGAAAAGGGTCTTAAAAAAAAAAACAAAACACTGCGTTATGCTGCAGGTCTCCCTCAGGTAAGGAGCTAGTTACATACAGATTGCTAACTTGTGGATAGGAGATGGGAAGAAGTATTTAGCTGCTCTTTGTTCTCGTTCAGTAACTGAATCGTTGCTAATGGGAGTGCAGCTGTGCAGGATCTGTTCCATCTCCATGCCGTCCTGATATCAGAGCAGCCAACACTCCGAGCTTCTTTACCCACTCGCAGCCAAGTCCTCCTGTTGCTTCTCATAACACAACAAACTCCCCTCCCCCGGCTCGCTCTTGCGCCCTCTTGTGTTTCCCCTTGAACCTCTGATGTCAGAGCTTTAGCACTCATGACGTAACAGCATTCCTTTATTGTTCAACAATGCCCAGGTCCTGGGAGCTGTTGGCAGTGTCTTTTCAATGCTTTTTGGTCGCTTGTTGATGTGTCAAACCCTGTCCTTGACGGGCAACATCTCCGATTGCAGACTTTTTGCTGTCAGCGTTCCTTTGAAGCGCTGCGATGGGGGCTCGTGGATAGTTACAAAGTGGGTGAGAAGAGCACCCAAAAGGTTGGGGGGGCTGCTGCGTGGCTTTTCTGTCCGAGATACCTAGTGAATAAAGCAGACATTTTTAGCTGTCTTGTCTGTCTTTAGCCTTGGGTTCCTTTGTCTGCAGCTTTCCGTCCCCTCCCCCTTCTCGTCTCTTTCTCTGAGACTCAATCGCTTACTGCTGCTGCAGGTTTGTAAATACTGGACCAACACACAACATGGCTGACACTCGCCCCGCTTGCTAGGTCTCCGGTATCATCAGGCGGCTTGGCTTTGCTACACAGCTCCTGCATGACCATCTCTGTGTGTTAACCCAGATCCCTTGTATCATCCAAGGGCGGTAAGCCCAGCGGACGCTGCGCCCCACTCTCATCATTGTAGGGTGGCACTCCAAGGGTAAGGAACCCCGCGGCACCGTGCACGTTCGCTTCTATTTCACACCGGAACGTTTGGCCATCCGCGATCAGTGTATGAAAAGACAAAAGTTTTTAGGGTGTGAGCTATGTCAGGCCTTGGTGCTGAGCCAAAGGTCTATAGATTCTTGCTCGCGGTAACGTTCTGCCATTCGGGGGGGAGGGGAGTGATGCACCAAAATTGTTGGCACAGCCTGTCTACTCCAGGTTTTTCAGCGATAAGGTGTGTTGATGCATATGAGAGGCCTTTCGTTTAACTTGTACTCAGTGAAATCGAGCATTTCAAATCTCAGGAAGCATGTAACTTCTATGATGTGTAATTTGCATGTTTTTTTCCTAATGTAAACCTTCCTTTGGATCGGTGATATGTCCAGGTGTTTTGGTCCTAGAGTGATTCCAACCACATAAGGCTGTTGGTGCTACTCTTTTGATCGCCCCCCTCCCCGAACACCTTTGAACTCTAATTGCTTTTGTTGGTCAATAGATGTCTGCTGGAGAAGGTCGAAGATCCCTGTGAATAGTATAGGTGGGATTGATGGCAGCTCTTTGTAACTTTGACCTTCTTACTGTCTGTTGTAAGCACATGTATCATCTTGGTATGAATGTTCTCAACACCATGGCAAAGTAAATGAACAAAAGCAAGGTTCATTTTTTTTAGCCTTTCGCTGGTTAAGTGCCATGTATCACGGTTTGTAAGCTCATTTTGCTACATACTGTTTGGCAATGGATGACCACTAGTGTCTTAAGGACACATTGGGATTGTAGTGACATATTGGGATTTATTGATTTCAATAGCGTTTGGTTTTGGAAATACATCTTTAGGTTTTTGGTTTGCTTAATGCATCGTTGCGTTATGTATTCTCATGACTCCTTTTGTGAGTAATTATTCTACCTCAATATTGTTTCAGGGCATAGTCTTATTTTGACAGAAGACACCTCGGTGTTAATTCAAGCCACGAGTATGTAAGCGATTTACAGTCACAATGCCTTCCTTTTTTACAGCCTGTGCCTACAGAAGTTTAAAACTGTTTTCTGCTTACCAGTACTCAATGAACTGGTGCTTTAAAAAATGAGGTTGAGCTTTTCATTACAAGTCTTTTTAATGATATGATGAATCTGTTAGTTGCTCTGTTCCTGTATCACTTTGTTAAATCACTTAAAAAAAATATAAATGTACCTCGGCTGTCTAGATCTATATATATGTATGTATATATATAATATGTCAATTGATTCTGTGGGAGAGTGGCATCGTAAAGTGTATATAACGCAAAAGTTGGAGCGTTATACTAGCTTATGAGAGGTTTGCGGGTTCGAGAAGTTCAATATAATTACTGTTATAGACTGTATTATCTGACCAAGAGATCAAATTTTCTTTACTGGGCTGTAAATAGTAAACAGGCATTATACAGGCCTCAAGTCAGCAAGTCTTTGGACGGGAACTTCACTGATGCCCGCCTTTAGTAATTAACACTTTACTGAATGAATCCCTAAATGTGGATTATTATATAGATATGTTTTGGTACACCCATTTCCATGATTACTACTTTCTGTCTCTGACTTTGAAGTTTGAGTATGCAACCTGAAAATGATTTGTTGTCCATTTTATATTCAAACAGTGTTATAGCTACACTTAGTCCTCCGCTTTGGTGATCAAGGACTGTAGTTTAGAGAGCGCGGTGGAGCGCGTTGAGCCGATTTCTTCTTCCATATGCTTTCATTAGTCTGTGTCAGGTATGGTGATTAAGACTGAGCTATTCCATTGTTTACAACTGGCAGAATGGAAGTGAGCCGGCTTTAGTAGATTGAGATAGCAGACCCTGAACACATACAGCTGCATAATACCCATTTGTATGAAAAATTATATTAAATTAACTGTTTTTTAGGGATAAATGTTAAAATATTTTTGAAAACTGTTAAGTGCAAGTTCTCCTTCTAAGGAGTCTCCACAGACGCTAGGGTGTGCTCTGGCAGGTGTGTCCTTCCAAGTATCTAAACTGCATGTGGTGTAGGTGCCTTGAGGACAGTAGTTGATGGGGAAAAAAACATGGCCTGCGTGAGATTTGTGTGCTGACATTGCTATGGACAGTTGCTGCTAGCACTGGAATGGGGCAATTTCAGCGCCTAACAGCACTTTGATTTTCTACAAACCGCTAAGTATTTGGGCTAAGCTTGTGTTAACCCATAGATAATGAAAAGTACAGATTTTTTTTTTAAAGGTAGTTCCCAGATTAGTTAAGACATTTTCTCATTTTCTGGATTGTAACACCTAGTGGTGATAACTGGTTTTTCATTTACAGTTTAACTGTAGTCACTGATGTGACTGCCCTACACTGAAAATATCACTTGTCATATTGATTATTGCTCTTGCTGGACTTGATTGAACGTACAAAAAGTATGAGTGCCGGTGTCTTTATTTTACTATAATTCCCAATTGCAACTTCAATTGTGAAGTCATTGGGGCGATGTCCAGCTGATTATTGAATACAGCTGTAACACGTACAAATAAATAAGACCCTGGGTATCTTAGAAAACACCTTTATTGTCTAGAATTGTCATTATAAAGTAGGCAACTAGTGGTAACTTCAAGTGATCCCTTCAATATATTTTTTTTATTTAAATTTTAACTAGCCCATCGTTAAAATCCAGATAGATTATTAGTATTTGTACAGGCAGTAAGTGAGACCAAAAGAGCCGAAGATCGTGGATTATAAAGTTACAGACACATTTACATAGCTTCTACATAATTGACAGAAGCTGGAGCGATCAGAAATAAAATAGCCCAACTCCTTTATGGAAGTTCACTCACTTGGTTTGAAGCAGTGGATATACTGTTCAATATATACATATACGATAATTAGGAATGGAGGCAAACATGGGATCATAAAATCTTCTCAGCTCTGATACGTCTCTCCACCTTTTCATTTGATTTAGATGCTTGCTTTTATATGTATATAAAAGCGAAGTGAAGAAGAACAAAAACGGCACACTGGTTTGCAAGTTTATTAACGTAAAGATTAAAGAGGCTTACAATTTCTGGTGGTGAGAACTCTGTTTTAACTCTCCCAAAATAGTGTGACATCACCAAGCGTTCTGCACCTCCTTGGTCTTCATCAAGTGATATCTACAGTACATCAGTACTCCATAGGTTGTATGTATATCGGGAAATATATTTTCAATGTCAGTTTTTTTATTTTTTATGTATATCCACATACATAATAAAACTATAACATTTTGCACTAGGCTCATATTTAAGACTTATTTTCTGATTTCCGAGTGGTTTTGAACGAAGCTTGACCAGGTTCCTATGGTTTCGAACCTGTTGTTTTTTGTTTTTTTAGGCTAGGTTTCCACTTGGTTTTTTGTCCGGCGTTTTTTTCTTGATGAAAAACGCCAGGAAAACTGCCAAGAAAACTGCCACTGCATTTACCTGCGTTTTGGCGTTTTTTCTGCAGTTTTTTCTGGCGTTTTAGCCTTTCTGTGGAAATTGCTTTTTTTGACCTTAGGCAGTTTTTCCAGCCTTTACAAGTTAGAAGTTTTACCCAGCTAAAAGGGATTAGGATAAATGGCAAGTATCTGCCCTCTCCTGATGTCATTTACTTGGTAGACCCTTTTGTCTCTTTTCTGTGTTTTGTAAGGCATGCTTTATTTCGAATGTCTGCTCCTCTAGGAAGATTGGCCCCAAATGATGGTGCAAATTGTTTGCTGTTGCTTTTGGCACACAGGATCCGGTTGCGTATGTTTGTTTGTAATGGCATGTTTGTTCCAAATGGTGTAAAATTCAATATGAACCAGTCCAGGACTTTGTTTTGTGTGAAACTGTTTGTTTTCAGCCTATTTCTCGTAGGACACACAGATACTGGGTCCATCCTCTGCATTGTAACTGTGGAAAAAACGCCATAAAAAACGCCAAGGCAATAAACCCACATGGCTTTTTCATGGCGTTTTTTCTCTCCCATAGACTTCTATTGGAGAAAAAAAGCCAAGATTTCTTGCAAAAAACGCCAGAGTGTCAACATGCTGCAGTTTTGAAAAACTGCCACAGAGCCCAAAAAAGCAGAAAAACGCCAAAGAGGACTGAAAAAACGCCAAACAGAAAAACGCCAAGTGGAAATGGCATTTTGCGATTTCCTATTGAATTACAGCTAACATCTGGCTGCAGCCGTTTTTCACAAAAAAACGCCAGGTGGCGCTATTGGCGTTTTTGTAGGCGTTTTTAGCAAAAAAAACCCAAATGGAAACCAAGCCTTATGGGATTTAATTTGGGTTTGCAACACTTCTATTTACGGATTTTTGTTTTTCCTATGTGATCTACAGGTGTAGCAATTTGTTGGTTTTTGTTTTTCCCAAGGGGAAATACATCCTCTCTGGGAGTGGATGTCCACATGGGAGCATCTCTGAATGAGGCACAGCGGTAACCAGGAGCCTCTATATGTGTAACGCTCCGAAAAAAGTGTGACAATACTACGTGTTTTGTCTGCCTTGGGCTTCATCTTGTGGCCTCTACATTCAGATTCTATAGGTTGTGCATATATGGGGAAACTTCTATGGATGTTCAGCCTGTATCAATTAAGTTCTTGTTACCTTCAAAGACATTGTTATACACCTCTTCATTATATACATACTATAATATAAAATGATTAAAAAAAAAAAGCTGACGCTAAAAAACTTGCTAAATGGACAGATTGATGTATTCCTACATAAGAAAAATGGTTTTTTTATGTTCCAAAAATCTGTCATATACCAAATTAATAGATATAAACTTTGATTCCACTCAATTGATAAAATACAGATAAACTGTAGATGTGCCTTCGATATACAGAATGGTTTTAAAACTGTTTAGTTAATATAATACATATGATATATGTATCCTTTTATAAACATAAAATAATAAATGGCTCATACATACACAGTTATTTGAATAAGGAATATATTCAGCCAGCGACTTAAAAACCATTGCAAACCTCCTTCTGCATTCAATATGTGGTTGGAATTAGAGCTGAAACAACGAATCGATAAAATCGATAATAATCGATAACGGAAATCATCGATAACGATTTCCGTTATCGATTAATCGAGTGATCAATTCGTTGTTGGAGCACTCGGCTCCTTTTACTTACCTCCGCGAGCGTTCCCCGCTTCTGCTACACGCTCTGCAGTCTCCGCCTTCTAGCTACGTGACGGATGTGACGCGTTCCGGAGGTAAGTATTCTTCATGTCTATGTGCACGGATCGCACAGAGCCACTCGCACAGAGCGAATCGCTCTGTGCGAATGGAGCCACTCGCACAGAGCGGTTCGCTCTGTGCGAGTGGCTCCACTCGCACAGAGCGGTTCGCTCTGTGCGAGTGGCTCCATTCGCACAGAGCGGTTCGCTCTGTGCGAGTGGCTCCATTCGCACAGAGCGGTTCGCTCTGTGCGAGTGGCTCCATTCGCACAGAGCGGTTCGCTCTGTGCGAGTGGCTCCATTCGCACAGAGCGGTTCGCTCTGTGCGAGTGGCTCCATTCGCACAGAGCGGTTCGCTCTGTGCGAGTGGCTCCATTCGCACAGAGCGGTTCGCTCTGTGCGAGTGGCTCCATTCGCACAGAGCGGTTCGCTCTGTGCGAGTGGCTCCATTCGCACAGAGCGGTTCGTGAGTGTGGGTGCAGGGCAGAGTGGGGGTGGGGGTGCAGGGCAGAGTGGGGGTGGGGGTGCAGGGCAGAGTGGGGGTGGGGGGTGCAGGGCAGGAGACTGGGTGCAGGGCAGAGTGGGGGTGGGGATGCAGGGTGTGAGTGTGGGTGCAGAGCAGAGTGGGAGACTGGGTGCAGGGCAGAGTGGGGGTGGGGATGCAGGGCAGGGTGTGAGTGTGGGTGCAGGGCAGAGTGGGTGCAGGGCAGAGTGTGAGTGTGGGGGCAGGGCAGAATGTGGGGGCAGGGCTGGGTGCAGGGCAGAGTTAGAGACTGGGTGCAGGGGCACAGTGCAAAGTGCTGGGTGCAAAGTGCCAGTGCTGGGTGCAAAGTGCCAGGGCTGGGTGCAAAGTGCTGGGTGCAAAGTGCCAGGGCTGGGTGCAAAGTGCAAAGTGCTGGTGCAAAGTGCTGAATGCTGGGTGCAAAGTGCTGGATGCAAAGTGCCAGTGCTGGGTGCAAAGTGCTGGGTGCAAAGTGCCAGGGCTGGGTGCAAAGTGCTGAATGCTGGGTGCAAAGTGCTGGATGCAAAGTGCCAGTGCTGGGTGCAAAGTGCTGGGTGCAAAGTGCCAGGGCTGGGTGCAAAGTGCTGGGTGCAAAGTGCTGGGTGCAAAGTGCTGGGTGCAAAGTGCTGGGTGCAAAGTGCAAAGTGCTGGGGCAAAGTTTCTTGAACAGTAATAGTCCACCTCTTTTCAGAATGTTTGGGGTTATTTTGTTTCATAAATATTGTGTTTGGGTTCTTGTACTTTGAAAATATTGTTTTTTATTACATCATAACAAAATAAGAATGTTAATGTAAATTTTAAGTTGTTTTTTAACATCCAGTTCATTAAATTCTTTTAAATAAACGAAAAATTTGCATATTGTTTTTTTTTATCCGATTAATCGATTAATCGAAAAAATAATCGGCCGATTAATCGATTATTAAAATAATCGTTAGTTGCAGCCCTAGTTGGAATGTAAAACTGCAGCAACGCAACAATTGAAAGAGGAATGATTAGCTTTGGCAATGTAAACATTGTATAGTGCTCATGTCGAATCTATCTCATCTTAAATCTTTTCTGACAGCTATGAATAGAATTTGTGCATATCATAATATTTACTGCCAGCTAAGAAGCTGAACGCATCTCTGGCACAAAAAATAGCTGAGAGTGAGCAAAGAGGCAAACGGATGTGGAGGATTCTGCCGGATCCCCCCCATGCCTTTGCAAGGGGAACATGACATACATTTAAAGGCACCTCTCAGCTATCGTTAATTAAAGTGCATGTCATGGCTGGTGTGTACTAAGATGCAAACCAACATTTTGGACTGGAACCTATTTAAACCACAATGCTATGAGAGTGTGCAGGTGCAAGGTCATTTGCTTGAGGCATCTTTCCAGTTATAGCTCTGTTATAGACTTTAGTTATATGGCATTGATAAATGTATTGTTGACCAATATTAGTCATATATTAAGTGTTGCCTTTTTTTTTTTTTTTTTTTTTTTTTTTTTTTTTTTACTGATTGGAGCCATCAACTTGCTTATGATGTATACATGCTTATCACTATTTTGGGGCAGTCTAGCCATTTGTATCTTTTCTACCCATGATCACTTTTAGGGATAGTTTATTTTCCCTGAAAGAGTTGTAAAAGGAGAATTCATATTTACGTACTGTGATATGCATTGTTGAAAAAGAAAAAATGTCCCCGCCTCCTCCATGGTCTGGCGATTTTCTCCTGTGACAGGAAAACATTCCCATTGAAATTCTAGGGAGCATGCATGGAAAGCCCAGGAAGCCATGTTTCTGAGATGGTAGAAAATCCATATCTGCCACCAATCACAATACCATACACAAAGGAACAGAGATCATGTGACATTCCATTCTAATGCTTGATCCAACAGCCCTAAAACATCTTGACCTTGTCGTTGTGCATCATACATTGAGTTGGAGCCACACAATTAGCTTCAGCAAGGATGCCCACGTAGGAGCCACCTCCACTACCTGCCAGCTCTCACAGTGATGTGAGGGGTACCTTGGGCGTGAAAGGGTTAACATAAAAACCAGGCTGCATGCTATTTTTGGCTACAAAATATGCATATGATATTTTAGCATATTAATCTTGCGCAGAAACAAAATTGAGGCAAAGCTAACTTGTTGTTCTTTGTTTTAAATCATATAAAGATTTTTTTTCTCTATACATTGAGAACAAAGAAATAGCTGTCTAAGTATGTATGTCCCTATTCGAATTTATAGTCAAAAGAAATTTATGGCTATGAGAAAAAGGGGGTATGGGTTGCTTATCAGTGGAATGTACCACAGAATGGTTCAAGTGCTAATATATCAAACTAATTAGTAACTAAGTTAGTATTATATGTTAAGCATGTTATAATGCTTGTTTCACATTATATTTGGTTTTATTAAGATTGGTATTTTATATAGGAGAATACTATATTGTGTCTTGTCTATACAAGAACCCTCAAACTCCCAGACCCAAGGTTGAGGAAGATATATAAATTAATTTATTTTATATATAAATGATTATTTGCCTAGCATGTAATCTGAGTTCAAATATAATGTTGTAAAGTATACCAGGTATTGGAGAACTAATTGTAATGGTACATTTTAACAAATATCATGTAACCTGAATGGAATGTTTACTAAGACTGTTGGACATTAAATCAGTTTAATTGATAAGAAAACCATTAATTGGTACATACGTGTAACAGACATTTGCTTTCTTTCTGTTAAATCATTTCTTTGACAAGAACACTCCTTATTTTTATGTAATGGTAGCAAACTTGTGAAAGTATGTTACATACATGATTAACGTACTGATTATCTTGCGTAGAACTTGGAAATCCGATTGGTGGGTTCTAATAAACAGGAGGGCTTTATGCTGATACACGTTGTCCAAGTTATATTAAGGATAAATTTTCAACCAAAGACCTCTCTCTCTTTGTCTCTCAATATTTTACATTGTCACCTGGCTAATTGGACATTCTATGAACCTGGAGTATCCCAACAAGGACCAGTTGGATACCAGCAACAAGAGGCGGTATATATAATGAGATTTTATATATATATATATATATATATTAGTGAATTTTGTCATCTTCAACATAGAGGAGCTTTATGCAGTTTTGGGATGTAGAGTATATTTCAGTGTTGCATGTTTGGCTTACGAGAATCCCTGCATGTAAGGAGGGATCAGACAATTGTTCCTGCATGCTGACAAGTCGAATCTGCAATAGAAATTGTAACCTGTTGCCGTAGTGACAGGCTGATTCAGCTAAGCTGCTGGCTCCATGTTGGAAATGACACTTTAATGTTTCTTTAGAGAGATGCTGGAGATCGATCACCAAGTGATTAACAGTAGCCTCTTTTCCTTGATTGGCGCTGTCACACTGACTTGTGGCATACATGGACTTGCTACCTCGTAGAGATGGTACGGCCAATTTCAGCATGAGGGGTTAATTCAGTTGTGTAGGCATGTAAGGTCTTATAAGATAAATTTGTCTTTTGAAGCTGGGACTCCAACAAGGGCCCTCTGCAAGGTGTGAAATCTTTGTCTACTTGATGTGTAATCCACCATAAATGCCTGAATCCTTCAGTGGATTCTTTTGATATGCTAAGTGACCACTAGCAGTCAGGAAAACCATTTCTTCCAAGGTCATATCCAACACATACATCCATAATAACCCATAGATTCATAATCATACCTCCTTCTGTACGCACCCTACAAAAAGAATACAAATATGGCTAGTGCAACTTAAGCTGTTTGGAAGAAATTGTGAGGTCCGTGGTATTCAGTCATAAGTAGCAAGTGTGACATATCTATGGACTTCATAATCTACAAGAAATTAATAAATGCAGGATGTGGAGACAAGTATTGTTGTCAATGTTTTTGCCAGTTGAACTCTTCCTGTATTACATGTCTTTTGATATGTTAACGAGGGCACACCTACAGTGATTCAGTATGCCTGTTGAATCCAAAATCTTAGTTCAGTCTCTCTTTGTCCACCAACCTGCATGGATGGTGCCGTCTGTGGTGTGCTGGGTTATGTTGGACCTTTAGGTTGCAGGTTAGTCTTGGAAAGTGTTGCATTGTATGTTGGGCTGTCACTCATTTATTGTATGTTACTGTGTTTTTTTTGTCTCTTATTAAATATCTGTTAAAGTAGACGAACCTTTGAGATATTTTTATATTTGGTTGAACACCACACAGGAATTATTGCTGCGGCGAGCACAGGAGGAAGAATAAAATGAAAACGAGTTATTTTGACTGATATGGTTCCACCACACAAGGGGGAGGTCACTTATGGTTCCTATAGGTACACCTTCCCTCCACTTATACCACCTCTGGGCCGGCTTCTAAATGCGAGATGAACAGAAAAAAGTATACATTTAATGAGAGGAAACTGGTCAGTGTGCTTACTAGGGGCCTTCTTTACTTGCCGGAGCCCTACGGACGGGAAAAAATGTTATTTATCATTCATGTGAGTAGTTAGGTTTTCTGTGATTTCTCCTTTTTATTTTTATCTGGTGTAAATAATCTCTTTATCATCTGTTTTTTTGTTTGCACTGTGACTATTTTTTGTTCATACTAGATATTCCATTATTAAGTTCTGCTTTTGCCTGGTAAAGACTCGCGTTACCTGGTTATACCATTTTATTGGTAATTTGAAATCACATAATCATTGTGTTAAAGTATAATGTGTGGGTTTTTAGTCTAATTGTTGGGGGGAGGCAAGGCACCCCATTTATAAATTGTCTTGGTGGTGGCAGCGTTATGATATTAGTTATATCATTATAGTTAATTGTGCGTGGTATTAAGGGTGGATATTTTTATCACAATTTTCGGTCTAGGGCAGACAGTGAATTTTAAAACTTTTACTACCAAGTCACACGCATGCTTGCGTGTTCGTGACAGGTGCATCCACATTTAAATTTAAAACTATAAGCCTTAACATAAGCCTTATGTGTACATTAAGTACACAAGAGTTGGTGCAAAGAAGAGGCATGCAGAAGCTGAGCTACAGTACCACTACATATGTTTTTCATGTCACTTTTAGCACTCAGTGAGAGGGTCTGCTAAGCGTGCCATCATTTGTGAAATCTGGGCTATTACCCTACCCGTAATTTTTTTTTTCTTTGTTTAATTGGCACAAGGCAATGGCCTTGTCTAACCATATGCCTGTCTTAATGATCTTGGTGTTGCCCGGATACCCCAGTCCAGCTTCAATGATGTAGGAAGCACAATCTGTAAAACCCCACTGATGTGATTGCTACATTTGTCGTGGCAGGAGAGTAAATAATGGAATGTAACTTTGTAAAGACATCACTGATCAGATGCTGTCTCTGCATTGTATGTATTGACGGAGGGTAAAAAATACAGTACTTTATTAAATGCTTATTCTGTACATTTTAGTATTGTATAAAGTGACACTGTGATTATATGTATGTTTTTAATATTATCTAAGGTGTCATTATTTTTGATACGCCCACCCCATCTTTACATTGTATTTTGCTGCGTAATATGTTAGCGCTTAATAAATAAGGGCTAATAAATCTGGTGATTCCACCCTTGTGCATGTGTGGGTCATTCTACAGTATGCAGTAATTGCTTCTCTGTAGGTGACCCATCCTGTTATCCTTGGGCGAAAGGAATGAGGGAAAAGGCTTGTATTTGCATTCCTGCGTTTTGCTTTGAGTGCATTTTGTTGTTTTTTTTTCTCTGCTTTGTGCATCTGGTCTATATTGATCATTTTTCTTTATGTGATAAATGCGCCGTTGATGGATACGGTCTCTTCGTTCAGCTCAGCTTCGTTCTTGTGCATCATTTATATGCTGGAAACGCTGAGCGGAGTCAGTGCTTCTGTGGATACAGGGTGGTTTTAAAAGCTTGAATAATCAGATATGGCTATTTCTTACAAAATGAGCAGGGGCCAGTAGCATGTCCCATATTCTACTATTACCCTTTAAAATATTATCCTGAGATAACACTGAGGACCATTCTGTTTCATAGGATTAATCGTGGATATGCCCTAGTTAATAGTGAAGTGTGTTTTATTTTGCAGACTATATATTGTGTAGGAGTTCCTCAGTCATCTTTAGTATTTGATCAAATAACAGATAACCATGCATTTTACAACAAATTGTTTTATGTTGGCTACAACACTTAATTGGAATCTAACTACGGAGCTTAAAAGTGGTATACCAGCCTGTTAATCCGCATGCTTGTGCCTGTTTAGAATACGTGCCAGATACTACTTGTTTTCTGATGAGTTTTTCACGTCTGTATTCTCTTTAGTGTACTGGACTGGCTTTATATAGGGTAGGCAAGGTGTTTGTTGAAATGCCAACATTTTCAGACCAACTCATTTACACATCTTGATACTCCCTGTGGACAAAGAATTCCAGCCCTTTGGTGCCACAGTTTATTTTTTTCATAATAACTGTGAAATTTGATGCCAAACACACTAGGTATTCCCTTTACACAAAGGTATTTTTATGTTTTTATTCTTCCTGTACTATGGTGTACCATCTATGAATTGACAATTGCTGTTGATAAGGAATACATTGGGTATGAATGCTCTTTTAAGTCGGATTATTTTGCTTGTAAGTGTTTTATTTCTAAATGTATTGCATGTACTTAGAATTATTTTGTCATGGTATCAATATTATATAGATTGTTATGATCATAATCATAGAATTTTGCTTTGCCCAAAATGGTGTTTCTAGTGAATGTTTGTGTGCACATTCAGCGATGTCTGATTTTACACTATATGGATAAAGCTGTTTTGAAGGTGGTTTGGTGATTGGGAACTACAAACTCTCAGAAAATGTTGGCTGCGTAGTACGTAGATGATGATCTTTTTAAAGGCACACTCCAGCCATCATACATACGTTAATGCATGAGATTACCGAGTGAACCCTTTAAATTACTGTTTTGGCCTTTTGCCAATGCATTGACTGATTCTGCAGAATCCTGCCCTTCATGCATTCGCTTGTTTCCAGCTCCTAAGTTTGCAGGCTGAGCACATATGCAGCTTGCCGTATTGCATGTGGACACTGGTCCGCTCCAACGCTTAGTATTTACAAAAGTTAATTATGTCATTTTGATTTTGCCCCAAAAGACACATTTAGCTGAAGGCATAAAATGTCTAGCTTAAAAATAAATGGTAATTTGCTATCTCTGAAAGCCGTGAATTTAAAAGTTAGAGCAATAAGACATGATTCATTTATATTTGACATGAGTAGAATGGTCACAGTGCTTAGAAAACATACAAAAAAAAACAAGGATAGAACACAGAAGGTTTACACTATACCAAAGTAAAATAACCTGTTGGACTCTCTAGCTGTTTGTCAAAAAGAAATTCAGGAAATTGTTTCCCTCAGATTCCCACTTTATGGGAATCCTATTTTTATCTCTAGGAGACCACCTATTTGGCGTCACATGAGAGGGGAGTGTGCATCCCAAGCACTTTATGACACTCATTGATCTGATATACATATTTGTATATATACAATGGTTGTAATCGTACATCCCCATGGTATTACAAACATAGAGGTACCAAATATCTACTTGTCAGCGAACCCCTCGTGCCATGATTATCATCATTCTGGTGTCTGCATCTATTGTATAACCTAACCGTATTTCTGATAGGCTATCTGGCATCATTTGAGGATACCTTGCTTGAATGCTGGATCTGTTTTTTGGACAACTTTATGATAAAATCTGACCTAGTTAGGTTTTCTGGTCTCCATGCTATATTGCCCTATACCCTGAATACATACATTTGCATGGTAGATGCCCTGGCCTTGCTCATGAATGATATCATAGTATGATGCCACCCTTCTAGACTGGAAAGATGGTATATGGTCCGTGTAATGTTTGTGCCAAACAATGCTTTGAATTTGGGCCAAAAAGCTAACATGAAAGTACCTTAGCTGCTTTTTCTCAATATCCAGATGTGCTGTTTGGTTCCTTTCAAGTAGTGGTTTCTTCTTTGCTACCCGTTCATATAGTTGATATGCGGAGCATTACTCTACTTCCAGCCACTGACTGTTGGCCTCCTTGTTTAATCACTGCGCTTTGAGGAATGTCCTTTTGTTCCCAGTGCCTAGGTGATGTGATATTAGAACGTGAACAAAGTGTGAAGACCAGTATAGGAAGAAATACATAAATTATAGAAAATTTATATGACTTTCCTTTAACGTGTACCGGAAACACTGCTGCAGCCCTTAGAAAACACTCTCCGGGTGATGTGATACAGCTTCTATTGGCTAATTGTTTATCAGACTGTATTTATTTATGTATCCAAACACTTGAATATCTTTGTACCTTTTTGTTTATCTGTGCTTTTGTATCATGTTAAATATCTATGTATTCTGTAGAATGCTCTTTGGTCTTCATTTTCCCTTAGGTCTACAGCCTGATCAATGATCTTTCAATTCTTTAGGGTTTTTATCCTGAGGTTTGAAAGTAACATGGGTGCAGTTATATATGGGGTTTGTATGCCCATTCTTCAGTTCAGGCATTCCCCTCTGACGTTGTCAATGCGAACCCCGCAGGAAGCATCAGTCTGAAGTTAACACTCCTCAGGGTCTGTAGAGAACATACTGGGCTCTTTGATGTCTCTGCAACTTATTACACATGCTATGTACAGCTCAAATTGAGGTCATGGCGAGAAGGAGGAACAGAGATTCCCCTTCTTGAAAAAAAGAGGAACATGTACTTCTAAAAATATAATTAAAAACATTTTGAAGAATGCACTGATGTTACCGTGCCATTGGGTGCTGTCTGGTTACAATAAACTTCCATGAGGTGTATAAAGACCCCAAAGGGATCTCTAGTCAAAGTGCTCTGCCCTCCTGATGAGAGCACTGCGAAAAATAAACATGGCATTTTGTTATGGTGTGATATAGTAAGGCATTCCAAGCAAGGAGAAATGGTGTGCTCTCTCTAGAATAAATTACATGTTATTATATGTTCTAGGGTGTAGAGTTCTCATTAGTATGAAATTTGAGACTGGATTTGTAATTGCATGATGAGGCTTGGGATTCAATAACGAGGCACATATGCTTGGGGTGATGCATAAGGGATCTTTGCAATTTGTTTGCTCTTGCATTTATAGGGAGGAAAGTGCAAATATCATTTATTTGGCTGTATATTCCTGTATATGTATGTACTTACAATTTCATATATACACTCGGCCCTTAGCAACATGTAGACTGTTCCTAGGTACAGCACATTTATCATATGCGTAATGTTGCAGAATGTTAATGGTAGTTTATTTTCCCTGCCAGTACTTGGAAAGTATAATTGTATAAACTGTAAGTATCGCACTAACATTCCACTTTTTGTTGTAATGATATCCATGGTTTCCAGAATTTTCCAGCGTGTTCCTTTTTAATATTTTACCGATAAACATGCCTTTCTAAAACATTGCATCTATATTGTCATGTGCAATAATTTATTCAGCTGCAAAAGAGTCCCCAACAGAGATAGAAGGTGCAGGTTGTCTTGCTCTCTGCAGTTAACAGGCATATGCTATTAGTTGATTGGTGAACGGACAAGATATGTTGAGTATTATTTAGCATTTTAATGATTTTTATTTTGCTTTTCAGATTAGAGTAACGCGATATTTGAGTGGAAAAGAGGCGAGTCTTTGGGGATCGTGTTTTGATGGTGGAAAAAAATTGGTCCATTTCTTTGTATAGATTGGAGCTACCCCAGCAACATTGGAGAGAATAGGATTTTCACCCTAGTCTGGCAGCTTTGCTGCCCGCATATACACAGATGAATGAAGACCCCATTTGGCAAGACCGCAGTTCATCGACCCAGAGCTGATGCAGGTACGATCTATAGATAGTTGGATATGTATCATTACTTTTAGTCACCCATTTAATTTTACATTAAATGCTGAACGTTAAATTCGCATAGATAATTTTACCATTTACCGTTTTGTTGACCAGTGCCTCCTACATCTTATATCAGTGCCCCAATGGAGCCCTTTTTATACAATGTGCCTACAAAGACATAGATGCTTTGTGGAAGTTTGAGATACTACTCTGGTTCTCAACACTTATAACAGACAGGAATACGTGTCTTTACTCTAGCAAAGCCTCAGGGAATTTGTAGGGATGCACCGAAATGAAAATTTTGGACTGAAAATTCAGGATTCACTTGGCCGAAACCCAAAATGACCCCCCCCCCCATAAAAAACACACTCTGATTAACCCATTAACATCCATGGATGGGTCAGGCACGTCACGTAAAAACAGTCACTTAACGACCAATGACATGCCTTGCACATCATTTCATTAAACAAGCTTAGAAAGTGATCTATGATCACTTTCTTCTCTTAAACTGTGTTGCTGTAATGCCTCGATATCGAGGTATTCAGCAACACCGAGATCGGCATTAGGGGCCAAAAAGAGTTTAGGAGGCGATCAACGATCGCTTCCTAAACTTCAATGGCGTCGCTGAAATGCCTCGATCACCAGGCTTTCTTCAACAACGAACACTCACCCCAGGACACGCTGTGACCGCGTGTCACAACAGCCACTACGAGTGATTTTGCCACTCGCAAGATGATGATGATGATGATAATAATAATAATAATAATAATAATAGACCCTCTAGAGAACTCTGGCTCCACTAGCAGGTTGAATACAGGTACTGCATTCAACCATGCAAGTCAATGGAGCCCAGCTTTCCAATCACAATGTGATTAGTAAAATATTTAATAAAATAATTTAAAAATAAAGCTTAAAAAAAAAGTGGTAACATTTAAAAAAAATTATGCATCAGGAACCATCCAGTTCCAGCAAAAAGAATAAAATAAATAAAATAAAGTTTATTATTATGAGCAAGTGCTAAAATAAGCGCTGTATCTTCCCAAAAATCTTGCCATGGAAAGAGTTAAAGTAAAAGCATTTCAAATACCGAAGGGCTGTCTAATGTAAAAAAAAAAAAAATGGTTTGATGGGGTAAATTGGAGTGGCCAGGCTCAAAGATAGGGCATAGGCACAGACTGACCAAAATGGTGGCGGTGGGGGGAGCGCACTTCCCAAATGTGGCCTTTTAACCCCAAACACCAGACAAACTCATGCATGGGGGAGATGTTGCTATACACACAATGGGGTGTTGTTTGATAGTGACGTATACCTGGAGCTATAGATTTATACCCGAAAAAATACAAAAAAAATTACTACCACAAACTTTGGCAAAGACTGGTGGTAGAATTAGCATGGAAAGGGTTAAAATACCAGCATTTGAAATACCTAGTTTTCAAAATATACGGTTTGATGGAGTAAATCCACAGTGTTGGATTCTGAATTACATGTTTTGTTTTGCCTAGTAATTTAGCTGTTGGAATTGGTACAGATACACAGATATGTGATTTGCATACATGTCCTTGATGACTTTTATTGTTTTACGCTTGTTAACCACAATTCCTCTCTATTTTTTTTCCTTTTTCTAAAACTTCACACTTATGACAGATAGGGCTTTCTTGTAATATGTGCAGTGCAACAAACTGTGTTTATACCATCACATGATGTGATGCACACATAAGCGAAAAAATGTTTCGCTGTATATACCATATGCTATAAAAATAACGGTAAGGGATGCAGTTGGTATGGCACAATGTCTGATCCCTTCGTGTTAGTGGAATGAGATAACTTTTCCTGTATACTGGTTCTAACATCAGATCGAAAAAGGTTTAAAGTCGACCAGTCTCATGACAGCGTTATATTCTTTTAAAAGCTTTTTGAGGATTAAACATGCATTTTCTTTATTATATATCAGATTTTCTGGGTTAGAATAGAAGAGATACTTACCATCTTCATGTAAGGAGTAATTGCAGAGTAACATGCTTGGCAGCAAAGCTCCTAAAAGGATATACCGGTATCTACTTACAGTGTATGTTTCCAAAAATTTTTAAGAGCTGCAGTAAAATGTTGATTGCTCTGGTTCTCTGGAATTTGTCCACCGTTGGCCCTGAGTAAAGTGGAAGCTATAAAATAGTATGAGTTGCTGAGTTTCTTGAAAAAGTCTGCCACCCAGCAGTCTCCAGCACCCCCATTTAATAAATGTTTCCTGTATTATTATTCTACTATTCACGTACATACAGTATAAGGGTACACTGCCAGTAAAATGAGTTAAACCTGTGAACAATACAAAATGAGTTACCGTACTATAAAAAGTAGTTACATTAATACTTTAAAGTTCTATCTTTAGGATTCTAATATTCTGTGTATATTAAGAAAGAGGCTTGCTTGTTTTATGTAGGAAGTATTGTAAAACATGCTTTAAAAAAAAAGTTTATTTGAAACCTTTACTAATGTTCGTTGTGTGTTCTTTCATTTACTTAGCACATGCAGGTGTATCAGCAAACATGATGAAGAAAAGGACCTCTCACAAGTAAGACTACCTGCATTAATTTAGATAAAATTATTTATGTATCGACTCTATATGAGGTTGATGGAAATTTAGTCTTGAAAATAACTTACTGCTTTCAAATATTGAACGTTTGTTTTGCAAGTATGAATTTGCTATTTCTTAATGCAGAAAATACACCGTATTTCCCCATGTATGAGACGCACCTTTTTAAAGAAAATTTTGGGGTCTAAAAACTGGGTGCGTCTTATACAGTGGTGGTAGATTTATTTTTTTATTTTACCGGAAAGGGGACCTGCTGCTTACCTCTGTGTTGCTCAGCAGCGTCTCTTGATCCGTTGAGGCGACACAGGAACCCAGTGGAGTCACGTGACTGTACATCATATCACATGACTCCGTTCCTGTTCCTGTTCGAGCAGCGCAGAGGGAAACGGCGGCCCCCACGGAAGTCTGCAAGCGGGAACAGAAGATCTGCAGTTCAGTAATGAATGAATATTTGTGTGTGTGTGAGATAGCATGGATACGTGTGTAGGGGGCGCAGGGAGGCTGAAAGTGATGTGCATGTACTGTGGCTGCCTGAGCATGATATGAGTGTGATTGCTAACAATTGCTAGCAGCTAACTTCAATCACACTCATATCATACCCAGGCAACCAGTTCAATAACTTTATGAAATATATATTTTTTGGGCCCCAAAATTAAGATTCGTCTCATACATGGGAGCATCTTATACATGGGGAAATACGGCATTTGTTCTTTTGAATTATTAACCATCATTTAGTTAATAAAAAGTTAGTATTGCATGTCAGAATGTAAATTGATTAAAGTGTGAGTTAAAAAAACCAAAAAACAAGATTATGCATTTAGCCTGATAGTTTTTTTATTTTTTTATATGGTTGTTAGAAAACATCGGAGCAATATGGGACCAAGTAAACCTATTTCACAGCCGCGAAGAAATATAGTTGGCTGTAGAATACAACATGGTTGGAAAGAAGGCAGTGGGCCCATAACTCAGTGGAAAGGAACTGTTTTGGATCAAGTGCCAGTGAACCCCTCACTATATCTTATAAAATATGATGGCTTTGATTGCGTCTATGGACTAGAACTTCATAAGGATGAAAGAGTGTCAGCTCTTGAAGTTCTTCCAGACAGAGTTGGTAGGTAGAAAGAAGAACATGTCCTAAATACTGTAATCTTCAATGTGTTTATGATATGAATGTTGTATGTATATATATACACTATATCAGTAGTCGACAAATTTGGTTTGGTTCTAGGGGCCAGCCAACAAATTAGACAGCTTTTTTTTCTCCGATTGTGTTTTTGCACACTCTAACACCATACAGTAACAGACACATGCTAACATCTTATGCTCATAAACTGTAACATCTTGCAGTAACACTCACGCTAACATTCTATGCTCATGTACACATATGCTCACACCATACACTAATACATACACTATATGCTGACATACACATACTCATGCTAATGACATACTGTAAGATAAACACCACCATACACATGTGCACACACTGACTAACATATGAAAGCATAGGTGTGCTGGATTCATGATGGAAGCCCTGCAAAACCCTGGTCTCCATGAAGTGGTTTCTAATCGCAATGGCGACCTGGCGCCAGGAGTTTGTCGAGCCCTACACTATATGATCAAAAATATGTGGGCACTGACTATCACGACTATATGAGCTTGTTGGACATCCCTTTCCAAGACCATGGGCTTTCATTTGGAGTTGAAACCAACCCACTTCTTTGCTGCTATAAGACCCTCCACTCTTCTGGCTTTCCACAAGATTTTGGAGTGTGTCTGGGAATTCGTGCTTATTCAGCCAAAAGAACGTTTGTGAGATCCCCTAGGTGCTCAGTAGGGTTAAGGTCAGAGCTCCTTGTAGGACACTCAAACCAAACATGTCAAGCCATGTCTTTATGGACCTTGCGTTGTGCTCTGGGGACATAGTCAAACTGATGTTGCAAAGTTAAGAGTATATACTTGTCAAATGGAGATTGCATGCCTATAATCTTGATTTTATAGACCTGGTAGTAATTAGAAATGTGTGGGCAAAACACCTAAACACAATAATTAGGTGTATGTAATATATATAAATATAACATTCCGTATTTGCCCGAATATAGGCCACACTTCTTTCCCCCACTTTTGTCATATGGAGATTGCATGCCTATAATCTTGATTTTATAGACGTGGTAGTAATTAGTAATTTGTGGTCAAAACACCTAAACACAATAATTAGGTGTTTTTTTTTTCTCATTTAGCTGCGGGCAAGCAGCATGGTTATGTCAGATATTTTATCATCGAAAACATGTATTTCTATATTCTGTATTTTACACAAAATGGAGTCAGAGCCATTTTATTTTACTTAATCATATAGTGATTATTTCCTTTTTGTCCTTGTTCCCTCTATAATTGAGAACAAAGGAGTATTCATGTATATAGATGTTTCAGTATATATATGATAACATTAATTGGATCTTCCATGAGAAAGCTAAGGAGTAGACACTGCATATCCTTAGGAATGTAAATTGGAATGGGGGATACATGGGAAGACTACCAAGACCTGAGTTGCTATCTAGGAAGTAACATTTGGCGATTAGGGTGACCAAGGATAAATTCCAAACACATATGTAATGGTTTTAAGTTAATTCTTAGACCAGAGCGTCTCTCACAGGTAAATTAAGAAATTACAACGGTGTAAATATGAGTAGAAATCCTAATTATAATGGGTAAAACCCACCGTTATGATTGGAGAATTCCAATTAAAAGGTGGAGGCTATGATAATAAGCCCTGTCTTTAAAAGCTTATGTCTTTAATAAATAATAATAAAGAAAAACGCACCCTGAAATAGACAGACCCTGACGGACTTATTCACCAAATTTACCCCAGAGAATTGGAATCTTCAGATCCTGGCACCATATTTCACTCTTAGAGTTACTTTGCGTTCTAACCTATATAACTTGTAGAAAGTTATATTTTTTCCCACTTAATTTCTTGCCACTGAACCTGGATTAACTTCTACAAGGACCAGTTGGACAACAGCAACAAGTGGTGGTAATTATAATTGTTTTATTATTCTGAATAGAAATGAATTTTCTCTTCCCTGTTTCTGGGAAATAGTATATTGCATTATTGTATATGACGGCTCGTGAGACTGCAGCTTATAACCCGTGATAATAACAATAATGAAAAGGTATTTTTACCTATAGATGAAGTTTGACATTATTTGCATCTATTAGGAACTTCACTAATACTCACTAATACTCTTATACATTAGTATACAATATTAGTTGAACTAATATTAGAGAGATAGTGATATCTTTATTACTGCCCTGATTTATTATAAATTTTTGGTTGCTGAGTGGACTGGAAATTAATTGTGTGTTAGACTCATAAAATACCAATTCATATTGATAACTATCGATAATATACTGTATTTGAATTGATTCATTTATTTTTGACATGTTTTAAGAATTTTGTGTTTTATATTATGCACTGTGTGACTCGTAAATTGTATTCACAATAAATAATATTTTTGATTGACTATCGTGACGATATATATCTAATTTGAATTATAATTTTCGGCGATCTGAAAGAATTTAGGATCGGAGATAAAATATAGGGTATCTCCTTAAATTAATATTGTGGATGTGGTACTACAACATTTGGTAGCGTCGTTATTTTGTGTGTGTGATAAAATATTGGTTTTGTCTATTTTGTCTCATTAATATCCCTAACAGTTAGCATCCAGATCCCCCGCAGCACTGCTTCTGTGACGGAGAGGCCACAGCCGGTGGACGTCTGCACAGTGTGCGTAGACAACCTCCGCTGTTGGCACTTCCGCTGGGGCGTATGGAAAACCTCTGCTGCCGGGGCTTCTCCGTCACAGAAGCGCTGGCGGAAGTGCTGGCAGCGGAGGTTGTCTGTGCGCATCACAGATTGGCATTTCTACATATTGTGTATATTTGTATATATATTACACATTACTGTTCAGACATATTTCTGATTCATTTAATGCTATTTTAATATTTTATGATGGGAGGTTCAGGGAAAATGTATTTAAGTACATTATCCTCTGCTAGTATCGGCTGCAGATCCTTGATAATTTTGCAAATTTCTTTCAAGGGCAGGGTTGTACTTTGTGTATTGCAGCAGGTGTTCACATGATGTTTGTAGAGTTTATTTTCTTCCTGATGGGCCATGATTTGTATCCCTTTTGTCTGAATGCTTCAGACTGTTTTGAAATGCATGTCTCTGTCCCCAGTGATGGAGCAGATGCAATGGCCCACCAGGAAGAAAAAAACCCTATGCTCCTTGTGAACACCTGCTGCAATAAACAGAGAAACAAACTCCCACGCATACCATTGGTGGCCATGTACAAGTCTGCCCTTGGAAAAAATACCTAAATTATCAAGGATCTACAGCCAATACTAGCAGTGGATTAAGTACTAAAGGAAATTTCCCTAAACCTCCCATCTTGACCTTGAGGCAATGACCTAAACGAAACAAAAGCTGGTTGATAGGAAATTAACTACTGTAATAACACACAAAGATGACCGGACCAAACCATGCAACCAACCTGGCTGCAAACTTTGCCAACACATTTGTTTTAAATAATACAACCATTCACAACATTAAATGATTATACTCTAGCACATCGCAAAATGTTTTATACATGATACAATGCACCCTGCAAAGTAGGGTGTTTCATTTATTTTCTGGAAAGTTTTACCAATGTAAGGCTAAACCTGCACAGATATTCCATCAACCACCATAAAGAAAATAACTATTGCAAACCGATCACTCCGTACATGAACTCAAATTCAAAATACTGAAAAGAAAAATGTCAAAGGCCAACCAAGAAAGAAAGACATTTGAAGCCAAAGTGATACATTTTTTATGACTGCAAAAATAGAGGGCTTTATGTAAATTTAAGTTTCATTATTATTTATTATCTTTTATTTATATAGCGCCAATAATTTATGCAGCGCTTAATACAATACATATATTCAAGGGGTATAACAAGACGAGAATTGACAGACTAAGACAAACCGATACATTAGGTGGAGAGAGCCCTGCTCGCAAGCTTACAATCTTGGCACATTATCAAAGCTTTCCATAACCTGCCCCGAATCATGACTGTCAAATTGACATGCTCACCCTTACTCTCTCACCCTTCTCGCTCTCCCCTATCTTTGCAGTCTATATGACTGAAGCCTGCCCATTTATCACTCTTAAGTGTTTGGTCTCTCTATTATCTGCCCTGTTGTTTTAACTCCTGTTTTCAACACCCCCAGTATTCAGACATGTACTTGCAACATTTGAAGAAATCCCAAGTCACACATTAGTGGCAATGGATGGGTCAGATAAGACTGATGAGGTACAGATCACAATAATCAAAGGGAGCCATAAATGATTTAGGTCAGTGGAGGGGAAAGGAGAGAAGAAAGAAATAATCAAAATATTGAATTTGATAAACTGGGCTTCTTTAGCACTGTATTGGAAAAAATAAAAATAAGTTTTGTCAATGCATGTGTACAGCACTGTATTTTATTGCTTGTGGGGGAAACCCTAGGACTTTCCATTTAAATGACAAGATGTTTAAACCTTAACCCCTTCAGTCCCAGGTGTTTTTGGTACCTCAAAGCTTGTAGCAATTTGCGTCTATATCCATGTCCCAAATGTGGCCTTTTCCCTCCCAAAAACCTGACAAATCCATGCCTGTGGGGTATCGCTGTACTCAGGAGATGTTGCTATTGGGGTGTTTTATGACAGTGGCATATATCAGGAGCTGTTAATTCATACCTAAAGTACGTGTGGCGAAAATTACACACCACAAAATTAAACTGTAAACTGTAAAAAATGCTGGTGGTAAAATGTATGCAAAGAGTTAAAATACCTGGGGTGTCTAGTTTTCAAAAATATATGGTTTTATAGGGCACACTGAAATGGCCAAGCTCAAGCATGTACCAAATACAGCATGGGCAGTGGATCACCAAATGAGTTCTTTTGTCAGGGAAGCTATAAATAATAGTTAATGTGTTTTTTTTTGTTTGTTTGTTTAATGTGACCTACTACTATTATAGATTTATTACATAGCCTACTAATCTATTGTAAGGCCTGCTCAATTCTAAACAAACACAACTAGTTTTTGAAACTCTTCATATTAACATAATTTCACTGTACTTGTACACATTCTTATGTGTAAAGAATAACATATACATTTGTAAAATGTAATGCAATTTTTAAACAAACCAAAAATACCCACAAAAGTATATATTTCTATAAAGCAGACAATCCAGACTATCGTATCAGGGGTATTTGGGCATTCTTCATGCAACTATTTGGCCACCAATCACTGTCAAAGGTGGCCGCAGAAATTATATCATGCACTTTTTTCACTAACGCTTCTGTGTTGCTTAGATTGTTTTGCACAGGGTATGTGTTACGGCGGAGGAATCCGGCCACAATGACATCACTTAGCTTACTTTTTTGTTTTGTTTTTTTAACTTTTTGTATTATTTTAGTGATTTTTTTTTGGCTGATTTTGTGTTTCAGCATGGGAGAAGAGTGTCTGTGATCAGTGCCCTCACTTTTTTTTTTTTTTTTTTTTTTTTTTTACTTTATAAAACACAGCATCATGTTTAAATATTGTGTGCGTGAAAGCGTAATTATTTGCGAATAATAAGAATGGGGAGTGGTCTTCTTACGTAAAAACTTTTATAGAAGTAGACTTTAACTTATCTTTTTCTTCTGATTTTAGCCTCCACTCGAATCAGTGATGCCCACTTGGCAGATACAATGATTGGTAAAGCAGTGGAGCATATGTTTGAAACAGAGGACGGCTCCAAGGATGAGTGGCGAGGAATGGTTTTAGCACGAGCTCCCATTATGAATACATGGTTTTATATAACCTATGAAAAGGACCCCGTCTTATACATGTACCAACTTTTAGACGACTACAAAGAGGGAGATCTCCGCATCATGCCAGACTCTAGTAAGCCATTGCAGATTCTTAACATGGTTAAGCGTTTTGTTTAGACTGGTATATTTGATTCGTATATGCTTCTTCAGCATAGGGGAGCCTATTTTTTTTTTTTTTGTGCTCCATCAGTCTTGCATACAGGTAATCAGAAGTTGAACGTTTTCACTCTAATTCTAGTAAAATCCAAAACAAAAAAACACATGAATACATTGGCATTTAAATACAGTAAAAAAAAGCTGAATGTTAATTACATCAGAATTCTTTCGTGCATTCATTTGTTTCTGGGTATTCCTTGATGCTATGTATCTGATGTATCTATACATCCGATGCCAATTGTTTGTGTGTGAATGTATGTGATTATAGATGCCAGTGCTTTATGAATAAATGTAATTTAAATGTACATACAAAAAGCTTCAATCTGTTACACACACACAGTTTTTGCAGCTAATGGAAAAATGGTCAGTTGAAATCGCCAAATACATTGATTTGGCCCCTAGACCGGTTGTACCTTTGGCTAAATCTCTAAAGCAATCATAAAACCAAATATGTGTTAAATGCCTACATATCATACAGCGAATCACGAGCACAGAATTTAAATATTTTTTAAAAAAACTGCGATCTTCAAGGGAAGACACAGTTTGCCAACGCCGGTCCTAAAGGGGTTAATAGAGATCTCATTGGTGTGATTGTTGATCTCTCTTGTAAATAGTGGACACTTTTTTTTATTATTATTATATAGTAGATCATATAGAGAACATATTGAATATTAAATGACTTTATCATTAGCCCTCTGTAAGCAGAACAAAACACATTAATTGGCCCTTAAATTTAGAAATTCTATAAAGCTCTAGATTCAGTTTGTTATACACAATAAACAGTGTACATAATAATTTGGATTTCTCTTTTGTGTACCTAGTAAGCTGTGTGTAGTTCTGAAACATTCATGTAATTTTTTCTTCTTGAAAATAGATGATTCTCCTCCAGCTGAAAGGGAGCCTGGAGAAGTTGTGGACAGCCTTGTAGGAAAGCAAGTGGAATATGCCAAAGAAGATGGCTCGAAAAGGACTGGAATGGTTATTCATCAAGTGGAAGCCAAGCCTTCCGTTTATTTCATAAAATTTGATGACGATTTCCATATTTATGTCTACGATTTGGTGAAGACATCCTAGATAAGGTCATGGACCCATTGCCAAACTTAAGGATCTAATAAATGTAAAAATTTGTACACTAATAATTTCACTGCTTTCTGATTATATGAAAGTTCTAATATTCCTGCGATCCTGCAAATCCCTTCCTGGAAAAACAGGTGGTATGGTGAAAAAACAAAGAGCTCTCCCATTTTGTCCTGATCTCGATCTCTTGCTTGCTATCTCGCTTTCTCATGCCTTCAATATTTAGCACTGTCTCTCCTACAAAAGGGACAAACCACTTTTCTCTAAATGATGCATTTTCCTAAAGGGGACATTACCTTAAAAGGAATCTGGATGGTAGGGGCGACGGCAAGCAATGGAGAGGCTCTGAAAGACCAGCTTTGTAAAGTTTCACACCTAAAATTAAAAACTCAGCGTTCATCCCTTATGTCTACCTGCCCTGGCACATCTATTGGTAAATTATTTTATATTCCAGCATCTTTGTTGAAGGCACTTAAAGTGCATGATCCTTTTGGTCTTAGAGGCCCAACTGGACTCTGCTGTGGGACATTTGAATGTGCAAACTTTGCCCAGTGAGTTTTCTGCCTTTTGTAAATCATCAAGCACAATTAATTTGAATCTGTGTGTTTGGACCATCGCTTGGTACATTGCTCTTAATGACCATAACTTTCGAGTTTGTCTGGGCAAAAACCTAGGCTGAATGATACAGGTAATGATGTATGGTATGTGGGTTATTTGGGATTACTTGGCTTGATGTCTTAGTTTGCAGGGCAATTGTGCACCAAACCAGACTGTCTTTGAAAGTATTTTTTCCAGTGTTACTTCTGTCTTATAATGTTGCCACTGGTGTTTATCAAGCTGCCCATCAGCGTAGGGTCAGTTTAATTTTTGTTTTTCCTCCCATGACAGCTGCCCAAGTTGTACCTTTTTTTTTAACTTTGCATATCTGTCAGTTTGTTAAAAAAAGAAAAAAAAAAGAAAAAAAGTAAAACTAGTGTTGCAAGAACTATGATGGAAAACTGGTTACTTATTTTTTACAATTCAGTATACTGAAATGATTGTTTAACTAAAATGTGAGTGGTTGAGTGTAGCCATGTATTTGTTGTCATGTTGGGGGTGCAGCTATAGTGTGGAGACTACGCCGATATTGATTAATTTTTTTTTCTCATAAGATTTGTTCTAATTCTAGATTTTACTCTGACTTAAATGAGTGCCAAAGGACTGTTCTAAACCAGTACTCTTTTTGACTATCTGGCACTCAAATGGTTAAAAGATTTCCCCTCAAGTGGAAATGTAAAAAAAAGTTATCACTAAATCAATGTATGTTTTCCTGCTACTACTGGTTTCATTTTCATTCCTACATTGTTCTTTAAAATTCTGTTAATTCTGCTTGAAAAAACGATCATTCATGCATTTTCAATCTTCAGATGATGTGGTAGTAAACTAAACACATTCTCCACTTATGCTGTCAGTGTGGGTATAATACATAAGTTTTTCATATGTATTATATGTATAATGTAAAATACCTATCAAGTCAGATTGTGGCTGTGCTTTGTGGCAAAATAAAACAAATCTTCAAAAGATGTTTAAAAAAGGGATTTATGCAACCATCAAGTTTTGTTTTTTGTCCCCCCCCTTTAAAAAAAATAAATCTCCAAACACCACAATACGCTGTAATGAAAATGCTTATTTGCATCATTTATGAGGTGCTGTTCATTTGCTGTGTGTATATCGTTATTTATTATTCAATCCTGAGATCTGCATGAATTAAAACACAAATGGCAGGTTGTATTTTGACTTTTTCCCCTATAATCTGGCTAATTTGACAGGACGGAGTACTTAATCAGTAGCTGTAATTTCCAGAGTCAAGACTGTATTAAATGGCCACGTGTATATTTGTCGATTTAATAAAGCAGAATTCTAAATGTTGGCTATCTGCTGTACATAAAACTTTTGATGCAAATTTGCACTGGATTCAAAGGAGAAGCATGTTGCCTAGTTTACTTATACATGTACAGATATGTGAACGGTCCAAACCCTAGGAAAGGTTTCTAATTCTTATTTTTTTATTTTATTTAGGCACATCGCATCTCATTTTTAACAGTGCTAAACATTGGCCTTTTCAAATACCCCATTTCCATGACATTTCAGGTTTTAAGCCTTGTGGCTTGTGCCTCGTTGAATAGTGCTCAAAATAAATGCATCGCTGTAATTGTCCTTTGCTGCTATTGCAGTATGTGTGATATGGACTACCAAAGGCTTTAGTAAATTGCTACTGGAGACATGTCTTATGGTTTCATTATTATTATATTTCTAAAGCGTATTTTTTGTTTGTTTTCTTCTTTTCCACAATCTGACTCTTCTCTATCTAACCAAGAATCCTGCAAAATCTCAAAACAGAGCCTGTCTCAGACACTTAATTTTATATGTATGTTCTAGTGGGCTGCAGTATAGTTTCATTTCATTCACTTTATATCTGATGTTGATGCTGCTTAATTTGTTGTGCAGACCCAATTCTATCATATATATATATATATATATATATATATATATATATATATATATATATATATATGTGTTTTATATCACCCATTGTGTCTAATTTGGGTGTCAGTGAAGGCTCCTGTTTTAGATCTTCGTTCAGTGCGTTATGTTTGTCTTAACTTATATGTTGGTTCCTTTTATAATTTTCTGTCCAGAAATTTCACAGGGCTTACCTGCTGTAGAATTGTGTTGTGTGCGTGATGTCAGGCTGCCATGTATTTCCTTTTGAGAGAAGAATAATAGCAAAAGGCAAAAAAATGCAGACCACTCTTTATGCATGCGTAGATAGTATGTTAAATGTAACAAATAAAGTTGCATGTTAAACAATTTGTTATATCTTTTTTTACCCCCCATCCTGTCAATGTTTTTTTTCTTTTCATGCTTATTATTACTCACCAGTTGTTGGGTATTACCAGTGTTGCTTACCAGTTAGGCATTTTATCCAGTACGAGTACGAGTAAAATAAACCTAGTGTTAATAGGTGACAATGCTACATTATCTTATGGCATTTAAAGGAACCACACATTCTGATACTAAATGTTTCTAAATAAATTTAGTCTGTTCTGTATGTTCAGTTTCTAGTGTCAAAATAATTTTTAAAACTGAGTATAGATGTTAATATCCAAGACTAACTGAAAGTACTGATTCTATACGCTAACGGATTATGAAGTCAGCTTCTTGAACTTCATGATACTTAAGTAGCATAATAGTGCCCTTTATTGTGGGGCTGTTAAAGCATTTGTCACATCTGATGTATTGTGATGGAATGTGATTAAAATAGATATTATTGGATATAAATTCAAAAAATCATAAAACTAAAAGGCGTCCTTTTCCTCCAATGTGCAGTTATAATCATGTGAAAAAGAAATGTGAATTCGATGGTTTTATCAGGGCATAAAGACAATCGTGTTCCTTAGCAGGTCTTAAAATTTGGTTACTACAGATGAACAACATATGACATATTACACTGTGATTTATTCAATAAAAATAAAGGCAACCTGGAGAAGCTATGTGTGAAAAAGTGCACCTTATGATTCAATAGCTTGTAGCAGCAATAACTTCAAGTAACAGTTTTATGTATGACTTTATCAGTCTCTTACATCGTTGTGGAGGAATTTAGGCCCACTTTTGCTATGTTGCTTCAGTTAATTGAGATTTCCGGGCATTTGTTTATGCGCAGCTCTCTTGAGCCATACTGCTGTAAATTTGCTGGTGTCCTTGGGATAATTGTCCTGTTGCATGACATAATTTTGGTCAAGCTTTAGCTGCTGGACAGATGACATCACGTTTGACTATAGAATACATTGGTATACAGAGGAGTTAATGGTCAATCCATGACTGTGAGGTTCCGAGGTCTTTGATAAGCATCTTATTTCCTATGGAAGCAGTAAGTGTGTACTTAGTTTTTCACACATGGCTTCTCCATTTTGGCATTGTTTTTGTTGAATAAAAATAATTGCAATATGTAATATCTAAAGTGTTGTCATTCATCTGAGGTTGTATTTACCTAATCTTTAGACCTGCTAAGGAACAGATGATTGTTAATGTCCTAATGTGTAAAACCATAGAATTCAAAGAGGGTGAATGCTTTTTCACAAGACTGTATAAATTCCAAAACCAAGAGTTGAGAGGCTACCTGTTTCAAACAAAACGCAAACAGCTTCTGTTATATCAGCACTTCATAATGTGTCAGAATAGTTTTCATCTAGACACTGGTTGCTAGAGCTTTGGATAAAGCAAAGCACAGATGATTTTTAATAAGATGATGTAGCAGTGACTTCAACACCTTGCCTTATTATATTGCCTTAATCGCGTTATATTGTTCTTCTTTCTTAATTTTTATGTTCATCGATGCTGTATTATTGCTATACTTAGGGTCAAAACCATTATCTGCAATCGGAAAGTCACCAGGTTAATTTCTGTGGATTTTGCTCCCTTTTGTTCCCTAAAATGGCCAAATAGATTGAAATATTAGTACTATGTTACTAAAATGATTGATCCTCGTCAAGACAAAAAAAAAATTCTAGAGTCTAGAACATTTTGAATACATTCCTCGTTCTGTAAGCTGCCATCGACATGTGAGACTTGATTTATTGTTCTAGTTCAGCAATCTGTGTGAAGACAAAGAAAGGTACGAAGCTTTGGGGAAATACCTGATTCTTGGCTTGATGAAGACTGTTTTATAGTGTTGACACAGCGTTTTTGACCATATTCAATACATTAAGCAATCTCTTACACGATCAATTTTGACAATTCTACCCATTTGTTATCCAATTACTTGGAAAGCAGTAGCTAATTTGAATGAAACTGACTTGACATTGTTAGGGTTTTTGATAGTGGGCCACCAAACATTGAGGTATGGTCACTAAAGGTGAGAGATGTCAGTTGTAGTTAGTTGAAACCATCCCTGACAAGAAAGATGAAAGAAGAAAGTTGAAATCTACTGGGACTTTAGGTTAAAATGTCAGCTGCAACACAGAATCCATAATCCCAACCAATTGATTTTTAGTTCTTTTGGCCTTGTTTAAGATATGGTTTTATTTAAATAGGAGGGAGTCCTGTTAAACAAAAAAAAAAAAAGTGGTTCCATTTTGAATGCTGTTTTGATTTTTTGTGTTTGCATTAGTGAATACATACTGGTATGTGTACAGTCTTTTTGTGTATGCTAATGTTCATCCTTTTTTGGCCCATTCAACAGTGTCAACACTTGGTTCTCTGCCTTTAAAAGTACAAATAATCTTAATATGCTAATGCTGTAAGTATTTTTTATAAGTATCATGTATCTTTCTTTCCTTAACATTAAAAAATAAACCCTTTATGTGGAGTCTGTTTGCTTGACAACTTTCTTTAACCGCAACCGGCCATAGTATTGAAATCTATATATGAACAGTAAAATACTACAAACAACTAGCTACTGACTACAGACTAAAGTAACATTTTCCATTTCAGTGGTTGTCAGAAAAGGATTTATTTAATGGTAAATGTATTTTGCATATTGAATAACAAAAAGTTTATTCCTTTCACTTGAAGATAAGCAAGGTTCAACAAATGTATTCAATTTCAAATAAAGAAGCTTATGTATAATATAAAATCTAGTAACATTCCTTTCAATGTAAGACTAATTAATGTTTACCAGGTCTTATTTTCTACAATTTTAGATATCCTTTATAATCTTAATGTATGTAGATTATAGCCTTATTTGCTTTGGTAGTCTAGGTGATTTACCCTTTTTTGTGGAAATGTGTTTATCAAATATACTCAATGGGACTTGTAACAAAGGTAAAAATTACCATTACAAAGTTGTTTCCTTTCAGTAGTAACTTAAATATGCAGTTGTATTTTCTTTATGTTGGTGATAATGTTCTACATATTTTTTTTTTTTTTATATATACAGTTGTGATCAAAGGGTTGCATACCGTTAGAGAAGTGATAATATATGTGTACCATTTTTAAAGAAAAGAGTGAGCAGTTAAAAACATTTATTTCTTATGGGATTCATATTCAACTGTAGGTTGTAACAGAATGGCACAATCATAAAACAAAACATGGCAACAAAGAAAACAATGAAATGACCCCTGTTCAAAAGTCTGCATACCCTTAGTTCTTAATATTGTGTATTGGTACCTTTGGCATCAATGACGGTGCGCAGTCTTTTGTAATAGTTATTTATGAGGCTCCAAATTCATGCCAATGGTATACCTGCCAATTTGTCGTGGTAAAATGCCTCCAGGTCATGTAAAGTCTTTGGTCGTCTTGCATGAACCACATGTTTGAGATCTCCCCAGACTCCAAGAGCTTGCGACCATAAAGCTGTATTTTGGTCTCGTCACTGCAAATTGCAGCTGTGAGGCTGTCGGGCATATTGTAACTGGGCTTTTTGGTGGCATTTGCGCAGTTAAGGCTTCTTTCTTGCAACTGGCCAGTAGTGTACCTAAAGGGGGCGGTCCGCACTGGGTGCCACTCAACAGGGGGGTGCCGTGATGGCCTCCTAACTCAGGCCTGCAGTTCACTGCAGTGGCGCCACTCACTGTAAGGAAACTGCCTGCCCAGGGGGAAAAGGAATCTGGGCAGGGAAAGCGTTTCCTCACACAGTGCCCAGGCGCCACAGCAGTGAGCTGCAGGCTCGCATTTGGCGGCTGTCGGGCTGTATAGACATCCGCCTGGCCCCAGTGATGATCGGCCGGCCCGGACCAGTGATCTGCAAGAGAGGTAAGAGGGTGCAGGAGATGGAATGGATGAGTGAGTGAATGAAGTGATTAGCTGTTTGGGGGGGGCAGAAATGGGACAGGCAGGCTGTTTCAGGGCCAGAGTTGGGTGCCAAATACTCTAGGTACGTTCCTGCATGTAGCTCCCCCCCCCCCCAAGTATCATTGTATTGAGCTCCTTGAAACAACCACACTGTCTTTTTCCAGAGCAGCCTGTATTTCTCCTTAGGTTACCTGTGGGTTTTTCTTTGTGTCCTTTTTGGAAGTTGTGGTTGAAATCTTTCTTGGTCTACCTGACCTTGGATTGGTATCAAGAGATCCCCCACTTCTTAATAAGTGATTGAAAAATACTTACTGACAATTTCAAGGCTTTGGATATCTGTTTATATCCTTTTCCATCTTTACAAAGTTCCATTACCTTGTCATACAGGACTTTTGACAGTTCTTTTCTGCTCCACGTGGTTCAGTATCTAGCCTCCTCAGTGCATCCACACGAGGGCTAACAAACTCATTGACTATTTATACACAGGGTATGGAAACATTTGAGCACAACTGTGTATATATAGCATAATAGTAATTACACAAAAATATTATTACCTGGACACACGCACAATGTAAAGGATGACCTTATCAAGTGTATAGAAAATGATGGTAGAATACAAAACGCAAGTGGCGTTGTGTTTGTAATCTTCCATGCTTTTGTTTCTAGTGTTAGATTAAAATAAGTTTTAAAAAAAAGTTTTCTTTTATAAAAATGCATATATTAGCCATGTGCATGTGTTCTAGATTTTATCTTAGTCCAATCTGCCATGCAAAGCCCAAAATTCCTAATCATACTGCCTATGGGTGGATACAATGATTTAAGCATAATAACCTAGTCAAGACTCCCTGACTAATAAAAGTCTGTTAATGTACAGGCTGCAATAGCATTGCTATCAAGAATTGGCTCAGTGTGGTGTTTGGGGAAAAAATGGCAAACTGGTACATAAGGAGAATAGGGTCTTGCTTGTGGCCGGTTACAATCTAGTCGGTAGTTGAAGGGAGGTGAAACGGTAGGAGAGCAATGTTTGGATGCGGACGAGGTTGGAGCTATAGAGGGGTGCGGAGTTGTTAAGGGCTCTGTAGGTCAGGTTCAGAAGTTTGAATTTGATTCCGGAGGGTATGGGGAGCCAATATAGTGAATGGCATAGAGGAGCAGCAGATGAGGAACAGTTACAGAGAAAGATCTAGTTGCAGTGTTGAGGATGGATTGGAGTGGTGAAAGGCAGAAGAGAGGGAGGCCAGTTAGTAGCAGTTGCTCTCTCACAAGGGAGTGGATTAGTAGTTTTGGTAGTTTCTTGTGTGAGGAATGGTTGAGCTCGGGAGATGTTTTTCAGGTGAAGGGGGCAGGTTTTGGGAAGGATGAAGGAGAGAGCAAAGTCAAGTGTGATACCAAGGCAGTTACGTGGATGGTGAAGTTGTCAACAGTGATAGAGATGTCAAGAGTTGTCGATGGAGAGGATGGGCAGAATAACTTAAGTCTTCAGAAATAAGTTTATTGAAACAAAAGGTGTTGACAACTCCTATGCTGAAGGAGAAAAAACAAAAGACGGAAATTTTTTTACTTACCGTAAATTAATTTTTCCTTAATACAGTGGCAGTACGAGTGGGTAGTGTCCTTTTCTTAGGGACAAGTAGAATCTAAAGAAACAGAAATGGTTAACTGCCCCGGAGCCCCTCCTCCTTACCCATAAAACCAGAGCCGACTGTAGGAAATCAGTAAGTAACAAGAACACAGAAATGCTTGCCAAAAAATAAATTTATTCCACCAAAACTGGGGAGGGAAACCTGTACTGCCACTGTATTAAGGAAAAAGGAATTTACGGTAAGTAAAAAAAATTCTGTTTTTCCTGGCATACAGTGGCAGTACGAGTGGGATGTAACAAGATCCAGGTAATTTAGGAGGGAAAAAAACACATCAGGAGACCCACCGCCTAGAGCACCTTACGCCCAAAATCCGCCGCAGAGGAGGAGAAGACGACGTCTAGCCGATAATGTTGAATGAAGGTGGAGAATGAGGACCAGGTAGCAGCCTTACAAATGTCTTCAGGTGAAGCCGCAGCCTTTTCTGCACAGGAGGCTGCTATGGCCCTTGTGGAATGGGCCTTGATTGGCCATTGCAGAGTGAGGTCATTGGACTGGTAAGCCATACGGATGGTGTCCACAAGCCATCTGGAAATGGAAGCCGATTTCCCGGCTGAACGCCCGAAAAAATTTACAAACAGATGGTCCGAGGTACGAGGTACGTGCAATATAAATCTCCAAAGCCCTTTTGACGTCCAACGTGTGCCATGCGGATTCCTCTGGAGAGGAAGGACACGGAAAAAAGGATGGAAGAACTAAGGGCTGATTGATACTCGACTTGGAGATGACCTTAGGGAGAAACGAGGGTTTGACATGCAGAACAAACTTATCACTATGAAAAAATGGTGAAATCCGGAGAGGAGCAAAGAGCTTGGATTTCTCCTACTCTCCTGCCTGAGGTAATAGCCACCAGAAAAACCGTCTTGAGTGATAGAAGTTTCATGGATACTTCCTCCAAAGGTTCGAAGGGTGCCGAACATAGAGCCTACAGAACAATGGTAAGATCCCATGATGGAAAATGAGACCTCCTAGGAGGACGTCGGGTAGTGGTGGCTTTAAAGAAACGCCTTAGTAGAAGGTGAGAGGCCAAATCAGAAAAAAATGACTAAGGACCGAAATCTGCCCTTTAAGGGTTGAGACACTAAGGCCCAAAGCCAGACCCTCCTGTAAAAACTGAAGGATTGAAGTGATGGACGGAGGAAAAATCGTTAGATTCCTGGCGGAGCACCACAGGAGGAACTTGGTCCAAACTCGGAAATAAATTCTGGATGTCGAACTCCTCACTGATGTTAACAGAAAATCAGAGATATCTTTGTCAAGACCCTGGTTATGCAAAATCCGGGCGAAGGTCGGTGTTCTCCAATAACTGTGCTGAAATCGGCAGTTCCCAACAGGTCACGGTCAACTGTTTGAGGAGGACAAACCAACTCCTGTTGGGCCAGTAAGGCAGAATGGCCAAGACCATGGCCTCGTCGTAGCGGATTTTCTGCAGGACGCACGGAATCAAAGCCACCGGAGGGAAGATGTAGGCCAACCGGAAATTCCACACCATGGAAAGACCGTCTAGAAAATGAGGTGAGTCCCACCTGTTGAGTGACGCAAATACCGGAACCTTACGGTTTCATCGAGTCGCCATCAAATCCACTTCCGGGAGACCGAATCATGCCACCAAGATGTAGAAGGTTGGTGAGGTCAAAGACCATTCTGTCTGAGACCACTTTGCCCTGCTTAGATCGTCCGCAATTAGATTGTAGTGGCCTCTGATATAAGTTGCCGAAATATCTTCCAAACGATGTTGGGCCCACGTCATAATTACCGCACAAAGGACCTGAAGACCCCGTATCCGCGTCCCACCTTGTTTGTTGAGATAGGCGACAGTCGTGGCGTTGTTCGATTGGATCTTTACCGCCTGACCCTCTATGTAGGCCCCGAAAACCAGGAGGGCCTGAAGAACTGCCTTCAGCTCCCGGAAATTTGAAGAGCGGACAACATCTTCCGGAGCCCAATTTCCCCTTCGAAAAAGGGAACCCATATGGGCACCCCAGCCCAGACCGGATACCGCAACCTTGCACTGTGAACCTGCAGCCTGAAAAATACGCCTACACGATGTCTCTGCTCTTCTGTCCATGGGGTCTTTAAGCCCGGACACCTCACCAATAGGAAGAGTAGTCTTTTTGGAGAGTTGGGCGACCAGTACATCCACTTTGGGGGGCTCGTCCCAAGAGTATTCCCCCTGAAGCCTGAACAACTGTTTGAATTGCTTGGAAATGAAGGCTTGTTTCCCCGGGTGCTTCCACTCCCTGGCAATAAGGTCATTAACCTTAGGCAAAACAGGGAAACCTTTGATTCTTCCCACATCATCCTCCAGAAGCAGACGCGTCACCTCCATGGTGAACTTACGGAGGTCGTGGGGAGGAAAAAACATCTCGTCCTCCGAACTGTCACTTGATGAAGAAACTGAGGAACGGGAGATCTCACCAGAGGAAAAGTCTGACTGAGAAAGTCTGACTTTTCCTCACCAGAGGAAAAGTCTGACTGAGAAACAGACCTGGACCTCTTGCGCTTCCATGTAGAACCAACCTTGACTTTCTCCTTGGTTTGAGCTGCCGAGAATTGAAAAGCCTCAAACGTCTGGGCCAAATTTTCCTGGAACCAACCAAGGAATGATTGCAGGTCTTTACGCTTCTCAGAAGCCAGTTGCTCTGCAGATCAGGAGTTACACAATTTTTTCCTGCAGCCAAAAGGAAGTGGAGTAGCACACTCAGAACAAGTTAAATGTTTGGCTTTAGAAGTGGACTTTTTGGGAGCTGGAACAGGTCTTTTATCCTTATCTGGATTCTCTGTATGTACCGGACTAGACATCTGATAAGAAAGAAAAAAGCGTAAATTTATTTGTAAAACAAATTTTTTTTTTTTTTTTTTTGGAGGGAAGAGGAGCAGAAAGAGCCAAGATAAAAAAAATATCTTACCCTAACCTCCTCTGAATCGTGTGTGGGGGCTGGTGACACGGTTGTCCTGTACTGACGAATGCTCCAGCAGTCAGACAGGCAAAGCGCATTTATAAGCAATTTTAAAATTGCCGCCCTCCAGAAGATCCGAATCCTGCATGCTCAGTAGCGCGATCGGATCTTCGGTGGAACGCAACAACACCCGGGCGTGCGCTCCACCAAACCGCGCATGCTCCCACTTCCTTGGCAACAAAAAGGAAGAAATGCAGACCTCCTCCGTAACGCGAACCGTTACGGAGGGAAGACCTCTCTCTGCTCACCACCGGGGGAGCAATCAGAAGCTGCCAGACCCCCAGGCAGCAACCCGTGCGCCTCACCAGCTGAAGAAAAAAAACAGACTCCCTGTCCGGACTGAAGATTCCACTGTCCGTCCCTGAAAGGCACAAGAAAAAAACTTATTTCCTACGGTCGGCTCTGGTTTTATGGGTAAGGAGGAGGGGCTCCGGGGCAGTTTACAATTTCTGTTTCTTTAGATTCTACTTGTCCCTGAGAAAAGGACACTACCCGCTCGTACTGCCACTGTATGCCAGGAAAAAAAAATCTGTAGGACTTCACTTATGTAGTTTGAGAATGTCTTATGTAGTGATCCTTGCGAATTAGACAAAACCTAAAGTGTCTGACTTCAATAGGATCTACAAGCAAGGATTTCCCAGAAAGAGGTGATTCTCTCTCCTATCATGTTTCTCATTTTACTGGCTTTTACATCTGCATATACACAGGTTGTCAGTTTTTTTTTTTGTTCTAGACTGTAACAGTGCTTAAGTTTTGTAATTTCCCCAGCAGCAAATTATTTACAGAATAATAACCAGCAAGTATTCTAACCAAACAGTATGTCTGCATCCTTGAATCTGATATGTATTTTGTGTTTTTACTTTAAGTATTGTTTGGAAATTTTGCATGGTCCCTTATCCCTGAGGGTCTTCAAAACATTGTTCAGTTTTGGCTTATTGAAAAATATATCTGGAAATATGGACAGCTACTACAGTTTTTGCCACCAATACTTTTTGTGGTTGTGTTTTCAATGTGTATTTAATTTCAACTTTAACAAACACAAATTATAACTTTTCTGTAATTCTACAACTGAGGGTAACTTGGTTTTTATACATGTAAAAAATGTTTTTTTTAGCAAATTCTTATGAACCCCAATATTGCATTTTAACAGATAACTAGTGTTTGCTATGTTTGCATTGTGGTAAATAGTTTTAAAAAGGACAATCTCATTCCTGAAATAGGGTCTATTTTAGATGAGTGCCAATGCATTTTACTGATCAATTCAATCAACATTGTAAATACAAAAAAGTTTTAACAGTACAATAAATCTAACAGCAGAAAACAAACTATAATATGTTTTCCAGGTTATAATTCTACCATAACCCTGAGGCTTGCCTTTATTAATAAATAGCACCAGCAATTAACACTTGTACAAGTCAGTGCATTAGTTCTTTTGTTATTGGAGTTGGAGAAAATTATATTTCTGCCTCTACTGTAAAGTCACCCATTGTAGCACTCTTGTTGATATCAACTTGCGCGGTGTATATATTTTAGTTGAACGCCGCTAATGGCTGCTGCTTTTAGGGGAAGCTCTCCTTGACTTAAGTAAAATGCTATAGTGCATGTCTGAGATGTGTACGTATGCTTGCTTTCTGATTTACAGTAAAGGCAGCTAGGGGAGTGGTAAATAAAGAATTAATGCCCAGATTCACATGCATAATGTATAATATATTGCACTCAAAAATGCACTTTGTGAAAGTAGGTCGTGTAGCCCTTTAATTAGTGTAGCCTCTCAACATTCACATAGATCAGGGGCGTCCAACATGCGGCCCTCAAGGTGCGGCCCGCGTGAGATCGGCAGCCAGGATCACAAGAGCCCTGCTGCTTACTTGTGGGAGGGTCTATTCTCTGCTCCAGTCCTGCTTCCTCTGTGGGTAGAACGAGGGAGGCCGCGCTCCCTGCTGAAGTCTGTGATCGGCATCGAGAGCTGTAGAGCAGGTAAGGGGGTGGGGGAGTGTGTGTGAATGAGTATGTCAGATTGAGGGAATGAATCTGTGAATGAATGAATTTGTGTGTGTGTGTAAGTGCTGGAACCTAGGCATAATGGGACTGTGATTGCTGTTAGCAATCACACTCCTATCATGCCAAGTTAGCCAGTACATGCTGAAACCTGGCTAGCTGCCCCCGTTGTGAATTGATGCTGCCAGCAGTATGGGGTCTGCACTTACAGCCACCCTGTACCAGCATGTATTGGCTGACTTGGGATGATAGGAGCGTGATTGGTAACGGCAATCTGCTAAAAGCAATCACAATCCCATCATGCCTAGGTTCCAGCATTCACTGGTTGCCTTGGTATAAAAAGAGTGTGTTTGCTGTTAGCAATCACACTCCCATCATGCCAAGTCAGCCAGTACATGCTGAAACCTGGCTAGTTGCCCCCCTTGTGTATTGATGCTGCCAGCAGTAAGGGGTCTGCACTAACAGCCACCCTGTACCAGCATGTACTGGCTGACTTGGGATGATAGGAGTGTGATTGCTAACAGCTAACAGCAATCTGCTAACAGCAATCACAGTCCCATCATGCCTAGGTTCCAGCATTCACTGGTTGCCTGGGTATAAAAAGAGTGTGTTTGCTGTTAGCAATCACACTCCTATCATGCCAAGTCATATTGTTGATTTTTTTTGTTTTTGTTTTTACTAAGTGTGTGTGGGGGGTCACTTTCAGTTTCGGCTAAGTGAACCCTGAATTTTCAGTTTTGGTCCAGAATTTTCATTTTAGTGCATCCCTAAAATAAATAGAACTATTTTATTTTTACTTATCCAGAATTCTGAATTTGAAGGCCCTGAAATCAGTGAGAGGAAAAGTAAAGGTTTTGTGTCATTTACTTTATTTTAATCTGCATATCTTATTAAAGGCCATATCTTCTCTCAGTGAAAAATGAGTGCGGCCCTCGCACGTATACAATTCTGATGAAGTGGCCCACTGCAGAAAAAACTTGGACACCCCTGACATAGATAATTACGAGCGCAAGTGTCCACAAAACACTAGTTTAGATTTCGAGTTCACTCTGTAGGTGGCCCCTTTTCAAAATAACACAAACCTTTCTCTAGGGCTGAAAAACTGAAATGGTCAGTGCAACCCCACAAAAGATGACAACTAGTCCCGGTTTCATAAGAATAAGTGGTTCTTTTAAAATAAACTTATTGGCCCAAGTCAGTTTTTGCTAGGCTGATATACTGCAGATAGATAGTGAATCTGGAAACCTATTGGTATAAAGTTTGTATTTGCAAGTAAATTGGGTTCTTTGCTGCACATTATATATAAATAAATACATTGTTTAACTCTTCACACTATCCTGAAATTCTGCATCTTTTATGTTTTATAAGGGAATTTGCAAATCTAGCCTGACACAAGTGGTGGCTATGACAGGTTCACTCAATGTTACTATACTAGTAACACCAAATATACTAGGAACAGATATGCTTACTACTAAAGAGTGTATTATCACGAGAGAAAGGGCCTATTGAGAGAGCTGCGATGGACTAATAACAAATTACATTTTGGGAAACATGGCTGGTGTTTTGGGGTTATAATTCTACCATAGCCCTTAGCATTTGTGTTTATTAACAAAGAGCACCATTAATTAACAAATGTGCAAGTACATGATCTAGCCTTTTACCATGTGTTTTCAGAATTTTTTAGTGTTGGTAAACAAGTAGTAATATATGAATATAAAAGTATAAGAATATTTTTTTTGTGGCTTAAAGTTTAATTTTCCTATTTGCTCAATTAATTATAAGATGACCCCCCCCCCAAATTTGAATATTAATTTAGGGAAAAAGCCTGAATATAAGACTACCCTATAGGAAAAGTTTTAACTGTAAATATTCACATGTAAACTATTTTTTCATATTTAATAAAAACTATGATTGAGAAAAATGTTTTGTTTTTATTTTTATTTGCCAATCTGCCCCAGTTATACACGGAGTGCCAGCATCACATGACTTTCCGGCGCTCCACCATTGAAGCCCCGATAGAAGGTGCCGGCAGCAGCAGAGGCTGCCAGAGAGGAGGATGCAGATCCTCTGCAGTGCTGCGGGGGATCTGGATCTTAATCTTTTAATCAGACCTTGCTCTGGAAAAAAAAAAAAAGACTTGTCTTATAATTGAGCAAATATGGTAATGCTTCGCTAACTGCTTGGAGCAATAGGTGGGCAACACACTCAATTTCAAGATTCTGTTAGAATGAATCACGCTAACTTACAAGTACTTTTTTCTCCCCATGCTTTATTAATATTTCTTGATTTATATAGCCTTATCATATTCCACAGTGCGTGATTTAAACTTTTTCAAAGGTTTTATTGTTTTAACTTTGTACAGAATACATAACACAAATATGTTGACTAAAGATCCAGGTGTCCTTAGAAAAGCCTTTAAAATTTTATTTGCACCATTTGCAGTCCATCACTAGGTGGAGACCTTGTCTCCACAAGTCACTACACTAGGCTTATGCTATTGCAAGCATTTTGATTTGCCCCCTCTTATGGCCGTTATGTGGAAAGGCAAGTTAGCATTAAAAATGGCAATCCTAAAAGGATTTCAGTTCATTATGACTTTTAGTGTATGTACTAGAAAAGGCTTGATCATAAAGCAGCGTACTTAATGTATTAGTGCATAGTACAATGAAATTGGAATTATTTAATTAAAATAATGGTAATTAGTTTGAAACCTGATTGTCAGTAGCTTAGCATCGATTCCAAATCCTAAATTTGATTATCAGTCTTCTTATGTGTTTACATTTTTATATTGCAAATATAATTAAACCAGTAATATAACTTTTTCAAATGCTGACTCATCTTACATGTTGGAAAGTATTTCATATTGTCTGTAATTGATACTTGTGGCCTCCCAGGTGAAAATCTTTCTTCTACATGTATTTACATTACTATATTGTGGGTCACATTTTATTGAGAACCCTACCTGGTCTTGCATTATTTACAGGAATAATAATAAAAAAAAATGTTTTAAACATGCAATAATAAGTAACAAGAGCTGCCACCAGATGTACATGACAAACATAAACATTGTCTGGGACCCCGATTTTAGAAATGCGTAGTAGTGATGTCCGGATCATGAACGAATCGTTCATTTGATCCGGTTCTTTTTAGTGATCCGGATGAGTCGGTTCACTAGACTGAACGATTCGTTTGTAGCGGTTCAGTCTGTGAATCATCATGCAGCTGTAACCTGATCCTAGAGCTGTGAGTCATCTGCAGAGCACTCTGGGGTCAGGTTACAGCTCATTAATTCTCATAGGAACGATGACTCATAGAGTCAGAGAGTCGTTCAAAGAGTCGAATGAACCGAAGAGTCGAATGAACCGAAGAGTCGAATGAACCGAAGAGTCGAATGATTCGAATCTTACAGGGATCCGGATCTTACAAGGATCCGAATCTTACAGAGATTCGAATCATTCAGAGAATATTACTGATACCATACTTTTATAAATAAATACATTAATAATGTTCACACTGCCCCCAGGATTTAGATTCCCCTGAGTTTGCCCCCCTTTACCTATAACTGCACCTACAGTTAACTTTATTAAATTAATTAAATTAACCCTCAGTCATCAGCATAAAATTAACCCTTATACCCCATCAACCATAACTGCCCCTGAAATTAACCGTAAAGATCCCATTAACCATAACGGCCCCTGAAATTAACCCTAAAGACCCCATTAACCATAACGGCCCCTGAAATTAACCCTAAATACTCCATTAACCATAACTACCCCTAAATTAATTGCATGTACTCCAGATAAATTACCTAATAAATTGGTATGGTTGATGGGATCTTTAGTGTTAATTTGGGGGCAGTTATGCTTAATGGGGTGTTCAGGGTTAATTTGGGGCAGTTATGCTTAATGGGGTGTTAAGGGTTAATTTTAGGGGCAGTCATGGTTGATGGTGTGTTAAGGGTTAATTTTAGGGCAGTCATGGTTGATGGGGTGTTTAGGGTTAATTTAATGGTGAGGGTTAATTTAATTAATTTAATAAAGTTAGCTTAAGGTGCAGTTGCAGGTAAAGGGGAATGTAAATCCTGGGGGCAGTGATTATTAATGTATTATTTATAACAGTATGGTAATATTCTCTTAATGATTAGAATGCCAATGAAGGCAGAGAGTCGTTCAAAGATCCGGATCTTACAATGATCCGGATCTTACAATGATCCGGATCTTACAATGATCCGGATCTTACAGTGATCCGGATCTTACAGTGATCCGGATCACTGTAAGATTCGGATCCCTGTAAGATCCGAATCTTTGAACGACTCTCTGCCTTCATTGACATCACTGGAGGCAGGGGGGAGGATTCATAATAAAAGGGGCGGGGCCAATCGTTAGTGTGCCTGCACGGAGTTACTAGAAAACAGTAACTCCGTGCAGACACACTGAGTGATCCGAAGATCCGGATCATGAATCGGATCATTTCAGTGAACGAATCGAAATGATCCGATTCACTTTAATGATCCGAACTTCCCATCACTAATGCGTAGGGAAAGAGTGAGTGTTATCTCTGGCTACATTGTGTTCTGTACCCAGAAAACCTAGTTTAAACTGCACATATTCCAACAGTGTTTTATACAGGCTTGGTGGAATGTTTGTTATATAAAAAAAAGTGTTCCAATACAGCATGTTTTCAATTATGTAAAAAAAAAAAAAAAAGTCTGAGACAAAAGACCCAAACATTTATTATGGTAGAAGCCAGAGGAAATCAATAGGCTTTACTCTGAACAAACAGAAAATATATTTGAATACCTGAGCTTTTTTTTTATTTATAATTTCTTTAAAAAAAAATCACTTGATCTTTTGCTGCACTCTCATTCTAGTAAATGAATCACTGCATGGTTCAAGTTTATTTTTCTATGCTTATTGATTTAAAATTCTCCATCACAAAGCATATATGTATGGACTGCTTGGGAGACATATTATATAAGCCAGAAATGTAGAATTAAAGCAAGCATAATCCACACCATTATTTAAACTGATGCTGTACAGTTTTAAGAAAGAATATTAATATTTGCTTTGCTAGTTCCTGTACAGAAGAAAAGCGGCGAAGCAATCACATTCCTTTGAACTGCTGCATGATAGAAATCAGCTGCTGATTGCGCTTTTCAATTATTTGTTGTTCTTCTTTCAACTTTTTCTGTTCTAAGAAGATTTCCTCCTGAAATATAATTGAAGGAACGTTATTGGACATGACATATAATGACTAAAATCCAGCCTACAAATGAAAGCATTTACATTTTGTTTTATCTACTCCACATAAACCTTCACCTAAACTTCCTACAGTATACCTGAACTTTCTTTGTATGGAGTCCTGTTACCTACAGTAAATATAATAGTTTAGAACTGAATTTTTTTTAAGCAAGGAGCACTATTGAAGTAAAAGATTGAATGCTACTTTCTTTTTCTGGGCACAACTTTTTTATTTCAGCAAAATCAAAGGGCCATGATTATCATCTATTGTTAATCTCACATTTAAACATATCCATCACTTTCCTTAACCTCTGAATGGGAACTTGATTATAATGCTAGTTGTGTGACCTTCTGACACAGACCTCGGCTTCCCTAAAACAAAATAATCCCTCATTTGTACACCAACAACCGTTTTACATACACAGACTGAAAAACAAAAGAAACAATCATAACCAGCTTTGAAAAATATATTGAATCATGCTAAAACATGTTATTTGTCAAGCAGATCGTAAATAACTTAACCCTATCCAACTGGACTGGTAGTGCAATCCTGGGACCTAAGTCTTCGGAAGCACGCTGGCGTTCAAAAATTTGGGGTCATTTAAAGATGTCTGTTTTTGAAAGAAACGCAAATTATGTTCATTAAAATAACAGCAAATGTATTAGAGAGGAGATTTTAATGTTGTAACTGACTTGTAGCTGGAAATGACTGATTTCTAATGGAATATCTTCATAGGAGTACAGAGGCCCTTTATCAATAACATAATTCCTGTGTTCAAGTGGCACGTTGTGTTCACTAATTCAAGTTTATGTTTAAAAGGCTACTTAATCGTTATAAAACCCATTTTTATGTTAGCACAGCAACAAATGTCCTTGTTTTCCACAAAAACAGCTAAGTGACCCCAGACTATGGTATTGTACAGTATATTCAACTGTATAGATTCTTTAAAAGGGTGTATAGTCATTATCCCGTTTTAAAACTAGTTTCCAAGACATTTGAAAAAGCTCCTGATAATTAAACCTCCTGGTTCTTTTCTAGAATTTATTTAATTCAAGGCAACTACACTGATTTACTTTGATGTATGTAGAAAATGTTGTTACCCTTAGTTTGCAAATTTCTTTTCTTTCTTTGTCATTTTCCTCTGCTCTTGCTTTCAGCCATGCTTCGTTTTGCAACCTATGTTTTTCCAACATTTCTTGAATCTCCTAACACATAAACAATACATTATGATATCGACTATTGAGAAAAAATATTTTTGTTTTGCAATGAATTAAGATATATCTCAGTGTGCTATATTTTGGAATGTTCGGTTATTCAAGGCTCTTACTATACCACATTAAAAGTATGAACTACATGTATCATGTTAAAGTAGAAATAGCAGAGTTATTGTTGTGATATTGTATTGTTGTACCGTCAGTATTTCGTAAGAGAATAGGCAAAATCATACCTGTTTCTGGGCTTTGTAGTGCCTGTGAAATGCTTCTTTCTCCTGCTGAAATGCAGATTTTGCCTCGGCAAACCTTGCTCTTTCACTGAATACAATAACCAGATAAAGTTTACCTTTATTACATTTTTTTCTTAAGTAGACTATATTGTTTTAAACAGTTTTCTAATTTTGCTTAGTTATGAAACAAATATCATTATGAAACATGCCTATACTATATGATCAAACAAAACAAAGGGCCATTGTCAGGGGGCTGAAGTGTTTTGGTGGCCAGCCCTGAACGGGGTCACCCATGCTTAAGTATACTCTGGTATACTGAGTCTCTGGAGCTGTCCAGCTGGTTCTTCCTTCAGCTCACATCTGAGCAGGTCGAAATACTCACTCAAGGCTACAGTATGCTTCAGCCTAAGAGTCCCAAAAATATCCCTGAGTAGCATGAGGGAGAACTGAGAGGTGGGTTTAAGTGCATGTATGTGTTTGTTAAGGTGAGTGTGTATGGTGTTAGAGTGTGTATGTGTGTTAGTTTGCATGAGAGTGTATGCTGTTAGCGTGTGTGTGTGTGTGCGCGCTAAACGAGTACCAGACCAGAAGCAGAGCCCCAGAACCAGAAAACCATGCCATCATGAAGCAGAAGCAGAGAGGACAAGCCAGGTCAAAGCCAATCAGGAATGTCCAAGCCAAATTGAAGAGCAAAAACATAGAAGAAAGCCATGTCAGGTCAAACCAAACTGGATGAGCAACCATGAAAAGTCAAAGGAAACGCTGGTTCAAAATACCAAAAATCACTGGAGCAAGAACACAGGAGTGCAATTCCAGCTTCATCTGAGGTCAGACTGTATAAAATTGGGTCCGTGACGACACACACACACGCACACACACACGTCCACTATGTGTGCGCTTAAGGATTAAGAGGTAGATTACATGTTTTGAAGTCTAGCAAAGCACCTGCTCTTAACTCATATTATATATGTATATAATAATATATATTGTTCTTAAAAGTGTGATAGCTATAACTGAGGAACACTCAAAAAAAAAAAAAAGTATTTTCCAAACCTAGAACATAAACGAAGAGATGGAACACTTCATCAAACAGCCTCAATTGCTAGAGCTGGAAGTCATCTTGATCATCAGGTTACTTCTAGAAATACCACTGCAATAGCTCTGACCTCAGAGGGTCCTTTTCCAGACTTCTGTTTTTACTGGTTATTTATTTATGTACCTATTTGCATGGCTAAGCAGTGACAAAGGTAAAAGTTGTGACTTACTCAGTAATCTTGAATTAAATCAGTCAGACCAGTTAAACATAGATACATAGAATTTGGCAGAACCATTTGGGTTTTCTAGGCTTCCCATGTTTTCCTGTTGTAAAAAAAACCCCTTAAACCATAAGGCTGTAGTGGGCTGAATAAATGTTAATAAATTCCTTAACATGATGATGAAGCTAGCACTTGTTTTAATGAAGTTAATTATATGAACCCCCTGACATTTTTACTGTCTTTGGTAGCTTATGTAAGTTCTAAACTGTAAAATCACATTATTATAAAATACCACTTTAATTAAACCAATACTCACAGGTCAAATTGTTCAAATTCTGTGTCCAGCAAGAGAAAGGCAGCTGTGATTTTTTCCATTGCTTGCTTACGTACAGAAATAAAACTGTGGTCTTGTACATCCTGTATGAATAAATAATTTTACTATTTAATACAGAGAAAAAAGGAATTAACGATTTTAGTTTTCTGTATTTTTCCTCTCCAGTGTGCACCAGTGGTCACTGTGCTAATAATTTATAGCATTATTATTAATTGTATATCAACAGCTGACATTAAGTTTATTTATGTAGCGCGTCTCCAATAGGGGACAGTGATATACAACAAAGACAATTTAAAATGACAACTACATTATCGCATGTTAAAACATACTAGTTCAGAAGGAGAAGAGGGCCCTGCTCTTGTAAAATTTACAGATATAGCTTTGTGTAGGTTACGACAGACTTAAATCAATACACTATATGACCAAAATCAATACACTATGTGACCAAACGTATGTGGACACCTGACCATAAAACCTATATGAGCTCGTTGGACGTAACATTCCAAAGCCATGTATGTATTATTTTGTATATTGAAAAAAGATTGATTGCAATACCTGGGATCTCATGGTGGAAGGGCAAAATGTCAGGTTCATAAAGTCTGCAGGTGGCTCATTCATACACTATATGGACAAAAGTATTGGAACACCTGAACATTACACCAACAGGGACTTTTATGACATTGCATTCTAAGTAAAAAGACACATAGTAGCACATACCAAGACATTTTGGGCAATTCTATGCAGTTTCAGGAACGGCCTTTTCTATTCCAGCATTACTGTGCCCCCGTGCAAAATGCAAGTTTGATAAAGACGTGGTTCGATGAGTTTGGTGTGGAAGGACTGGACTGGCCTGCACGGAGCCCTGAGCTCAACCCAATTGAACACTTTTGAGATGAACTTGAACAGAGATTGCCTTACCTCACAAATGCTCTACTGTATGAATGGGCAAAAATTCCCACAGAAACACTCCAAAATCTTGTCGAAAGCCTTCCCAGAAGAGTGGGGAACCAATTACATATTAATGTCAATGTATTTAGAATGTGATGGTCAGTTTTCCCAATACTTTTGTCCATATAGTGTGCTTTGCTCTGATTGTAATGTCCACTAGTATGTCATGGTTCTTATCCCTGTTTCAATGTCACTCAATTAAGTGTACCTTTAAATAATGACAAGGTTTTCATGAGAACTGGTATTAAAGTCATTTGGTTAGCACATTTGACGAATCGCTCTAAAGAACGATGGGCCAATAAATATTAAGTTATATTAAGTCATGATGAGCATTTAGGAATTTCCTAGGTATGTGAAAAGCATTAAAAATGCAAATTCTGATATCATATTTTAGCCCTTATTGTACCTATATAATTGTTCTCCTGTATGTGACTATAAAAAAGTGAAATCAAGTAGAGACTTACAGGAAGTGGAGAACCAATCCTAGGAAGCTGTAGAGCAGGAAGCTGATATTTCACTTTTGGGATTTTTGTTGGAGTGAATCTAAACAAGTGAAAAGCATTTTTATATTTAAAAAAAAATCTGTAATGAAAAATTAACGTATTTTATTATCTTTTTATATAGCACCAACAATTTACACAGTGCTTCTTACAATACATATATTCAAGTGGTATGACAGGACTAGAATTGACAGACTAAGACAAACCAATACATTAGGTGCAGAGAGCGCTTGAGGGAATGTGGTGAGATGGTTTCGAAATGTTTCTTGAATGTTGGGAGGGTGAAAGCTGAAGGTTCGGTATGGGGTTTGGCAGCACAAATGAAGTCTTGTAGATGGGAAAAGGAAGAGATTAGTGAGAAGAGCCTTAGCCCATGGAAAGAAGATTGAGTAGGAGAGTATTTTTTGTATGAGGGCAGAAATATATATACCTGAGCAGTTTTATGGAGGGCCTTATATGTTAGTACAAGGATTTAAAATTTAATACTTAAGGTAATAGGGATCCAGTGGAGGATTTTAAAGAAAACATAAGCCTAGCAGCAGCACTTATGATAGACTGCAGAGGAGAGAGTGGAGACAATTGTCAAGGCTGGAAATTGATTTTTGGGTGAGGAATGAGCGGATGCAAGAGATGTTTTTTAGGTGCAAGCTGCAGGATCTGGCGAGGGACTGAATGTGGGGAATGAGGGAGAGGTTTGAGTCAAGGATGACCCCAAGTCATCAGGCCTGGCTAGTGGGAATTGTGTTGTTCATGGTGATACAGAATTCAGGTACAGGGGTGGAGATGGAAGAAGGGAAGATAATGAGTTCAGACAATGACAGAGTTGGTATCGTCTGTAACATATCTCAAACGCCTTGGTCTCATCAGAGTGGGGTACTTCTGTGATATACTAGAGCAGGAACATGCCAGTATATATATATATATATATAGAATTTAATATTGATATGATATTGAGTAAAATAATACTTATGTAATTCATATAACTCTGCCAATACTTTAAAAATAAAAGCATACCCATTGCTTACACCTTGAATTCCGCATTCTAACAAAATGTCCTTCATAACTGCAAACAAGGGGAAAAAAGGGATGTCTTCCATCAATATGGAATCACATACTAATGGAAACACATTCATAATCAACATAAAATGTATTGTTACAGACAGATGTAAATACAACAAGTATTTATTTCTGCACAGTGCAAGACTCAGTAGACTGAACTATCACAATGAGCAGTATTAACTATTAGAAAATGAAACATTTATCTGGATATGTGTCAAAATGTACTTATAAATTACATAATAGAAAGAAGGTCATGTAAAAAAAATGTATATCCCGTGCAAGGTTGACAACACAAATGGGGTATAAACTGATCATAATGCTGTAATGCTTACATGTATACTCTGTGAGTATATTGCATCCCTGGTTTATTAGCCATCATCCATGTTCTCAAAGCAGGGAAAACCCCAGATTGGCATATGAACTATACCTGTATAATTGCCATTTGATTGGCAATTGGTTTGGTTGTGAATCAAGTCAGGAAATGCATACCCTAAACTAACAGCTTGTCTGTAACAGGACTTGGTCTTGTTACTTCTTTGATCTTCGTTTTAGTGTTCTACACTAAGCCTATGACCAGCAGTCACATTGAAAATGTAGGTTCTTTCACAATTGGTCGCTCCCCCAGTATCTTCCCTCAACTATCTATTTATTATTTTGCTTAAATGTCTCTGCCCCCCTCTGCTTGGTTATTGTTCTCAAATTGTTTGTTCAATCTTATTGTTTACGATGCCCTAGGTACTCAACAGATTTTTGCTAAAGGAACTGGCAGGCAAATAAATGTACTTTCTGTGATCCTTCCACAAAGTCAAATACTTGCTTGGACTAACAAGCAACTTGGACTACCTGATTCTTTTTATTTTTTTCTTCATTGCTAACTTCTAGTTTAATCTCCAAATCCTCAATATTTGTAAAGTTTGTAAAGATGCTCTATTACATGTAAAATAAATAACAAGCTTTTTTTTTTTATTGGTGTAAAACAAATGTTGCTAATGTACAAATTTTTAACAAGCCTTGTTTTTATGTGTGAGAAACTAGGGAAATGTAGAATAAAATGGAGCACACTTCCCAAATGGAGAAAGTATTAAATTGGTAGTTTCACTCACTTGGCTGTCTTTCTGAAGGGTTTATCAGTTTCATCCTCATAAGGTCATTTAAGTCATTTTCTTCATTCTTTCCCCCAAAAACATATAACTGATAAAAGATTAAATATATTAATGACAAGAAGGGATCTGTTGAATGTTCTGATACTGAAAGAGAATGTTGAAGAAATTAATGATGTTATCTGAGGCTAGTGCATTTGTAAAGGCATGAGAAGTTCGATTTATGATGAACTAAACTCCATTTCATTGCATTGTTTCCCTTTACATTAGTTGTCCATCTCAACAATCACATCTTCATAGATAGTATACTCATTTCTAACCCATGCAATACATGTGTTTTCTATTGGCTTGTCTGAAAATAATAACTGAGCTTTTAGACTTCTGATATGCATGCAATAATGTCCATGCGAAATAGGTTCTGATATGCATTTAAAAAGAAATTAGGGCCAAAATGTTCATTTAATATGGGTGGGAAAGGGAAGGCTGAGCAGGAGTATTCAGGCATAGTTAATGAATATTACCATAATGTTATATGTACTTGTAATTTTTTCCCAAAAACCTACAGTTTATTATTATATACACTATATAATCAAAATAAATAAATAAAACAATAAAACCCCATCTTATGTTTACACAATGGACATAGTATGTTTGCCTCCTGTTGTCTGTAATAATTAGACCTACCTTCTCCGCGGGATGCACCTTGGCTCCACCTTTTTGAAGAAGTACTCTGAGGGGCCAGTATAATGCAGCTTTGTGGAGAAAGAGAGGTGCAGAAACGGTTATCTTTCTGTCCTCTTGGGAGTACTTCTGCAAAACAGTGGAGCCACCACGCATCCCATGGGGACAGCCTGTACCCCATCCTCCAATCGTGGCAAGGCTGTGTATGGAGGCTCGGCCCCTTTATGGAACCTCTCCGAGAAAAGATTACCAGAGCATATAGAGGAGAGAAGAGGACCAAGAAAGAAGACAGAAAATAGAGGAACAAGAAGAGGCAAGACAAGAAACAGAGCTGCGGAAAGGAGACTGGGACACTCAAGGGCTTGGTGGAGGAAGTTGGGAGTCGGTGTAAGAGAGAGCAAATGAGGATGAGCGTCAACGTCTTTCATTTCCAAATGGAAAAAGGCCTCCATATTTTGTTCAAACAGAAAGGGCAAGAAACAAAATTTGTTTCCGAAAACGAATGGACTAAAAACGAAATTAAATATTTCTCTGAACCGTTTTTAGTCCATTTGCACAAGTCTAGTAATGATTATTGCTCTTCTTAAGGTTCTGAATGCTCTTTCAATTTACATATCTTCAAAACAATTACACCAATTGACACAAAAAGCACACGCCCAGGCAGTTTCAATAAATTCATTAGCTTATGTTACAGCATCAATTTTCCTTTAAGGGGCTAAAACTGCATGCTCAACAAATACTCACTTGGCTGTGGAGTATAAAGGTTGTATGTTTATATCTGCATTCTGGAGGTATGCCAAAATACAGTGGCACTTTCCATTTCATCTTTGCTGTAAAGTCAACAAGGTTTGTTTTAAAATAGAGGATCAAATTCAGTTCAAAATCTTTCAAAACCAAGAATGTTTATCTTAAATATATAATATAAGACACATATAGGAAGCATATTTACTGTACTCTTGTAGCACCACTATAAAATTATTAATGTATTCCATACAGGGACACCATCCAAAATCTTGGGGCCCAGTACATGCTGAACCCTTGGGCCACTAAGCCCCTCCATGCCCATCCCATTGGTTCTCCCATCACTAAGCCTTAACGGGGCAAGACTAGGGCCATCTGGGTGTAGTATTTATTTAAGGTCCTCGAAAACACGCATACATACTAACACGTAAACTTGCTTTCACACGCGCTCACTCTACCACCTTATAATTACTTACACACACATTCTTTCTTCTGCTTCTCTTCTCCCCTTCCCAGACAGCACTAACCCTCACCCCTGACACTCCAATATGCTAACACACAAACGATCATCATACCCTGATGCCCACAACAAATACTAATATACATACAATCACACTAACACCATTCACTGTCTAACACCATAACATGACAGACACACACACTCGCTTTGCAAGGGGTTACAAATTTAGACACTTGACTCTCCTCATCTCTCTCCTTGACCAAGAGGACAAATCACACCATAAAACAATACCTTCACTGTTACATAACCCATCTGTAAGACAAGTAAACTTACAACAACCAGTTAAATAGATTTATAGGAATGCCACACATCCATGCCAATTCCTGGTTCCATCTTTCTGCTATTCCTCAAACTGGCTATATTCCCCAAGCTACAGACTACAGCTTCTCAAGCAAGGATTTACCATTCTCCAAGCTACATTAAAGAAAGCACAAGAAGCCTAATAAGAACAAGGTGACTGCCATAATGCTTTTTCTGGAATCTTTTTCCCATCTCCGCAATCATAAACCCCATGGCCATTCACCTTCAGTTAGCAGATTTGTGGTGCATTTACCCAGTATTAATTGTTTCCTTTCTCTGATTCAATCACCCCAGCTCCTGTCCTGGTTCATGACACTGAGGAGTGTGTGTCTGGTAACAACCGCATCTGTGTTTTCACCATAGTCATTGTAATTAACTCCCACAGCACCAATAAGTTACATTTCCCTGAACATAGTATGGCTGTAACTCAAACTGACAGAGGTAAAAACATACAGTGAGTAATAAAGGCTTCTCTCATTATCATAATACCACTAAAAAGTAGGGGGTAAAGTCAAAACATTTTTATAAACATAAACCTCAACTAATTTATCCTTTATATGGTTTCATTACATTTTACAAGAAATACTTATTTTTCTATTCAGTATTTTTTGCTCACCGAGGCTTAATTTCATGACATCTGCATTCAAGATTTTTGCTTCATATCCTGATTCTTGAACTCCTCCAAACAGATAGATGTCCTTTTATTGTAGAAATATGCATGAATTAAATGGCATAACATGATGATTAATTTATGGCTTCTCAAATAGAAATCCAACATCCATACCATTACATTACCATACATTTGTGTCCAGACTTGCACAATAATATTAACATAACTAACAATAGTTTGTACTTGTAGTAGATTTAGAACCTTCAATTTACATGGCTATATACTAAAACTAAATTCCATTTAAAAAGACCCAAACGATAACTTCATGACTTATAACTGATTACAGCTACCCATTGCATTACGTATAATGTCAAGTATTGATGAACAGAGGGGATCCATCCAGATAGTTCTAGGAAACAGAAACTAATTAGGGATTGAAATTTCCCCAGGTGTTTTAAGGCCAGTGGCCAACAAATAATGTGCATGTGGCTGTCTGCTGTATACACATGGCTGCAAAATTTTGCAGTGTGCAGTCGTGTGTATCCAGCGTCTGGCAACACACTAAAGCATGGGATTGGCTACAAGAGTAAAGGTAAGTGGGAGGCTCTATTGGGCACTGGCCCACTAGACTTTTACCCCGGTTTGCCCATGGCCCATCTTGGCCTGATAAGAACCGATTAATCTGCCATTTAAAATTCAGAGCCTATTGCAAAAAGTCTGCATTCTGATACCAAGAAGCCAATGATGAAGCAAATTAGATCACAGAAAATTTGAACTTGAGAAAAAAATAATAGTGGTCTGAAACCTCAAACATTAATATAAATATGGATACCTGGGAACTCATTGGATTTTCCCTGCTCCCCACACAGTCCTGCCCCAACCCACTATGACACTATGACATTGTTAGATTAGCTCTAAGACATATATTACCTTATCATGGTGTGCTGTAAATGAATGATGTTTGCGTCCACTTGGCTTCTCCCCCTTTACCTCACAGCATTTCCATTCCAATGAAGCTAAAAGGGGGCAGAACAATGTAAGACTAGATGGTTTGTTTGTCAACACAAATAATACAGTTCTTAATTCTCAAACATAAAATGCCTGTGTAAGATGACTAAATGGAGAAAATACCAAATATGGGAGCCATACAAATGAATGCTGACTTTTCGGAATGATGGAGGAAACAGTATTACAAACTGTACAAGACAAACGTGAAAAATAAAGGTTCTGAGTTTAAAGCCATTAAAGAGGCAATGTATAGTATAGTGCAGATTGTCAGTTGTGAGTTTACTTCCAACATTTAAAGCACACATACAATTTATTAAAAAAAAGAAGGAAAGCATTGATTTTAAAGCCGTAGAATGCACTAGATTCCATGGAAAATGGAAAGGTGTGCCAATTCCACATAAAATAAAATGTGTCTCATTGCAGTATGCTATATCTGATCATATTATTGATATCAGCTACACATGTGCCTGCTCAAAATGTTTTTGTTTTTTTTAACTCTTGAATTTACCTGTGTCCAGCACATACACATCAGTGTAGTAAACAGATTTTGCAGAGCAGCCCCCAAACATGTATATTTGCTCTCCAACTGCAGCAAACACATGACCTGTCCTAGTGTAATCAAGACAATAGAAGATAAGTTACAAAATAAGGAATACTTTAGGGGTACATACTTAGACAACCACTAAATATCTTATATTTAACTTCTATGCCCTAAATCTCCAAAAAATGGCTCTGGGATTGCATTCATCAGTTTTAACTTCAATCCAGGTTTTGGCAACACGTTTTGTCCTTTTGGACCTCAAAAAGTTGAGAAGGCTGAAATACGTTGAAACCTGGAATTAAATTATTATTATTATTTTTACATGTGCTTTATTTAAATTTTATTGTAGCTGGCTGTCTTTTATTAAAAGTTGTTTGGGCACAAAGATGACACTGTTTAGCCGTTGGGGACAAAGTCGGCACTGTTATGCAGTTTGAGGACAAAGATGGCAATGTTAAGCTGTTTGTGCACAGAAATAAAACTTTTAAGCTGTTTGGGGACTAAGTTGGTACCGTTAAGCTGTTTGGAGGCAAAAGATGGCACTGTTAAGCTGTTTGGTGGACAAACATGACTGAAACAAAATGCTTGGTGACTACATATTGCACTGTTAAGTTTTTTTGGGGACAATGGTGGCAGAGACAAACTGGTTGGGCACAAAGATGACACTGTTTAGTTTTTAAGGCACAATGATAGCACTTTTAAGTTGTTTGGAGACATAAAATGGCGCGGTTAAGCCGTTTGGGGACAAAGATAGCAGAGACGACCTGTTTGGTCACAAAGATGGCACCGTTAAGCTGTTTGGGGACAAACATGGCAGAGACAAGCACTTTGTTACAAAGCTGGTACTGTTAAGGAGGCTGAAGCTCAATCCTTAAGTGCTAAAAGGGGGAACTGAATATCAATTGAGTCCCCTGCTGCCCTTAATGGCTCCACCTCAGTGGACTGCTCATGACCCGCAACTATCGCCAATATTTTTTTTAAGAAAAGGTGACTGACAGAATGACCTGTCATACAGGGCCCCAAGGTAGTTAGAGATGGCTCCAGCCCGGCTGCCAAAAAAAGGTAGAACAGGCAGGAACTCCATTGTGTAAACAAATCCCATTAACAGCCTTGATCCGTCGAGGCATGTAAGTTACAATACATCCTAGTGACGTGTGTTCTCCAGTTGAGCGAGGCCACCCTTTTCCATTGCTCTGTGGTCAAGTTCTTATGTTCACGTGAACATTAAAGGTGCTTTTGGCAGTGGACAGAGGCCAGCATGGGCACTCTGACTGGTTTGCGGCTACGCAGCCCCATATGCAACAGACCACCATGCACTGTGTTTTGTCACCTTTCTAGAACCAGCATTAATTTTTTCAGATATTTAATGTGCAACAATGAGCCTTGGGTGCCCACTGACCACTGCAGACCAGGAACACCCCACAAGAGCTGCAGTTTTGACACTCTGGCCCAGTCATCTAGCCATCACAATCTGGCCCTTGTCATTTGTCAGTGGTCATAATGTTATGGCTGATCGGTGTATACAGTTGGCTGCTTTTGCTTAAGCTGTTTTTATTTGCTTTTGTAAACATTAAGATTGTTAGTTGTTTTTTTTATACTATGTTATCATTTATTTTATTCTGTACATTGCATTTGTTATGTATCAGTATTGTTAGCGCTGCTGAGGGAATTCTACTAATTAACTATTACTGATTAAGGCAGATTTAGGAAACATTTGTACAAAAAGTCAAAATAGCTAACATAACAGGACATTATTAGAGAGGAGCAGCTCTGGGACAAATTTCTAAATGTGGAGGAATTCCCATGGAAGCCAGTGGAATCTCCAAATTTAGTATTCCTTATGAGCATGTGCCATTTTCCGTATCTTTAGAAGGAGTTATTGGTCTCTTTTTGATAAAGACCTCAGAGAATTTACTATCCTATAATCTGTTTTCAGTAATCTACAAAACACACATTTGTGGACAGATTTATTGTAAAAATGATTGTCAGGTCTTAATATTGTGAAAAAATTAGCATAGTTACTAGCAACGGGAGATCCATTGACAGTTTGAAATATGTTGATGAGCCAAGAGAAACATTTATTGTATGCATAATAAAATTATTAAAAATGTTTCAAACGTACAGACATACCTTGCATCAGGCAGAGAGCCAGAGGCTTTAACTGGCACCCAGCTCTCAGACACTAAAATGAATCAGAAAATATACAGAATATTGCGTGCCACAATACATCATATTATATTTTATTGAAACTCATAAAGCACTTGAGCTAATATTTGTTTCATGTAAAAGTGCAATGTATTTCTGAGAGTACATAATGTCACATTTGGTCAATATTAGATAATTAGTATTTTCCCCCTTCTTTACCTTCTGAATACATAAACATGTGCTTTTATTTATAATATGTCCAAATATTGAATGTTGATAATGAACATACCTGAAAATATATATGTACACATCCAACCATTATTCTACACTGAATTCTATTTAAAACGATAGCAAGGTCACCTTGGCGACTCTGCATTGGCTCCTCTGACCATGCATGTTATAAAAGGTTAAAAATGGTCATGATATTTTTTAATAAGAAGAAACTGTACGATAATTATAAAGTTAATGCATACCTGTGTTGAACATGAACAAGTCATCCACAACTTTTCCATGACAATGTCCACCGAACACAAATATATTTTCTCCTACAACTGCAACACTGTGATCCAAGGTTTGAGGGGCTGTTCCATTTGTTTTTAATTTTTCCCATGTTAAAGTACCTAAAATACAGTATACAGCTTTACAGGTAATTATACAAGTATGATATGATATTAAACAGGTCAGTGCTGATTTTTGCATGGTTTTAGCCAGGGTAACAAGTTACACCTATCCATGTGTCTACTCATAGGTTTTAATCACAGTTTAAGGGATTTACAGTAAGCATGCCTCCTTAACTGTGCTTGCTGTTGCCCGGACAGGCTGCTCTACTCTGCCATCTCTGACAAGCTAGGTAGTTTGCCTTGTGGGGTAATGCAATGCAATGTGGTTAAAGTCGATACTTGTAAGGCAACAAGAACATTGTCTGTGGAATTATTGTAACGTTTCATTAACTAAATTGTCTAATGATTATTATACTTCTAGTGGATACGACATGTGACCTTTCTTATTTGTTCCATCTTCTACTCAAAGGGTTTCATGACCCTGGATTGTGTTCTTTATCATTTCCTTTTTGTAGAATACTTGATGTTATTGTATTTTTTGAGCATAGTAGTAGACTAGAACTAGCAATAGTTTAAAACATTCTATAATAAACCTTCTTTTACAAGGTCTAGTAATTGTTACAAGCATGTATTTTGTCATAAATAGGTTTGTTGGATAATTGCTTTTTGCACAGTGTTTTATTAGACTTATACCACTTGGTAAACAAGTTTGTCCAAATAATATAAATATGTGTCTGTATATGTAGTATTTAATTGTGAATCAATTTATGTACAGCTACTTTCATACCTTGTAATGACAAAATAAGATACAGTAAAACTAGAAATATACTAATATGGTAATAGCTTTGAGAAGAAAATAATATTGATCATTTTGAAAAAATTACCAAATGTATATATAGCTCTTTTGAGGACTTACCTGTTTCTGTTGTTGAGACATACTACATTTTATGTCCTGTTTACTCATTGTACAGCGCTGCTGCAAATGATGTCACTATAAAAAACAATAACGACAACAAAAAGTTTCTCCTTACCTACATCAAATGAATATATTCCTGGGAGACATTCATCTGCATTTTCATCAGAACGGCCTCCAAATAAGTAGATTTTTCTTTTCACAAGACTGATAATATACAGGACGAAACAATCTCAGTGGATGTATGCTTTTAACATGATTTTCACTCCAGAGACAAAAGCCATAACTAAAGACAAGTTGTCCAGGAAGAAAACTACTTTGAAAATTACAACTGTTTAACACCAGACAGCTGCCCAACATTATCTATGACCTACCTTCCTGGTATGGAAAATGATTCAAAGTTTTCTCTGTTGAAATCATTGAGCTGGACACAATTACCAGGGGCAGAATAGCAATAGGGCGAACTGGGTACAAATTTATACAAATTTTAAAAATATTAATACAAAATGTCTCTGTTTTTCCATTTCCATTCACTGAAACCTACATAAAGCAAATTGCCACAGTGTATTTTACAGGAATTTGTGGAAACAGAAATACAAAGCACTTAAAAATTTGTAGTATCATATATTTTATAAAACACAGTCAGATTTGGAAGGGAGACAATGAGCTTAAATGTAAAGGGAAAGCATGGACAAAAGCAGGAGCAATGAAGATACAGTGAAAAAAAAGTTAATCGATACATAAAGCCTAAAATGATTTATCGTTACTACTTACCAAATGCAATGTCCTTCTCTAGGACTTGGTATATGGCCAGTTTGTGGGATTACTTCCCATGTTGAATCTTCTATGTTTACTATTCAAAAACATACCATTAAGAACACACACTTACAAACTATGCATATTGAACAAAAGATCAGAACAGACACAGTGGAAATCAGCTAAACACCATTATGAGAAAAGAATAAAAATGTCGGTGCGCTAAGCTAGTCTCAGGCTCAAATAATACAAATGTGTAATACGAGGCCTACCAAACAGGTGTAAGCATGCTGCAAATACAGTGTATTGGCTGTACAATGTATACAAAAAACAAAAACTGTCTGCGCTTCTTACCCTAATAAAGTTGGCAACAAATATATAAACATAATATAAATGAGAGGTTTTGGTTATATGAATTGGCCAAAGCATAATTAAGCTCACCCGCCACGTCAAGGCACACTCTCAATAGGGTGAGAACCTACTCTCACCTCCTACATAGTGGGCACACAAAGCAGTTTATACTGCTACCAAAACCTCATCAATGTGTTGGGGAGGTGCAATTAAACCTCCTCCCCATTAACCCCTGGACAGCAAGCTGCAACCAGACTGATGAGGAGCCAACAACCTCAAATATGTGCAAACAGGGAAAAGAAAAAATGCCGGTGCGCTAAGCTAGTCTCAGGCTCAAATAATACAAATGTATAATATGAGGCCTACCAAACATGCTTACACCTGTTTGGTAGGCCTTGTATTTGAGGTTGTTGGCTCCTCATCAGTCTGGTTGCAGCTTGCTGTAGACATGGCTAAAAAAATATGACCCTCCATTAGTTTATTTGTAACACGATAATTGTTTCCTTAAAACATTTATAGATGTGGATAATTTGCATCCTAAGCTGGTCTTAGAGTACATGTTTAACACATTTAACATCAAAACTAAACAACTAATTCCTACTTGTGCAAGCTATTTAAATGGCAAATGCACATTCTAGTCTAATGGTATATAAGCAGCAAAACCGTTGGACCCTGTTTTTGGAATTTTCACAAGATGCATTGCAGAAATCAGGGGTGGATGATGGATAGAGAAAACTGGGGGAAGGGGATACACAATCCTACATAGAGCAGTTAAGGCCTCAGGTTTTCATGGCAGCCCAACAGTCTGACCCTATGTCAGCACATCATGTTGCGGAGGAGGGAAATGATGACAGGTTCCCACATGTTGGGATATTTTACCAGGAAGAATACATTGATATTTCTCTTATTTTCAGGGAATGTCCTGGAGTGCACTTATAATATGCAGCAATAGAGTTATAAAGCTTACACGTGAAAGCAAATATTTACAATGTAATAAAGTAGAATTAAACATTAAAAGTAGAATGTGTCATGCATGGTATATTTGATAATATGTTTCACGCTAGGATATGATGTAGCATTACTGGAGTAGCTGTATCGGCATGTGGATAAGCGGGGTTGGTTTGGCTCCCTGTCCAAGTAATATATATGTTGTGTATTGATGTGCAATACTTGGGGGTATTGAGGGAACTAGTTGTGATGCTGTCTATATACTTTTTTTTGTATGTTTCTTTTGCAAATTTCATTTGTTCCATATGCTTTTGTTTCATGTTTTAGTTGGCTACATCTTCAAAATTGGAGATAGGTCTAAACTAATTTTATTCACCATAGAAAATCTAAAGCAAAGACCCAGCACAGAGTAGTCCAAATACAGTTTACAAAGGGCAATTTAACCACTTCATTTGTTTGATTATTCTTAGACTCTTAATCGACTTTAGGGATTTCTGACAGAAAAGCATCAATTGAACTAGCCACTTCAACAGATATTTTATTGCCCAGCCTGCTACACTGTATCAATATTAAATGAAAAGGATTTTCACCAATGAAGACTGACAGATTTCTGGCATGAAGCCAAGACATGTGAATTTTTCATAAGAGAAAATATATGGTACGCCTGATGGTTCTGCTTTTTTGTTTAATTTTGTGTTATTGTTGCTGTTGATTAAGATCAAGAGGATAGCTGCAGATTTGTATGGCTTGTTTAACTTAATTAAACATATTTTTTTTATGTACTTTGATCTTAAATGGCTTCCCAGAAGATTGCTTTGATCTGCTTAGATGTGATGCTTGCTAAATGTGTATGTGGATTCGAGCAGTTAGGGCTCACGATTCTGGTATGTGTGGTCCTAGGACATTATTGTGTGATTTTTTTGTTAATCAAAACTCTAGTTGAAACAAGGTTATAGGATTGACATTATATATGTATTTATCTTTCTGTTATGACTCGTAAATAAGAGTAAAGACTTGGAAATAATGGGACCAAACTGGAAACAATTATAGGCCTTTGAGAAAATATAAATTTAAGTTAAGAACATAACCTTACTTGTAAGCATGTAAAAGTCATTCAAATATATTGGTTTCACATCCTGTAAAAAAGAAAAAGAATTTATTTAAAGTGTAATAATGCTATTACATTAGCAGTTGTTATTTCAAATGGAAATAATGTGTTAAACATAGGGCACCCGGTGCAACCCCTGCGACCCCGTCTTCCTGTCTCCTCCTAGACTCCCTGTAGGGAGATAAGAATGTATCGGGCCATGTGACGTCACTTGACCCCGTGGTGAAACTGAGGCTAGTCACGTGACTGAGCAGCCAGAGGGAAAGCTGCAGGAACGGTGAGAGGTAAGCAGGGATGGGAGGTGGCATATATGTATATTTCTTAGGAAGTGTACTTCTGTGTGTGTGTGAGCATGGATGTGTGCTTGTGTGTGTGAGCATGGATGTGTACTTGTGTGTGAGCATGGATGTGTACTTGTGTGTGAGCATGAATGTGTAAGTGGGGTAAGATGGAGTGTGTTAGTGAGTATAAGTAAGTGTGTGCAATTTGTATTTTGTGTATTTTGCGTATGTTGTATGTTGGAAGGGGGGCAAGGGGCAAAGAGGGCACAGACCAGTTGTGTGGGGGCAATGATGGCACAGACCAGCTGTTGAAGTGCAATTTTTCGCACTAGGGCCATGTGGTTTCTAGGTACACCCCTGTATAGCACATCCTTTAACCTTCCTTTCCTGAAGTGGTTAAAGGGTTTATTGTATGATGAGTGCATGTTGGTGTGAGGGTTCATTGTTAAAGAAAGGGTTAATATTATGGTTTGTGGTTTTACAGATAGCTTTTTGCAAAAAATAACATCTCTCCACACATTCTTATACTTGGTGCAAGGACAAGTTTCTAGATAAAAGCACATGGTGGTGAAAGCAACCTTTTGCTTTTGGAAACAATTATTCATAGACTTTCATGTATTACTAAAAATGTAAAAGTAGGCCCCTTCCAGAAACTCTGTCATGGATCAGTGTACTCCATGCACACCATCCTCTAGAAATAAAAACCCATAGCTGCCCTCAACCCAAATTTGTTTTCTTTTTATTAGTGGCACCTTATCTGCAAACTCATAAGTATAATCCTAAGTATAAGTACTTAGCCAATAAACAAACAATAAGTAACATGGGTGGGTACACTAAACACGAAAAAGGAAACTGTGGCCAAACACACGTATTGCTGAAATAACAAAACTCTGTTACTAGGGAAGCTGATACCATTTCCATGAAGAGGTTAAGGCCAGAAGGGTGACAAATATGTTTTGGTTGGAATGTTGGCAGTTCTCATGCTATGGTTAAAGGATCCCTGAATTCCTGGCACAAGTGAATTCATTTTATTATACAGAGTGAAAACGTATTATGCGGCACATACCATGCAATGTGTTAATTTTCTAACAATACCCACTTACCACATAGGAATGGCTGGTACTTACTCTGGAACTGCTTCTGGTACATCCTCCAAAAATGAATGCAATATTTCCTGCAACTGCTAATGCATGTCCATGCCTATAATAATGTAAACAGAAGTAAACAATATCTAAATACTTAAATTACTAACGAAACACATAAAAAATTCCATGCTGATAGCTTTAAATACCATTAAATGTATATTTTATCCTGAATTGCAATATAAATGCTATGCTTATTAAATGCTATGCTTAACCCTTTGAGCACCTGGTCCAAGACTAAATTTTCCCTTGTGAAGCTGAGCCCCTTTGCATATTTCCGAGGTTAAAGCAAAGCATGCATCCTATCATATGATATAATGGAAAAAATATGTCCCATTATTTCCCCATATATGCCTAACTTGAAATGAAAACTTTGTCTCTCCCCTTTCTTTCTCAGCCAAATCGCCCATGAGTAAAACAACAGTTGTTTATTATAAACAAATTGAAATATATAATAAACAGTCACTAGAATGCAAACTATACGTAGCTTGTTGTGCAAGCTTCGATGGCTATAAGAATTTTAATCTGTTTGTTCCACATAAGTCTACTCATCTTAAGTAGCTATATTTACATATGAGTTCTTGTAAACTTCTGTGTTCTCTTCCCCTGAATAGTGCTCTACACTCTACCACACACTGTAAAAACAGAGGAATCATAAGACACCTGTTCACAAGAAACTATACCATGCATGGAGCTATGCCCATGGTATGCAGCATCTCACCTGATTGTTGTAAAATTTGGCTATTAGATAACATAAACAGTAAATGTCTAAACATCATAGCTATTTTGTCAGATTAGGGTAAATTCAATTGTTATTTTAGTCTCAAACAAGTATTTATCCAACATAAAATATTATGTAATTTACGACCAAAAAAAAGACATACCTAGGTCTTGGTGGGTCCCCAAGAGCATTGATTTCCAGCCAGTGTCCGCTTGCTAGAGCCATTTCTTTTCAATAAAAATATAGAAATAACAAACTAAGTCATAATGGATTAAGAAATCCAATAGATGAAGGTAGTACTAACACTTAAACCAGTCTGAAAAGAAAAATATTAAGCGGTATTCTTTATATACAGAACTACATAACCATATAGTGATGTTATTCATGAAGTTATACAGTGTGTACTGAATTCCAGTGTTGGCAAGGAAAGTCAATATCAATTTTGCGTGTATGTAGGAAGTTTCTTACCTAAAAAAGTACTCTGCTTACCTGAGCAGAAAAGATGATCCACCCAATCCACTACCTTTTTCTTCCTCGGATTAAAGAAATACACACAACAAACAGAGGAGTTATTAATAATTGAAGCAAGAAACACAGAGCTCTGACGGATGTTTTATTTTACTTGACAGCTGTTACCATGGATTAGTGTACACAGACACCAAGCAAAGGATGAAATTTGCATGAATCGTTTTCCGGTGCAGAAGGGGAATACATGGCAGGTTATACTGATACGTTATACTCTTTGTTTCTGTGTGTTTAGGAGATCAGATCACCTCCATGCAATGTGCTAGCTGAAGATGGCTATAAAAAACTGCTCTGACACTCTTATAATTCTGTGAGTGCTGGGTAGCTCTTCTAAGTGAGAATTATCAAATGTTCATATATTAAGGAAATATTCTAGAAGAATAAAACAAATGCACAGCCCATACTGAAAGGTACATTGTTTGAAATCTATTACTAAACAGCTTCAAGTTGAATTTTATGACTGTATATAGTCTGTGACATTTTATGTACTCACTGATGAAGACAAACATTTAACAATATGAACTTAATGGATATGATAGCTGAGTGGTCAATTTAAAGTACTGTACCCGTTCCAAATGCAACAAAAAGAATCCTGCAGAATCCTCCCCATATGCATTTGCCCCTTTCCTCATCCCTCAGCTATTTAGCTGGCAGGTAAAGTGTTAACTTTAACACATGCCCTGCTGTCAGGGGACTGTTTTCCTCTGACTGACTACTTCCAGCAGCCAACAAGTGAAAGTGGTAGAAATGGGTCCATGGGGGAGATTAGTCTCACCACCAGGGCAAACAGTAAGGACTAATCTACTCTGCATATTGTCAATCCCCCTCAGTGTTGCCAGATGCCTCCTTAGATCCAGAATTTTAGATTGCAGGCAGGTAACTTGCTCACATTTGCCATAATAATACATCCCTAGGCACCTTCTCCTGGAGTGCATACATGTGGCAAGATGTGCACAGAATTACATTTCCCAATGTGCTACAACTGGTGCTAAAGGGCAAATCTAGCAAAAGTTAAAATGTACAATATATTCTTACCCTCCTTCCTGTTTTTCCAAGTCCTTTACCACCTGGGTGTGGTATCAAATGCTACATGTTGAGAATCATGCCAATGAAGGGAGGATAGGGAGAGGGAATTATTCCCAAGTTGCCAATATGCTGGCCTTCACATTGCATGCTAGCAGTTGTATAGCTGGCCTTGAGTGCTGTTACTGGTAACTCAATTTATACTGTATCTTCCCAAAAATCCTAGCATGAAAAGAGTTAAAACACCAGTATTTTAATTACCCATGGGGTGTGTACTTTTCAAAAATATATGTTTTGATGGGGTAAATTAAATTGGCTGGTTTCAAAGATGTCACAAATTGGACATAGGCTCAAACAGGCCAGATATCACAATTAAATTAAAAATGTGCCCCCCAAGTGTGATCTTCTAGCCCCCATACAACTAAACAAGCCTATGAACCAATGCATGGTTATATCACTGTACTCAGCTTCAAAGATTTCCCAAATAAGGCATGTGGGCCGAATGACCACATTTCAAAATTCCATGTAGCAATGTGCTACTAATTATTGCCCTATTACTTGTAAAACTTGTATTACTTGTAAAAAACATCAGCTATTTCTCAGGACAAATAGTAGAAGCTATTTAGCAGGTTTTTTCATGAGCTTTTGTAGATAACTAAAATATTTTTCAAATAAAAGTAGGAGAAAAAAAAGTATTGCTTTTCTTCAATTTGTCACCATATTTTACATATTGTTTTTAAAATACTGTAATAAATTAGATCATATGCTCAAAGTAATAGTATCTAAAGAAAAAGCAATTCTTGTCCTGAATATATACCTTGTTTGGGTACAGCAAATGAGAAAGAAGAAAATGAAAGCACTGCAGAAATACAGCCAGTATCGAGAAAGGTACAAAAAATAAAAACCTGGTGTCACCTCTGCATAGTCATTACAGAGCGGATGCACTGTAGTGATCCACTAAGCTACGGACAGTTATCACATTGCGGCGCTCACTATGTTTGCCATATGGGGAGCTCCGCCTGCTGGCTATTTCTTGAACTACACCAAGAAGAAGCTGGCCGGCGGTGACGCGGTTGTCGGTGCTGGTGACGCGCATCCGCTCTGTGTGTGCAAGGGGGCAGTGCGCAGAAAGGGAGAAGAAGGCCGGAGCTGCCGGTGTAGTGTGCGAGTGTACGTGGGTTTGGTCCGTCCGGACCCGGTTTGGATTCTGGATCCGTCAAAGGACGAGAGGAGGCCGGTAGAAGGCACCGGAGCTCAGCAGCCCGAGCCTTCCTCCGGTATAACGGATCAGCCTACGTTTGAGGCATCAAGACAAACCGAGGAGGTAACAGCGCCGAGACCTGTGCACAGTGTAGAGTCGCATCGTGGACCCGAGTACTCCCACAACCACTCTGCACCCGCTAACTCCCTGACTGTGTGCACACCCTCTGAACATCTGGCACCTCCGGGTCCTGCCTCCACATCTGGAGCAGCGGCGCGTACATGCGCCCCCAGTGCACCCGGTTATAACTTATCTGCACCCATTTACCCAGTGCTGCTGGAGCCCGCGTCACTGTTGGCAGCAGAGCTTGCAGTCACCCATAGGGAAGCTAATTGCACTCACCTATACCCAGTGTACACTGTGCCTGAGCACATAGGTGCAGAGGGTGCACCCGCCACACTCCTGCCTTCCTTAATCCTCTATCCTACCCAGCTCAGCCAGGCTGACCCTCCCCCAACAGACCCACACTGGGAGCCAGCCCTGGAATCCCCGGAGGGAGCACCTGGAGGTCCCCTGATTGTGACCCGAGCATCAGTGGTGACAGCATCCAGTGGGCAGGATGACGACAGCAAGATGAGCCAGGACAAGAAAAAGAAGGCCAACTATATTATGTTCGTTAAGAGGATCCTCATGAAAGATGGCAATACGGTGAGTGAGTATAAATAATAAGGGTGATTACTAGCACATTAATGGAAATCAGCAAGATCTAAGACTAGGTGCATTGCCCCCCCCCAAACAAAAGAAATGGCCAATAACATGATTGAAATACAGAATATGGCCTTGCATAACATATATAACATACTATCATTATTGAAATAATCAAACGACTGATCTTCTAGACAGATTCAACTACAGTAGTAGATTCTGTTAGTGTGCAATGCTTAAATATGAACCACGTACAGCAAAAATAAATGGGGACTGGAGTGAAATCTGCTCCAATGGGGTCTATTCACTAAGAGAGTTGCGTTTCAGCTCATTGATGTCACAGGGCCGACCCCACTGAGCTTCTTTTACGTCAAGAGCTTTGTTGGCCCTGTGTAATAGACAGTATGGGTGGATCAATGGGATTTCCCCAGTCTCCACACAATTTGAACTATGCATATGCAGGGCCAGCCGTTGCTGGTGAAACCTGCCAGTGTTGGTCCTTCATAGTGAATAGTAATGTTAAAACTGCAACTCACCTGCACACTCTCCCTTTGGTGAATAGGCCCTAAGGTTTCTTCGTGTAGATCATTTTCCAAAGGAAGTGGAACTCTTCTACTAATGGGGGAAAAAGGGGTTTTAGCTAATTCTTCTGTAAGCACTCTTTACTACTTATTTGGGAAATTTGAGGATTAAAAAATAATCAGCTTGAAGAAACTTAATTTTTGTTTTGGTACAGAAGCGTTTTTTCAGGTTTAGTGGGCATCCTAACAGAAACATGTTTCAGCCCCTCTGTGGGCTTTCATCAAGAGAGAATAAGTTCCCTGAACCAAAAGCTAAAATCCTCGTGCTCTTTTACTTTTGTGTGTGTGTGTGTGTGTGTGTGTATATATATATATATATATATATATTATTGAGCTTCTCGATTAAAAAAGAGGAACTATATGAGCTCTACATCTTTGGATGCAAAGTCCACTTTTTTGCGTTTGGGAATCTTTGAAGCTCTGATCATTTACTAAAGACACAGTGCCTCAATTTGTATACTCTTTAACAGGGATCCTGCATTTTTGAAGGACAGAACATAATCATTAATGAGTTTTTTGCATGTCTCACATTTGCTGCGGTCTAAAGGTTTGGCAGCCAGGAAAAGGAAGTCAAACGCTCAGTCCTAGTTCTGCTAAAATGAAAAGACGTTAAACTTATAGCGGTTATTTCCGATCCTCCCTTAGTGTTCTGATGTACTTACAGGAGCAGAGCCTTATATTTAAGTGAGGGTGATTTTGATCTATATAGTTAAACCAGCCATACAAAGCGTTTAAACGAAGCACAGGATATCACACAATGCTCATAAAACTCATTGAACTGCTTCAATTTCTGGAAGTTCCACCCTGGGGCTAAATCCTAATGTTCTAAATTTATCACTGGCTCCGTCTTCTCTATATAACTCCAATTTACCATACTGACGAACTTCTAAAGACAACATTAAAATGTATCAATTCTATAATCTTTAGCCACAGCCATTGTTTTAGTCTACAGATCATCTTCGCCTTACGTATCAAAAAGTGGCTATATGTTTAGTTTCTTTATGATTATTCATGTAATTGGGAGTGAAGCGCCTTCACAACAGATCCACTACAATTGAGGAGTGGTCTAATATCCATTTGGCTTCAGTGTGTCTTTAAACAGTCTGTTGCAGACTATTTACACAAAATGATTTTTCCCTTGATCAGCTTTTCTAATTTAGATATCGAGCAAAGAAAAATAATTAACTGTTTTTAGAATTTTTTTTTTCAAGCCAAATAATAAAAATACAATAATCTTTTTTAGTGGATTTGGCCTTCGTGCCGCGTCCCTATTAAACGGAGAGCAGGTTTTGGTATCATGTTAAGAGAATTTCATAGTTGGGAGAAAAAAAAAACCTGTCATCTCTTATTTTCCAAAGAAAACGCTTATAAACATTCTGTCTGGGTAGTACGAGCCTGTAGGTGGTCCTCGGAAAGTAGGGATTTGCACCCCCATCTCAACACAGCTTTGAGAAATTACACTTTTCCTTTGGGTGTTTTGCTCAACTGCTATAGTTTTTGCATTTTGCAGATCTTCAGTAAACGGATAAACTCCATTTACGCAAAAGGGTATGTTGTTGATAATTTAGGTAGACGCCATTTGCCAGCAGAAAATTCTTACAATTCTTTCCTTGCAAAGTCTGGCCAAGCACTGACATTTTAGCACTGCCTAAATATTAACACTACCGTGGCACATTTCTAACATGCTTCTCATTTAATGTCTGATTTGGCCATATTACTTGCAAAAAACCCCCCAAAACAAAAAAAAAACAACTAATGTATGTTAATGTGGGAGACTGGAGAAATCCTCAGTGCTTTCCTTTTTTTGTCACTAATTTCAGCAGATCTTCTATCCTAGAAAACCAGTTCTAATCTGGAGCCTGTTGGTATTGATGCTTAATCCCCAATTAAAAATAGAACTGGAAGAGATTTCGTTGGAACAAATTAAGCCTAGGCAATCCCAGCTAATACCTCTTTCTTTAGAAGTGATGAGATTAAATTGCTAACAAAATATGTTTTCCTGCACTGCGTTGTCTATGGTTCAGATAAAGGTTTTTTTTCTTTATTTTTGCAAGATTAAACTGCTTTATTTGTGAATAAAATTAACTTTTTGTAATTTATACCGCTACAGTGTTCGCTTTTTTAAAGTATCAAAAAAGTCGCCAGTTATAAGAATGTTTTTGATTTTAAGGTAAAAGTAATTTTTAAGTGTTATAGTTTAACTGCTTGCATTTAATACTTTTCCCTGAGAAAGAGTAGGAATCATTGCCACAAAGTTCCAATATGCTTGTGAAGAACAAACCTATAGCTATTTTTATTTTGATTTATTATTTTTTTTCTTAAATAATGAGCTTTTAAAATAATAAACATGCAGATTTTTCCTATTAACGTACCCTACTGATGTTTAGGGGCCAAAGGGAGGGCTCCTTAATTTTCTAACGCATATACTACTACAGTCTTAATGCATTGTAATGCCTCTGACGTTGCAGGTTGCGATTTAGGATTTAACAGAAAAAAGTTATGGATGACATTTCAAAAATATCAGCCTAATCCCGCAAAATCTAGAAATACTGGTTAGAAGAGTTGTGCTCACGTCAGTTACTCAGATATTCTAGTTTCCCAGGGACTTTTATCAGAATTGACTGTATATATAAATATACAGTATACACATCTTTATTAATAATATAATAATTATTATAATTATAATATAATAATGAGATATACATAAAATCTGTAATATAATTTGGGTAGCAAAAATATATGTTTAACAGTGTCAGCCCCTCACCTGCTCTTAAACCATTGGACAACTTCATTTGCACTGCCTGTGTGATAAGCAAAAAGTATCTCAAATCGCAGGAAAAAAAAAAAGTGGCGCTGATATTTAGCACACAGGCTATCATTATTACAGTGTAGATTTTTGAATGGGACATGGAAACCAGAAAACGCTTGGGCCCTTTTTGATTTTGTCCTGGCTTTCTGATTTGTTTCCATACACAGCATATGCTTCTTGGTGCAATACGGGGTATAGTACATGAGATGCATAAAGTCATCCGTAGGCAGCCATTTCGCTAGTTTTTAGATGAGCTACAAAATATTATTCTTAAATGTTTTTTTTTTTCCTCTTTAATCACTGCATTTTGAGTGTCCTTCCATACTCCCTTGAAGCAGAACTACGGGTATGGAGTTTTGTTGAGAAATTGTTTTCCGTGCCATTTCCTCTCATGTCTTCATTTGTTTATAATGATTGCCTGAACCGTTGCTGTGCTTTTTTTAATCTATAGAAGCTAAAAAGGTAGACACCCTCCAAAATTTGGAAACACGTGGTCTCAAGTGAGTGTCAGTGAATGTGAGCAATTAAAGTGCAGGAAGTGGTTGTACCCCTTTCTATAAGACAGAGGTGGGGTGCACCGAGACAAAAGGGAAGACAGACTTCTGTTATTAAAATGTGTCTGTAGCTTTAAGAAATATAAAACATTAAGAATAGCCCTATTGTGCTCAGAATTGCCAGATTTGCTGGGGGATTTGCGTTTTCTTCCATATAACTTATGTTCTTGCTACTTTTTAATACTAGTTCAGTGGTAGCATTTTATTAAAACCATAAAATTTGATAGCACATAAGGATCATTCTGCCCATCGAGTCTATATTTCTTGCTGTAAAGACACAAACCTTAACCGGTTCTTGGTCTTGTTTTAAATTCGGCCGTATACCGATCCCATGCATGTTTTAATGCCTTCACTGTATTCACTTCTAATAGTGTGGTAATACCGATATTATTTTAAGCATTTTGATTAGACTAAAATAATATAAAAATATTTCCACTCATCAGCCATTTACACGTTTAACAGCATGTACAGGGCTGAATTATATATTTAATAAATATTAAATATAATAATACCAAATTAAAAATAATAATAATAAAAAAAAAAAAATAAAATAAGATCCTTAGCATGCTTGAAATATATAAGTAGTAGGGTAAGTCCTCTCCAGTTACGAGATATCAGGGATTTTAAAAAATGTGAAGACTTGGACTGCTGAAGCTGCCAATGTACATGTGCCATGTCCATTGCCATCTGTTTTTCAAGATGTTCAATGTTGTCTGCATTATAATGCCACTGCCTTCTTTATTAAGCATCTATTGCATTGTTTAATTGTCAAGGTAAAAACGCCCGCAGGAATAATGAAGCACTATGCAGGAACGCTGATGCACCTCGGCAATTAATGACTGCAGTGGGTGCTTATTGAGCTGCTGTCACTGTTCCAGCAGCCTGGAGTCAGGTTAATAAATGAGATGCTATCACGTCGAGTTAATTCCTGGCTCAGTTTACTGCTCCTATATTTCAAAATTTACCTTACAGTGATATATCACGGTCGGATTCTTAAGAATGCTGAGAACGTAAAAACATTTTTTGATTTTCTGGGCTTTTACTTAAATACAAACTGGGATTGTCATATAGTTTGGACTAAAATACGTTAGCTGGCTGGCAACACAAGTTTAAATTCAGTTCTTCTTGTTGATCCTGGGAACCTCTGCAGGCAGGCTTGAAATCCATATGATTTTCACATTTGTTCTATATGCATTTGTCCACGGCACATGTGGAGATATGGCAGGCAGATGAAGGCATGGTAATATACAGTAACACCTAATTACCTAGTTACCTCATTACAGTATATAATATAATGCCATACAGACAATTTGAGTTTGGGTTTTGAGTTCTGTTTCTCAGCCTAGAGAAATTGCCAGATCTTTTAGAAATGAAAGAGGAACCAAGCAGAGTGATTCTGCGGATGTTCATAGCTTTATAGTGAGTCATGATGACCATACCTGTGTTACAGCTTTTATTATTGCAGTTTTAGTGAGGAAATGACGTGTATGAGTCCCCTTTTTAGAAGTCTGAGAGCAGGCGTAGCAAACAACCCACTATTGTGGAAGTGAAAGACATATTAAAGTTATACAGAAAGGATTAAACATAAGCAAAGCCAATAATAGTGTATTTCTAATGATACTTGCCACAGGGAAAAGCTATATGCATGTACGTTTCTTAGTATAGAAACCCAAGTTAGAGAGCCTCGTGGCAGTACCATCACTCTTGTACGTATTTTATACAGTGACAGGTGAAACATATTATATGTAACATGACCTCTTGTGTCAGAAGAGCATTTAACATTTTACTTTTTGGACATATGGTTAACAATATTAAATAATGGATTACCAGGTTGCTATTTGGCAGAATTTCTGAACGCCAATCCTCAATTTGTGGGTTAATTAACCCAGATTAAAGACAGACCAGTCATCTAAAGAGATCCTAGGGTACATGTGCTGTTGGAACCTGATGTGGTGTGTGAGATGGGTATATGATCCTATTACACACCTAATAGAGGGATATTTTGTTACACTTTTAGTAGATATACAGCAGCATGTGTAACTGTTATCTTTTTGTATCCACACTGAATACTCACGGAAAATGTATATCAGGTGACTAATTGGCACCGCTACACCGAAAAATACAAAAAGTAAAAAATATATGTAAAATATCTTCAATCCAGCTTTACTCTTCCACAGATTTAGTTAAATAGCTGATGATGTTCAGTCGCATGTGGGCACATTCACTCTTCTAAAAGATGAGGAGATACAAGCATAGTGCAGGTTTATGTAAAAAGCGCACTTCTGCGCAAACCTTTTAATAAACACTCAAAGGATTTAAAAACAGAGCCATGTACTGTTTGGTCTCAGACAGCATTGCTTAGTCTTAATAACATTCACTTACATCAAGGTACGTTCATTAGGAGAGTATATGATATAATCATTTAATTCTCTTTGCTTCTTGTTACCAGATACTTTTACTTTTAGAATTTCTCATAAGATTGGTTCACACGTAACAATTCTGCAATCTGCTTCAGAGCATAAATGTATGTCAAATAATTTAAAATGGCAAATTTGTCCATCTTGCTAAATATTTGACTAATGGACACATACGCATTACTGTGTTATTTATGTTTCACTGAATTTTATTATTTTCCTATTGTGTTCTCTCTGTTGAGACCCAGGGTTTGGTGGGGAGTTCTGAAGTTTAAAGTGAACAATAAGTGGCATGCATGTACTGTGTATCTCACACATCATCAGTGTTGACACAATCCTACAGAGTAAACACAGCCTGGTAGTTTTGTAGGTCAGAAGTTGCTGCTTAGCAACAGACTGCGTCACTTGTACATGGGCTTCTTAATGATCAAGCATACCTTGTTGATTTCACTCTTGATTGTGTCTCGATTTGATTTATATATTGGACTGGCTTAACGCAGCTCATAAATTCAGCGTACAGCATCAATAATATTATGGAAATGAATAGTCGCTTAGCTTGAACTGATTCACTAAGAATGTGTACATTCTTGTCTTATGTGATTATATATAGTGACAAACCCTTTTAGCTGAGGACCTAAAAAGTCACCTTTAGCAATAAGGTTCAGAAAGACCATATTGTGCACAAAGCAAACACTCCAAAACAAAATCATAAAATAAAATCCTAGCTCCCAATCGGAGCCCTCTCTGGCTATACTTTGCTGGTCCAGACTGGCCAGCCTAAACACCCACTAACTATATCTCCATGCCAGACCCAGCTAAGTCAGGCTCTGGAAACCTCGGCCAGACAGCACACACAAGTCCAGACAGGTAATAATCAAGGGTTGTCTTCAGGGCTTCTCCTTGCCCAGGGGATTTCTCAACCTTTCCCCTCCACCGTCTCCCCGATTGCCCGGCACCTGTACCTGATGCACGCTTTTATAGGAACCCCGGACTGCATCCTACAGACATCTGTTGTAATAGGTGGCATGTGAATAGAGCACTGGTCCACACTGCTCTCCACTTGGTCCACCCCAAGGACCCATATACCTGAATTGTATTTTTATTTTGGGACAGAAAAGCTCCACTAGTATTAGACCTACTAATTTTAACACTGTAAGCCTTTTTAACTAGCAGCCATCGATCTTTTAAAGCACTAGCACTTAGGCTGGAGACAGAAAGTCCTTCTACCTCTTTTCTTGACCTTTTATCTAGTTTAGTAACACTATTTCAGTTAGGACAGCCTCTCATGGGATGGTCAGGTTCCATCACAGCTGACACCCATCCCTTTCTGCCAGGGATCAGGTTTAAGAAGATAACAGCTTCGGTTATAATGCTGCATAATTTTTTTTCTGGTTTCATTTGTCAAGTTTTTGGTGGCTCTCTGAGTAGCTGCAAGTAAGTCTTTAATACTCCCAACAGTATGGAACATTTATCATAGCGCTTGTAAACTACTCGTATACATAAAAGCAATAACATAATAGTAGTGCTACCCGAGAGCACAATATCTTGAAAACAGCATGGAAGGCTGGATGGGAAAATTAGTTTTGAATATAGTGTAGTAAAACCAGTCATGCAGTGCGTTCCACTAGCTCCAAACACTAAAACCATTTTCGGAGAACATAAAACATTTGCATGCAGACAGATTTACGCCTTTATCAGACAGATTTATAAATAGTAGGGATGCCTTCAGACATTTATCTTGAATAAAGGCCTGGGAACCTTGCTGCAGGCTGACAGAAAGGAAATGTAACCATTTGCTTAAAATACTTTTCATTTCCTGTATAACTAACAGCAGGCTGGTATTAATATTAACATAGAATGTTCAGCTGCCCCTTCCTGATTCTCTTTGTATATACACTTTAACAGAAAGGAAGTGGCTTGAGAATAAAGAAAATCATTCCTCATTGTAGTATCCTTTTATGAAAAAGGAAGTAAAGCTGCAGGTTAAATTTTAGACAATATAAGCAATGTAATATAACATAATATAATATGTAATACAACACAGAACTGACACAATGTCACGTGTATGCCATCATTACAACAAAGAAATCTGCTTTCTGTATACCAGCTGAATATTAGTACACATGTATTTATAGTCACCCCTAATTAATGCTTCAGGTATCTACATGTTAACCATCTCATATTTAATTTTTACAGTGCTGCACAGTATATTAGGGCATAATAAATAAAAACTAAAAATAATTGTGTTAGGCTGGTTGTTTAATACAATTGAATTAATTAAGGTTACAATAATATGAGATGGGATTTTAGAATACTCATTCTTCTCTTTTTCTCCATTAGCAACAAGGCATTGGAAAGCCGAGCGTGTATCATGCTGTTGTTGTCATATTCCTTGAATTTTTCGCCTGGGGCCTGTTGACAACGCCAATGCTAGTTGTGAGTATGGACATTGCTATTACTGTTTTGTTAATGCTCTGTTTTGTCTGTGTTATAATGCTGTTCTCCCATTCTAATGCTGCAAATGTATTTCTAATACAGAAGATTGCCCACCATAATAATTAAGAGTTGTTTTTTCTTATAATGAAATGACGAAGTTAAACTTTAGCAAATAGTAACATAGGAAAAACAGATATATCCCAGCGGCTCACTGTGCACGTAGCAGCAATAAATGTCTCCGTATAACCACACAAGTCTGCAAGAACAAAAAATAAACCAAAGTGTGCTTAGGTGGAACAAACCTGAGCATCTAAGAGATAACGTAATCTCTAGATATTCCTTTAAAAAAATATCTATATTCCTTCTAAGTTAAATGATCGTGTCACCAGTGTGGATAGTTAAATGTTAGCGATAGGGATTTTAAGGAGGATGCCCTAGCATCAGCTTTACCAAATGTGCATATCTTCTAAAATACAGACAGATCTTTTTCATTAATATAATAAATCCAAAGGAAATTCACAAAGCATTGAGAAAAATGATATCATTTCAATGCTGGATACTTTTTCTATTGATTTGAGCTATAAATTCTGATGTTTTGAAACATGCTAGAGCTGACAATCACTATGGATGTTTGAAGAGGAGATAAGGAATCCTAATAAAGTGTTTATACAGTTTATTTTAACTATGTGTAACCAATAGAGACCAGTGTTATTACATCTATGGCTTTTTATTATTAGTCGTAAAGTAGTGAAGTTGGAACTGTGCCCAGAACTCTATTCATATTGTTGTCACATATACATAGATTTTTCTTTTGTTCTTTGTGTTTTTCTTACATCCTTTTTAAGTTGTGTAAATATATGTACTGCTTGTAATATTTTTTATGTTTTAATGCAATAAATATCAGATTGCATCTCATGGAATAACATTGCAGTGCAGATCACCATTTGTTGAATTATTGGAAAAGCCTAGAACTTGGTCCTGGGGAAAGCCAGTAGGTAACAGCTAAACAACATTTCTGCATTGACATAAATATCACTTCTTTGGTGATATTTGGCATTCTAGTCTAAGACTAGTTACTTTACAAATTCGATACAGATACACACATGCTTAACCGATTCAGTTCGATCTAAATCTGTGATGTCTGCTTCCTGCCAGTGAGCTCAGTTAACAAGCAAGCATGGACAGGCATCCATGAGTCGGTGATTCCTAAAACGAATAAGCCATGACTACACCTTTAGGCTGCAGACATCTTAAACGTGTTTTTAGCATTCCTTGAGTAATGGAATCTCACCCCGGATTCCACCTATGATATGACCCAAGGCTCCTTACTGTCTGCACATGTCAAAATAAATCTTAGCAATCACTTGTGCACGTTTGTGTAAGTTTGTAAACATTTGAAGGCAATTCCAATTGTCTAGGCAATGCCAACACTCATGAGCCTAACATTTCCAACACATTTCCAACCCTCATGAGCTTCTCCTGCAAATAAGGCACAGCCGTCGTTACTATACCATACCTTATGGCGGTAATTCATTTTTTTATTTTTTCTGCATATGACCTAAAATGTTCTTCCTAGAGTTTCGGTCTGTAAGTTTATTTAGTAGTGATGAGGAACAACACCCTCTTTATGAAAGTGAAAGTCGTATGTGCCTATGCAGACATATATTTTGGATAAAGTTGCCTCAATCGGTTCCCCTTTAAATAAATGTAAATTGTGTCTGTTCTTTTCTAGGTGCTACATGAAACATTTCCACAACATACATTTCTAATGAATGGCTTAATTCAAGGAGTAAAGGTATAGTAGATACTGAATGTGTTTATATATCCACACATATAATCTCTATATGACCATATCACATATGTGAACTTGATGCTCGACTTAAAATGCTAAACCTTATCTATATCTATACCATGTTTTTGTGCAATAAATTAAAGTTCTCATTGCCAAACACTGTCTGACTAATATATAGTGTATGTTGTCATCTCCTATTGTTTAAAGTAATAAAGCATGTGTAATTTATCTTTAATGAGGTCACTGGTTCTAAGGTTTAAGTGCATCTTTTAAAAAGCATTTGTTACAGCAAGTGAATAAATCCAAAACATCTGCTGTGGAATTCTTGGCCTAAAAAGAGCAACTCCCTGCCGAAATGTATTAACCCTTTGACAGCAGAATAGCCAGTGGCAGTGCACATTATTGAGATACCAATAATGTGATTTGTAAATTATGGGAATAGTGTTTTTGGACAAAAATTCAATTGTTGACTTGTATGTAACAAGCAAGTGAATGTTTGGTGTGATGGAGTCCTCTCTTTCCCTGCAATCCTATAAGCACTGGTTTAATGGTCTGTTTTTTTCATTCCACATTCCAAGTCAGCCACGAGTGATCCATGTGATCTGTCACATGATGACTTCATGATTGTGTTTAGTTGTGGTCATTGTTGCTCATAATCCATCCTGTGCATTTGTCAAATATATTCTGGTATCATAAGGTTGCATAAAGGCAATCTGTCATGTGACTGATGCATTTGAGTTAATGAATTCTTTCCCTGATCAGCTTAATAGGGCAAACCAGTTATAATGAATAGCTAAACTACATGCTTATTGGCAACACAAAACATTTCAACTGACCAACTCAGTCATACATAAAAAAGTATTGGCCCAGACTGTTGTCTCCGAAGAAGAGCTTAGTTATTCGACCCTTCTGTCTGGTTCCCCCTTACCTCCTAATATATTGTTACCTACTAGAGGAGCACCCTCTACTCTTTTCGGTCTTTCTTAACCTGCTATTGTCCATTTTGTAAATTATACCGTTTAATGTTCTTAGTTTTCACTTACCTTTTGTAACAGCACTTCTAATTCTCCTTGCTTTTCGATGAATAAAATATAATGTAATAAAGAATGATCACTTTTATATTCTTTTATCAGCCTAATAAGTTTTTATTTTCTGGATTGCCCTTTCGGCAAAAAAAACCGAACAATGCCTTAGGAATTATTTATGATCTTTAAAGATTTAGCAACTCATTTTCTTTGAAAGGAATATAAAAACATTTTAATAAAGGCAGTGTTTTATGCTACTTTAATACACAGAATTAACATGGAATTCTTTTTAATTGAAAACAACAGACGTTCAGTTGTATGCTGATCTTCAGAAGGATGACTCACTGTTTGACAGTTATCTGGATTTTCCATACGAACAAGTTAACATTTATTTTTAAAAAAATCAAGTGTAACACATAAAATGTGATACAGCTGTTCAGGCCCCTTTAGGCTGCACCTGTTCCAATTCCACATGAATGTATTACTAGTTGCTAGTGGAAATTATAGAATTTAAAAGTAGAGAATTGGCTCGTTTAGCACATTTTTGTTCCATCCGAATTCCCTTTTAACAACCATTAAATGTTATCTTTTTGGCAGATATACAGCATGTGTACGGTTGTGCATTGGCATTAGATATATACCATACAGTTCCAGTAATACATATTAAATGAAGTAGGGAAAAACAGTCTGCTGCATATTCCGCAGTTTAGCTGCTTTCGGAGGAGTGAATCACACCCAAATGGGTGTAAGCTAATCGTTGCAGTGATTTGTCTAAGCATGTCGGCTATTCTTCTCCACTTCCATCTCATTATCTGAACGTCTGATTTATTGATTTAACCTGCAAGGTTACCAGGAAAATGTCCATAGGCCCAGCAGGTGTTCCTGGAATACCGGTAAATAGGGAGTGTCTATTTGATCCTCGGACAAGTCTTTACCCATCTCTCAATGTTTTCGCAGTGTGACTTTGTAATATGTTTGTATTTCTTTGTTTTAAATGTATCACTGTGTGTGTATATGTAGCACAAGCTTCTATAACATGAAGCTTACAAATGTGGCAGATTCTCTGTAAAGAATGAGAAAAACGAGGGGGCAAGTGCAGAAAGAATGTGAGATTGGCAGCAGTCCAATAGGAGCCAGTTTTTCTTTTATTAAGCCCCGAAGAACTCCTTCACCGCCATTAGTTCTCTAGCCTGCTGGACAGGCTAACGAGCCAAATCGGGCATAGCAGCTCTGTAGGAGCTTCACAGAATTTTGGCATGACGTCTTTAAGACCATTATTTAACCAGAAAAATTTATATAATAATGGCAATCATGTATTATTGCTACCATGTGTCTAATATCAAGAGGTTCTACAAAGCCTTTAGCACAGTACTGTAGACCATGGAAAGCTATGTTTGTACCTAGTGTTCTTTGGCACTCCAGCTGTTGTTGAACACCCACTGCCTTTAACTGCTAATTAAAAAGAGTTTTATATGTTGTTTTGCATATGGCAAATTAATATAGTTCAACGTTGGCAAATCTATAAATTAAGAATGAAAGTAGTTATAAGCTTGGTTGTTTGGAGTAGTTTGTCATTGCTGTAAACTGGAACCTATTTGTTTACCTTTGAATTGGGAAAATGGGGAAATACCTGGTTAAGTCTATTTAATCTGCCATTATGATACTTTGTTTCATTAGTTATTCAGCCTCATTTAGCTAGCTACCTACCTACCTCTGTTATGGCTGGTGCTTTAAAAGCAAGATCTGGCTTGTAGATGGCAAATTCATGTAAAGCTTTTTGTAAGAATTTGTGTTTCCTTTCCCCGCAGGGCTTCTTATCATTTATGAGTGCGCCGCTGATTGGTGCTTTATCAGATGTCTACGGAAGAAAGTCTTTCCTCCTTGTCACAGTTTTTTTTACATGTTTTCCAATCCCATTAATGAGGATAAGCCCATGGTGAGTTATGAGAAAAAGCACTTGTCTGAAATACTAGCTATTATCACTGATACTGGTAAACTGCTCCTTCTGGAAATTTATTGTAATCTTGCGAGCCGAGCCCTATTTAGCAAGTCTATCAGTTTGTCTTGGTCTATCAGTTCTAGTTTAACCTTTGAGTTTATGTAAATAAATAGCGCTACATAAATTATCAGCGCTATATAAGCAGAGGATAATAGAAAAGAAACAAACACTTTAATGATTCCATGAACCACCAGGCAGTAGCCATATATATTCAATTCAAAATATTTTGTAGCTTGAAGCATATACTAAGAGGGTTGTAAAGCGATGTTTCCATGTTTTCTTCCCCCAAAAATGTGGGTGGTCTGTGCTGGAATGGTGCAGACCTTTCCCTCGCAGTTGTGCCACAAACCAGCCCTGCCACAGATATATTAATTGAATGTGTTCTAATAACGTTCCATTTAATCAAACTAATGTAGATTCATATTCCATTTAAAACATTTATAGCACTTTATATTTCCATGTGTTTCACTCCGTAGGTGGTATTTTGCTATGATTTCTGTATCTGGGGCTTTCTCTGTTACATTTTCTGTGATATTTGCCTATGTTGCTGACATCACACAAGAACACGAAAGAAGTACAGCTTACGGGCTGGTAAGTTGTCGTTGCTAAACAGCGATGCTATTAAAAATATGCAGATGGTTATATTGCCACATGTTCTGTGTGATGGGAATCTAGACCGTAGCTATTGGCACCTGATAAATTAAAAATCTGTATGCCATTTATATGGGATTCATTGGAAAGTTTATTAACTCAGTATTCAACTATGCAATGTAATAGTGAAACATGCAGTTAACAAGACACAACCCACTTAGATTACAATACATAGAGAATGCAGATGACTTGTAAATAATTGAAAATTGGGTACTTATTAACCATTTCTAGATTGAAAGCTCTTTTAAATAGGGCCATCCTCTTTTTGTAAGTCAGAACGGTTATGTCCTCTTTACCCATTGTACAGCGCTGCAGAATATATAATTCAATAAATAATAATAATAACGCCGTTAAATTATGCATAGTATGTAAAACTCAACTTTTGGTTCAACTTATGTGATCAGTAGGATAACAGTTCATTGATACTGCACACTAAAACTGAGCACCGCAGTAGCATCATATGAGAAACAATCTAAGAATATAAACACAAAATATTGGTTTTGAGTAATTGTAAAAATATATCTTTTTTTTTTTTTTTATATGCTTCTTTCAGGTATCAGCCACATTTGCAGCTAGTTTGGTGACCAGTCCGGCTATTGGTGCTTACATATCTGCTTATTATGGGGATAACCTAGTTGTTCTCCTGGCAACGGTTGTAGCCCTCTTGGATATCTGTTTCATCTTGTTGGTTGTTCCAGAATCTCTCAGAGAGAAAATGAGATCAACTTCTTGGGGAGTTCCTATTTCTTGGGAGCAAGCGGACCCATTTGCTGTAAGAATCTGATTGTTTTTTTCTGTTGCAAAATATATTTGAACCAGTTTAGGCTTCCGTAAGGCTAAATGATTTTGAGGATGATGAGGGGACATGTTTTGCTTGAGCAATAATAGGAGCTGCTGTTCCTTTTACTATTTCCCACATAAAAGTTTGTAATGATTTTATTGTCTCTTTCAGTCACTGAAAAAGGTCGGGAAAGATTCAACAGTGCTTCTGATTTGTATCACGGTCTTCTTTTCCTATTTACCAGAAGCAGGACAGTATTCCAGTTTTTTCCTTTATTTAAGACAGGTAGGTGTTTTGGACAGCTTGGAAAGTTTCGTTGCTTAAAACAATTTGAACAATTAATCCTGATTATATCTTGTGGCCCCAATCTTAATTTGGTTTAAAGGAAGTTATATATTACTAATAATTCTCTAACACTGGTCAAAGAATTATGGGTTTATGTGGTTCTTTTTCTGCAGTTGCCCAACAGTATTCGGCAGAAATATCTGTAACATGTAAAACAGGCCTCATGTGAGTGAGAAGAGGTGCTTAAAGAGGCAGGCTTCTTGTGGATGGCCACAGCATGAATAGAAATCTCTTCATTGACTAATGTCACAAAGCAGCTGTTGGCTCAATAGCAGAGCAATTTGTGAAATGCTTGTTAAAAGGGCAGCTTATAGCTAAGACCACCAATCCCTGGAAGAAAATGAACATGACATTTAAGATTCCGTGTGTCCCATCCACATTACTACCAGATGATATAATTTCCCCAATAAAAAAGAACATATTTAGCAAGCTACGCAACTTACATTGCAAATACTTTTTGTGTGTGTGTATATATATATATATATATATATATATATAATATATATAATTTGTTTACATTTTCCATTCCAACATTGTGACATAAAGATACTGTGCTAGTGTCCCATATATTACATGTATAATACATGGCCAATCATTTTGCATAACTGAACAGAAACTGTGGTAATGAGATCAGAATTGGGTGCACAACCAGCAGTCCATGCAATGGAAATAAAATAATAGAGCAAGAAGAAAAGCAGCAACTTATTACCCTGTATAAACTCATTGGATTTCTTTTTAACGTGTGAAATACAAAACAGTAAATGGACGTCTGAAGTGGTTGGATGTAACAGGGACCTTTGTTTGAGCCAAGTGTATCCTAACATGTTTTTTTGTTTTCTTTTCAGATCATAGGTTTTAATCCAGGCAGCATCGCAGCATTTATAGCTGTAGTAGGAATCCTGTCTATTGTAGCTCAGGTAAGCTTATTTCTCTGGTGCTTTGTTATATTGAGTTGAATTGCATCTTGTCGCTTAATGTACTTTATGCTAAGATAAGTGTATTAAAAAAGTATTACGCCATTACCAAGGATTGCATTGTGTGTATAAATTATATATTTAGTGGAGAAACACTTGCTTACTGATCCCTAACTGCAGATATCTGTATACGTGTTGCTCGGCCCTTCTTTTCTTATTAAGCTTATTGTCTTTTCCCCAGACTGTATTGCTCAGCATCCTAATGCGCTCTATTGGAAACAAAAACACAGTTCTTCTTGGCCTTGGCTTTCAAATGTTCCAGCTGGCCTGGTATGGTTTTGGCTCCCAACCCTGGTAAGCATCCGGACATTTTTTGGCAGGGTAACGAGTTTATTAAACACGTTCTTGATTTTTTTACACTGAAATATGCGTGTAAAAACATCTAGACCAATTTCTGTGCCGTATTATATAAATGTGCCTTCCCTATTATTAACTGATTTCTTTTATTTTCTATACTAATTTTTGTAAAATATTCTTTCAAATAGAGCTGCCTTTATTTTAAACTTCTGCCTCCCTGTTTTCTGGTAACAGAGTGATAACTATGACTCTTCTCTTTTCTCTTGACTATCAGTGATGCCAGCAAGCTGCAAGCAACTGCATTCTGCTTTGTGAGCATGCCTTCACAACAGAGTAATGGTTTGGTGCTTGTGACGAGCAAGAACATGGCACATATTAGTGTATTAAAAAACACCTCATCTGAAATGGCAGTTTCCAAATTATTCCTAACGTAGAACTTCTTTTGCAAGATGGGTTGTTCTGTTATACCTCCTTAATAATGTTTCTTGATGTTTTAATACACTAGCACAGTTTTTGCATACAAAGACTATTGGTGATCAACAGATATGTAAGTTCAGTAATAGAAGCAGAAGTATGTTGGTAGAAGCTTCTAAAAAGTCAAGAGGTCCTTACAGAAGCTGTAATGTAGATTGAATGAGTCTCCAAACTGGTTCCAGCAGGGGTCTTGCACAGATTGGAACTGGCGCATAATGCAGTAGACAGGTGTAGAAAGTGAAATTGCATTTGGATATACAGTTTGCATACAGTAAAGTAGCTGTGGAGAGCTGTCGCGCAATAAATAAGGATCAGAGGGAATATTGTTAAAAAGGGAGCGGTGAAGTCTGTTGAGCAATATGTTATGTGCCCCTGAAGTGCATTTTCTACATTTTCAGGGAACACTTAAAGGATAGGAGGCTAATGGAAAGTCTGGTGGAGCAAGGTATGGAGTGCACAGAAGAGTACAGTATGAGCAGTGCAGTTGTACTGGGAGGAAATAAAGAGAGAAGGATCTATGATGGATAAATCAGCTGATGGTACAAGACAGTGAAGGAAGTTGTCATGATAGGTTATGTCAAGACTGGACTGTGTGGCTGAAGTGGTGAGGCTAGGCATGGAGTACAGTGGACCTATTTAGAGTTGGACAGAAGACTAAAAGAAATAAAGATGGCTTACTTTGTATTAGAAAGAACTGTATGTTTGCTAGAGATCAGAAATCTCAGATTTCTGTGCACCTACCCAGTGAAGTTGTAACCACATTAGCCGATTCCCTCTTTTGATGTTAATGGAAGTGAAGTCAATTGATTTTGTACCTTGTATACCTAATTTGAAAGTGTTAGTGACTTTGACATTTTTAGTTGCTTCTTTGCCCATCCACCCGTGCTTTATAGTCTAGGTGTATTACTTTTAGATCTGACTGAAGTTCAGCCAAGGTAACCAATTGCAAGGACTAGCTACCAATAATAAGCTCCAGTCATTTATGGTTTAGAATCACAGTCCTTCACTCTGAATGCCAAGTGGGAGAAGTTGTATTAAAAAATCTTTGGGCTTATATTTGTTCTGCTTTTGGTCAAACCATTGTTACTCAATGCATTTTAATAAATGTCAGGTTCTCTGCTCTGCTATGACTGTCATAACAGTATAAAATGCGTGTGAATAAAGTGTACACTTTATTAATCATTTTAGAGGTTTATTCCCACTTGTGATTTGAAAGTTGTCTGCTTTTCAGTTAAATACTTTATCTTTCCTTGAAGGATGATGTGGGCAGCTGGGGCTGTTGCAGCCATGTCTAGTATTACGTTCCCTGCAGTGAGTGCCCTAATTTCACGTAATGCTGAACCAGACCAGCAAGGTGAGTTGGACTAGGGGACAAATGTATCATTTATTAACGCTCCTCGTAACTCTGTAACATCTATTGATGCCTGCTGTGTTAATACATACTAAAATACAGACTGTTTAACTACGTATGCAACAGATCTGTTTGACATTGTTATTACTAAAATTGGTGAAATGGTTATTCATGAAGTCTGTTTGCCTGGGTGTAGTTGGCCAATTAAACAGCAAAAAAAAGAGAAAACCCTTAGGTTTGCCTGAAATGGGGAAAAGTTGCAGGAAAACCTCAGTGGAAATAACCATGTAAAGCCAAGTAGTATTCTCCTTGTAATTCTAAGAAAAAAAAATAGCATTTCAATATCAAGTAATATTGAGGTATTTATTTTTTCCGGATATTATTGGAAAAATATTTTTTTCAGGAAACTTGGCATACATGGTGATGTCATTGGGCTGAAAATGGCTGCCTATTTTTGCAATTATCATTGTTTCATTGGGAGTTGCCCGCAAAGTGGGAAAAAGAGCCATCTTTTCAAAGCAACTCCCACAGAAACGTTTCCCCCGGTTCTACACTTGGTTGTAATTATTCTTTTTGTCTAATAACTCCCAGATAAGTAGAAACCTGTTGCTTGCTATAACCAAAACTTTATTTGATTTAATCCTTACTTCCATATTCAGTAATATCCTACAGTGTGTTTACCATTTGTATTTCTAGAGGACAAGGAAGATTAGCTATTGAGAAGTCCTTAAAACCCCTAATACGTAGGCGCTGAGAGGCTCCTGCTTTTCAATTTTAGGCTACTGTATTAACAATGCAAGAAAAGACACTCATATATTTTGTTGTTCATACAGGTGTGGCACAAGGAATGGTGACTGGTATACGAGGATTATGCAATGGGCTGGGACCTGCACTGTATGGATTTGTCTTCTTTCTCTTTCACGTGGAGCTCAGTGGATTGGTACCAGTGCCGAGTTCAGAGAAAACTACTATGAAAGATCCAGTTTATGAAGTAAGCAGTGGGTTTACACACCAAAATTCTGAATTGGGCATCTAAATTTCCTAATACAGAAAGTTGTGATCACAAATTTAGCTGTCAGCACTATATTGAAGATGCCTCTTATCATCTGATTATATATATATATATATATATATATATATATATATATATATATATATATATATATATATATATATATTGCTTACAGAATGCTCTTTTGTTCCAGAATGCATAACATATTTTAAATTCAAATGTATTTTCTTTCTTTAAAGGGATCGATCATCCCAGGGCCACCATTTTTATTTGGTGCATGTGCTGTACTTCTTGCCTTCTTGGTTGCCTTATTCATTCCTGAACACAGCAGCCATTCGGCCAAAAACAACGGTGTTGGGAAGCACAGCAGCGTTATTAGCAGCACTCAGACAAACCCTGATCGTGGTAGCGATGAAGATATAGAACCACTTTTGCAAGACAGCAGCGTATGAGTGCTTTCCAGAGCATCTATTGGCATTGCATAAAAGCAGAAGCAGAGAATAAATAAGGTTCAATAAAATAAAGAACTGATCATGTATATAATATATATTTTTTCTCTTTTCTACATTGGATCCTTCATACAGACTTGAGAGACTTGCCATTAATATTCTCATGTTCTTTTGTATAAAATATTTGTTTGTTATATAGTCGCTGCATGGGAGGTTGCATGCATTGCAAAAATCTCCAGCAGTACAGCAGCTAAAGGTTTGAGCTCTCCATCCCGTATTTGCTACCTCAAACCTTGTTATCGCATTGCATACTGACTGTTGTAAATCTTAGATACTGCAGTGATGGCAAATTGATCTTACAAGGGTACCCTTTGCAAAGTTGAGCCGGTGTTTTAACACACCTAACAGTGCCTGCCAGTACATTATGTTTTCTTAATGGGACCAGACACATTTTAGTATGTCTTGTAGTTCATTCCGAGGAGATATATCTTCTGCACCAGAGTTAACTTTGGTACGAGAGAGACATTTCCAGGGAGGGAAGATCCCCAGGAGTTTCCAAACATTTTTAACTCCTTGAAAACATTATATGACTTATCATTTACTCATAGGGAGAGAGAGACATTATTTGTTTAAAGCTTATACTGTTCATGAACAGCGAATCAATTTCTACCATACTTTTCTACCACATGCTCACTTTTTATTTGCACCAGCTCCCAAAATATATTCAAACTATATGAGCAATTAAACTAAATTAAGATAAAAGGAAACGATACACAATAAAAAAAACAGGTCAGAGTTTAATTATAACTGCTCCTGAATAGTCCTTCATTGCCGCTCTAATCTATTATGTCTGTAGTCTTCAACTAAATGTTCATGATCAATGGATGTTGGAAAACTGATGCTTTGTTTGATACTTTAATTTTACTGTATTGTATCATGACAACATTCCTAATTGAAATTAAGTATCAACATAGGTATTTATTCACTAAACTATTTATTGAATTTATTGCAGTGAGCTAAAACGGCATCACATCATTAACGTTATGAGGGGCCACCTTGGTCAGATAAACATGATGGCATTGACCCTTAATAAAAGCCTAGTTAATGTAGTGAGATGAGAGGCTTCATATCACTGTACACTCCGACTCACACTGTTTACTGAATTCACTCCTTTATGCAGGTGTCTATTGTTTTTCTATCAAATTTAAAAATTTTATTTGATACATCTGTGAAAAAATCTCCAAATTCTGTAACCTCATCGACTACCCTTTCGCCTTAAATGTTATGTACAGTGTATTAGTCACAATCCATTGCATTCATGTCAGATACACTTCATATGCTACTTTGCTTATGTGTGTGTCATTTATATATATATATATATATATATATATATATATATATAATGACATACACATGTATGTATGTATGTAATCTCAAACACAGTCAAGCTGCTTTTGTAAAGTCACTTTTTTTCCCAAAGCATTTGCATAGGTTGAGTAAATCTATAAGAATATATGAATGTATGTGTATTTTTCTTATACATGATCCATTAAAGGAAAAGAATGATCATTAACTGGGCGCTGCTGTTCATGTTTTATATGTAGATATTTGTAAGAATCTTTCCCTAACAAAGGCTATGTATATCTTGTATTTATAAATGTATCAAGATTCATGACAGAAAATATACTGATTTTATATAAATAATTATCTGTACCTGAAATGTTTTTTTTTCTTAATATATATATATACATAGAAAATATATATTTTGAAATGTTAAACCCTCAACAGTGATAACTTGCATTTTGTAATACACCTTTGGTTTTTATGTTAACAAACTTCATAACACACAATAAACAAGCAAAAGTATATTCCAGTGTAAAATTCAAGCGTGGTTAGTGTATAAATGTTTCTTACAACTTAAAATCAGTTTTCAGACTAGACATAAATTGAATTGCGTATATTCCATGGCAGGGTTATTCATTGTTGTTGTTGTTCGTTTTTTTTTTTTGACCACATCAAATTCTGCCTTGGTTGTAATAACAGGCTCTGACACCCCCAAACACACACACACACACACACACACACCCACCAGGACAGGCTCTGCTACACCGACACCCAAACACACACACACACACACACACACACACACACACACCAGGACAGGCTCTGCCACGCTGACACCCAGACACACACCAGGACAGGCTCTGCCACACTGACACACACACACACACACACACACACACACACACACACACACACACACACACACACACCAGGACAGGCTCTGCCACGCTGACACCCAGACACACACCAGGACAGGCTCTGCCACACTGACACACACACACACACACACACACACACACACACACACACACACAAAAACACACACACCTGGACAAACTCTGCTATACTAATAACCAAAAACACACAAACAGCAGGACACTATCTACGAAACAGACGTCTACAACAGGATGGATGTTAGTGTTTTTGCCCCTTGTGTATTGATGCCTCAGCCAGCATCCTTTTAGGATTAATGTGGTGCCCCCACACCCTTGTATGATCGCCTCCAGCCATCACAATTTGTATAAATGCCACCAGCAAGCCCCTTTATTATTGATTTTTGTGATGGCCCCATCACATATACGCGTTAGAAGTGCATTTTTAACTACATAATAAGTACTTCTCGTTGAAGTAAAGACTGTGATTGAAATATAATTTGAAAATAACAGCTGAACTGGCAGTTTCTTTAATATTAGATCCTGCTGCCGATATATTAGACCCTGCTGGTGATAGCAGGTATAGATCAACACATTAACATACAAACCCAGCATTGCATGTATATATCAACTGAAATTCACTTGTGAACTCCGCACTGAAGGTATAGATCAAATCAGAATCAGACATACAAATCCTGTATTTGCAGGTATACGATAGTAATGTATGGAAACATGGCAGGTATAGATCAACTGGAAAGCACATGTAAACTCAGCACTGAGGGTACAGATCAAATACATGGAAACAGCATTGCAGGTATTGATCAACTGAATAAGACATACAAACCCTGTATTTGTAGGTATACATAAATGTTGTATGGAAACATAGCATAGCAGATATGGATCTACAGAAAAACACAAAAACCCAGCTTTGCAGGTATAGATCAATTGGAATTCACGTAAAAACATGGCAGCCCAGCACAAGTCAACTTTGTCCCCAAACAGCCCGGCCTGTGCCATCTTTGTCCCATAAATACCCCACCTGTGCCAACTTGGTTCCGAAGGCTCAAACACCCTGCTAGTGCCATCTTTGCCTTTCCACTATTATACATCTGATACACACAAACATTTTTACAGTCGCTCACTAAGTCACACTTTCATTCAGACAATTCATCTACACATGAATTCATACTCCTTCACACTCTTATTTCAATATTCTTACTACCCCCTTTCTCGCTATCTACCCCATCTTCCCCTTTCTCACTATCTACCCCCTCTCCCTCTCTTATAACTTTTAAACCCCTCTCCCTCCCTTTTCCCTACTCACTATTTACCTTCTCCCCCTTTGTTGTTCACTTACCTTTAAGGCCTGCGGCAGCAGCACGAGGCTTCTGTCTTCCTGCTCTGCCGTGGCACGTGCTGCTTCACTGCTGAGTGCCAGTATATGATGTCATGTTCCGGCGCTCAGCATGAAATGGCACGGCAACAAAGGTAGAGGCCTCACGTAGGAGAATGAGGGGCACGGAGAGGTTGCTAGGTGACCCTCTCCTCCGCCTAAAGAAAAAAAAAATAAAATATATATATAAAAATAAAAAAAGACAGTGCTTTCAATGAGGCTGTCCGGGATTTAAAGTTCCATTGCTGGACATAGTGTCTTTTGGGTGGTTCCAAATTTGGCAGGGGGCAACAGGGGGGCAAGGAATAACCTAGGGGGGCAATTGCCCCACTGTAGCGACGCCACTGCCTCTGTAGCATCACTCACTACAAAGTTTAAACAGCCTCTGGAACTAACATCATCATAAGCACTGTGTGTCAGGAGCTTCATAAAATGGATTTATATGGCTGAGCAGCTGCACACAAGCCAATGATCACCAAGCACAATGCCCAGCGTTGGCTGAAGTGTAATACCAGAGGACTCTGGAAAAGTGGAAATGAATCATAGTTCACTATCTGGGAATCTTATCCATGAATCTTGGTTTGGGCAGTCTACCTACTGAAATACATAGTGCTTATAGTAAAGTTTGGTGGAGGAGGGATAATGGTCTAGGGCAGGGGTGTCCAAGTTTTTTCTGCAGTGGGCTACTTCATCAGTGGGCCACACTCATTTTTCAGTGAGAGAAAATATGACCTTTAATGAGATATGCATATGAAATAAAGTAAATGACACAAAACCTTTACTTTTCCTCTCACTGATTTCTGGGCCTAGAAAGTTTTGTCCTCTTAAGTGACTACCTTTAAAAATAAAATATTAAAAATAACCACACTTTTAATAAAAGTAAGTAACACACCAAAATTGTACAAAAAATTCAATAACAATGTTTATATATATATATATAATTGTTAACAGCAATCACACTCCTATCATGCTAAGTCAGCTAGTACATGCTGAAACCTGGCTAGCTGCCCCCCTTGTGTATTGATGCTGTCAGCAGTATGGGGCCTGCACATCATTTACAGCCTCCCTGGGCGAGCGGCATTTTAAACTTCGCTGACGCCATTATTTCCCCCCCCCGGTACTTACCTTTAAAGAGTCCTGCCGACGAGTCTCCCTGCTCTGCCACGGTGCCGGTTTGTAATGCTGAGCGCCGGAAATTGACGCCACTTCCGGCGCTCATCATTACAAGCCGGCACTGAGACTGAACAGGGAGACTCGCCGCAGAGGAGAGAGAGAGGGGCGCCGAGCGGGTAAGTGAAAACTACTCGGCGCCCCTCTCTCTCTCCTCCGCTTCAAAACAAACAACCAAAAAAAACGCTTGGGGCGGCAAAGTGCCGCCCCTTCTAAAGTGCCGCCTGGGGCAATTGCCCCAGTCGGCTCCATTGTAGGGCCGGCCCTGCCCACAGACACAATCAAATCTTTTGGAAACTCTATATTAATGGCTATGGTTTTGGAATGGAATGTCCAACATGCTCATATAGGTGTGATGGTCAGGTGGCCAAATAATTTTGGTCATATACTGTATTTAGGATTTTTGCATTTTTTTAACCAGCAGTCATGCAGCTAGCTTCCAATATTACTGATAGCAACATGTTAATACAAAATGTGCTTCTTACTGAGGGTTGGGATCACTGACCAAACCCCAGCAACGGAGTCTGCCTCTGCACCTAGAGGGCAAATACATAACTTGTAGTGCACTATTTATGTTGTCTTATGCTGCATTTTGGGGAGTACAAGTAAAATAATCTAAATTTGAAAGCGATATCTAGTATGAGGGTATGGCACCTTCTACACGTAGGAATTCTTCTCCATATCAGGACTTTTTGTACCATTTGCAGCAGAGGGACTCTGTAGATTTCGGGCTCGTTTTTGCACGTTGTGCCTTTTGTATGTAAGTGCAATACACTAAGTCCCTTTATGAAATTATGGATAATTGGTTTTATTTATATTTTAGATAATAAAGAGGATTTTCTACTTATGATTGATTGAGTCACTGTAGATGTTTTTTGACCAATCTGGACTGAAACTGATGTCCACTAAAAGGCCTGATTATCATCCACGTTTGTGAGTGGAATTCATTCTATATACACCACATATTGCTCCATACTATATTACACTATCTTTGTTTCGTTTTATTTTTCCCCTTATGTATTTGCGCCCAATGTGGAGGAGTATGGATTAAAGTGGTACCAGAGGAGTACTTTTGGGAGCAGCAGTGCAGTAGGGGTGTAATATTATATTTTGTATCTATTTGCACATTTATATTCAGTTTGTGGTTTTGTTTATTTTGTAGTTGTTAGTATGAGGGTTATACTGCATTTTGTTTGTAGCACTTCTGACATCTTCTGGTATACTTAGTGAATTAAATACACTTTTCCATTAGAATTCTATTCTTATAATTAGTATTATTATTCTTTCTCTGGTTTAGTTTTCTTAATCCCATTTTTATTGACAAACATACAATGTGAGCAGACCTCTCTGTGAGCCATGATCAATAAAAAACTATTCCTAAATATTGCCATTTTTAATTTTATTATTTTTGTGTATCTCCTACTTGCCTGCTTATCTTTATTTAAAGCACACTACGGCTTGTGCGTGGGGTGGACTGCACCGAGGCACCACAAGGGCTGATTTTGGTAGCAGGCGCCCCTTGGCATGAACAGGACGGGTAGGCCAAACATTAAGGGAATATGAGGTTTATCACTTCAGACTTCGGTACTCCCTAGCACTATGCGCCGGCAATTGATTCCAAGCCCTGGGATATGACATCATATGCCGGCACTCAGCATCAATTTTTGCACTGCCAGGGTGCATCAAAGCAAAGATCTGAAGTGACAGACCTTGTGTTCCCACTACTGAATGTAAGGAGGGGAGAGGAAAAGCAGAATGGTAAGAGATGGGGAGAAAGGTGGGTATGAGCAATGTTCCCTCTAATTTTTCTTAGGTGGTGTGTGCAGAAAATTTCTCTTGTGCAAAAATTTTTCCAGAGCCAAAATTTTGTGCGCACAATATGCTTCTGCAAATGTTACATTTAAATTGTTAGTCTATGTATTTGGTACAGCTCGCTCATGCACTACATTATAGTGTGATAATATAGTATTAGTTACACAACAGTATTACTTACTGTAATGTCAACCTGTCGGACAGACAAGCCTCTCTCCTAATGTCCACTTTGCTTTGTCACACAGTCCATATAAAGCGAAGTTGGTGGAGCTGAAAAAATTCACATTGCAAGGGAGTGGAGCTATATCTTTCCACCCCTTTTGACTCCACTTCCATGGTCTATTTTAAAGGTGAAATTCTCGCTGCATAAGTAAATTATGAGCAAATCACGAGCGGAGGATCAAAAAAAAAACTGTTGCACGCAGGGGTGTACCTAGAGTATTTGGCACGTGGGGCGGATCCTGTATGTGGCACCACCCCACACACTCACACACACTTTAAAACTGCTTCTATCGTTGATAGGGGTACAGCATAACTGTTATCATTATATACTAAGGCAGACATTGACGGTGGTACAGAATAACGCCTATCACTATATACTGAGGCATACATTGACTGGGATACAGCATAACACCCATCACTATATACTGAGGCAAACATTGACGGTGGTACAGCATAACTATCATTATATACTGAGGCAAACATTGACGGTGGTACAGCATAACACCCATCACTATATACTGAGGCAAACATTGACGGTGGTACAGCATAACACCTATCACTATATATTGAGATACACACTGACAGTGGTAGAGCATAACACCTATCACTATATACTGAGGCACACGTTGACGGTGGTACAGCATAACACCTATCGCTATACATTGAGCTAGGCATTGACAACAATGCAGCATAACCCCTATCACTATATACTAAGCCAAACATTGATGTGGTGTAGGCCTACCACTTCAGTGTCTGGCCTAGTATATAGTAGGGATGCACTGAAATGAAAATTCTGGACCGAAATGGAAATTCAGCATTTATTTGACAAAAAACAAAAATGATCCCCCCACCTTTAAAAACAAAACAAAGTAACACACCAAAATTAGACACAAAAAATCAATAACAATATTAATAAAGGGCTAGACAAATCCCAGGCGCCAGGTCGCCATGGCGACAGAGAATTTTGTCCTGGCGCCTAGGTGTTTGTCAGCCTCTTACATCCACAAAAAATTGCCCCGTGTCAGCACAGTCACTCCGCCCCCACCGCCTGTAGGCTGAAAATGCGGTTGCAGGAAAACCAGCAATCGTGTTTTCAGCTGCCACAGGCAGCTTCAGGGAAGGGGGTTGTGTGTTGATTAGGTCCCCACACAAGTGTGGGGACCTGACCCAACACCTCCCAGCTGCCTGATCGCTCCCTTTTATTTGCCAACCTACCCCCCCTAGTTATGCACATCTGCCCCAGGCTTGCCACTCTGCCCCCTGATATGCCTTTTAACCCCTATTTGCCCCTCTGCCTCCAGAAATGCCTTATACCCCTATACGCCACTCTGGCATATAGGGGGTTAAAAGGCATATCATGGGACAGAGTGGCATATAAGGGGGTATAAGGCATTTCTGGAGGCAGAGTGGAATATAGGGGGTTAAAAGGCATTTATAGAGACAGAGTAGTATGTAGGGGTTAAAAGGCATTTATAGAGGCAGAGTGGCATATAGGGGTTAAAATGCATATCATGGGGCACTCTGCCTCCTGAATGGGGACAGAGGTGACACTGGGGAGCTGAATGGGGACAGGGGTGACACTGGGAGGGGCTCATTTGGGACAGAGATTACATGGGGGGGGCTGAATTGGGACAGCAATGACATAATAACTTAAAAAAGCACACTTACATACACACACATACCGATTTTTTTTAAAAAAAATACAAAAAAATATTTTACAGTTTGTACAAAAAATACATCAGTTTACTGACCTTCTACTTATTCCACTTCTTGGGGCTTTTCCTTCTTGTCCTCCATCCTCTGGTAGCTGCAGACTGCCGTTTTCTATGGTAACAGGACGTCAGTGACCCGACATCTGGTGCTCCAGCAGTCTGAGTGCGAGGGGGCGGAGCTTTCACCCCCTCACACTGCTCTCAGTCTCATCATCACTAGGCGGCCATCAGATTGCTGGAAATGTAATCTAAACGGCCGATTAGCGTTCTGATCCCGCTGGCCAGGGCTACTTTAATCCTTTTTTTCATTTATTTAATATGCCGGATCGGCTTGTCATATTAAAAATAAATAAAGTATTAAAGTAGCCCCGACCAGCGGCATCAGAACGCAGCAGCCGTTTAGATTAGATTTCCAACAATCTGATTGCCGCATAGTGATGGGAGCAGCGTGAGGGGTGAAAGGTTCAATGCGAGGGGGCGGAGCTTTCACCCCTCACTCTGCTCCCATCACAAGACGGCCATCGCACACGGCCGCTGGGTGCTGATGTGGCCGGCCGGCGCTAATTTAATACTTTTTTTTTTTTAAATAATAAAAAAAAAAGAATTAAAGTAGCGCCGGCCGGCCGGCCGCATCAGCACGCTGTGGCCGTTTAGATTAGATTTCGGCCGGCCTGGGGGACAATTGTCCCCCTGCCCAGCCCGCCCCTGGCGCCGGAGGCGGCTTCCAATCCCGCTCCGCCAGCCGCCGGGCCCACGAATCTGCGGGCCCACCGGGAAATTTCCCGGTATCCCGGTGGGCCAGTCCGGCCCTGCTTGGGCCCCCCTGAGTGGCAGAACTCCAGGGCCCGATCACAGTCGCGACCCCTGCGACCCTGGTAGTTCCGCCACTGCCTACTAGGTATGCTACTCGTTGTGCGCACAATTTTTTGATGTGTGCGCTCTCTCTAAAAGCTATGTGAGCGCGCACAAGCGCACAGCTTAGAGGGAACACTGGGTAAGAGACGTAGATACATATACATTCAAGACCTTGTTGAAGATATTTATGAAAAAATTTATAGGCATTTCTGTTAATCTGTATCTCATTTGATCTATACGTGTAATTCAGGGTTCGGACTTGATATTTAGTTGATCTTTTTGTTTCCATGTGGTTCTTATTTTAGCTATACTCACAATGTAAGGTTTGCACATGGTTTCCTCACCTGTTGTCTCTGTTAGTCAATTTGTTATGTTACATACTACTTGTTATGTCCAGTCTACCCATTGTACAGTGCTACGGAATTTGAAGGCGCTATATAAAACAATAAATAATAATAATACTATTTTGCACATTAAAGGGTTAGTAGGACTGTTATAAAATGAATTATTGGTTAACAAATGTTTTGCATATGTTTACCTCTAAAAGTAATTTGCAGTGTTTTTTGCAGACTGTTCAGCAAATAATTTTTTTATCTCTCATTTTTTTAGGAGAGCTACAAGTTTATTTGCGTGTTTATTTCCTACTGTGAAAGTGATTTATTTGAAGAACTTTTTTTGCAGTAGTTTATTTAAGAAGACCTGAACATGGTTAATTTCATACTTAAAATATTATTTAGGATTATTTGAATTATGCTGTTGCTCTCCCAGATAGTCCCAAATAGTTGCCTGATACTATGGGCCACATTGATATTAAAAACTATGGGATTTCATATGTATCTTATTTATGGCCAATTTGTTCTTCACATATACTTTATAAATGCATAGTTTGTCCCTATTCTGAACGTATGCCCAATTATGCCACCAAGTATGGGGCTAGTATTCAGTTATTCCCAGGGCTGAATTTATATGGTTTAATATGTGAAAAAAACACACAAAAATGCTACTGCAAAGTTTGACAGAGACTTGTGGTAAAATGGGTGCATAGAAAGAGTTTAAATACAAGCATTTGAAATACCATAGGGTGTCTAGTTTGCAAAAATATATGATTTGATGTTAAATTGATAAATTGAATTGGTCCACTTCAAAGATGCCCGAAATTACACATCAGGACAGGAGGACCAGATGCCAAAATTCCAAATGTGGCTATTTTGCCCCCAAACAACCAGGCAAATATGTGCAAGGTTAGTAGTACTGTACTCAGGAGATGTTAAACACCTATTGGGGTGTTGTTTGACTGTGACCTATACCAGGAGCTGTATGGTCATATTTGAAGCGCAATGTGTGTGAAAAAACACACACACAAAAAATACTACCACAACGTTTGACAAAGGACTGGTAGTATATATGGTTTGATGTGGGTAAATTTAACTGATTGGCTTCAAAGATGTTCCAAATAAGACTTGGGGCAGAATGACCACACGCCCTTTTTCCAAGTTAGAAAACTGAATTGCCCATGTCCCAAATGTGGCTCTTTACCAGCCAAACAACCACACAAACTCATGCATGGGTAGTATTACTGTACTGAGGAGATGTTGCTAAACAAATATTGGGATGTTGTTTGACAGTGACATTTAACAAGAGCTGTAAATTTGGTCTAGTTTTCAAAAATCTATGGTTTGATAAGGTAAATTGAACTGATGATTGGAAAATATAACTTGCAGAAACAACATAAACACATTAGGTATTTCTAAACTCAAGACAAAAAGTAGAATCTATTTAGTATTTTTTCATTAGCTGTTTTAGATGAGCAAAAGATTTTTTAAATGAAAAAGTAAGGAGAAAATTTTGTTTTCAACTTTTTGCCATATTTGTTTTTTTGGTAGTAAATTTGATGATATGACCAGAATAATAGCATCTCAAGAAAGCCCTTCTTGTAACAGTGAGTGCTGTGATTTAAACAGATAATCCTTGTAAATGAAATGTTAATTCACAGTAATATGCATTGCAAATTAACACGCAATTTATGTACAGTATATAATAGTTTGCTAGTTAAAACAATAGTCTACTTGTGAGCATCAACAAATAGCCAAACTATTTTTCATAGATAACCAAAATACACATTTTTTTTTTTTTAATAAAGTATTAATTACTTGTACGTTACACAATTTCTAGTAGCAGCATACAAACCAGTTTAAATTTTCCAATCCACTCAACAACAACAAAACAATCTAAGGTTGGTATAGCAAACTGACAAAAGGCAAAACACATTAGCGCGGTAAGAAAAATCACTCACTGTACTAGTGTGTTGCAATGTTATTAATAACAAAGTATTTCAAAAGAAACCAACAAGTACTCAAATAATGATTTGTAAAATTTGGCAACTTCTATAGGTTATGAGTGAGATTTTTAATAGATGAAAATAATATCATTCCTCCAATAAGTAAATGATTAAACCTTATGCATTATTGCCATATTTTTAGGTTCTAAGCTACAGTTCTCATAAACCATTATATGCAATAAAAAAATATTCTTCCACCAAGGGATACATTTATTATAAATGTTGAAGAATATACAATTCAGCTCTATTTAAAAAGATATAAAATACAATTATATTAACCACCTCTTGTTGCTGGTGTCCAATTGCTCTCTGCTGATGAGGAATTATTGAACTGTTTTTTGTGGAAAAAGTAAAGTGGAGATAATTTTCTTGAATTTAGGCAACTGCCATAAAGTTTCAATTAGCCAGATGAAAGTTGTAAATATGAAAAATATTAAAGATTAGAAAGTTGAATGGAAGTCCTTAGAGTCCTGTGATGTTGTTTCTTTGTCTTTACATTAACTTAAACAACCTTTAACCCTATAATTCACTTCTGTGTCCCTCTCCCCTTGCTGCAATGCTCCACTTCTTCTCTGGCATCTTTTTGTTTCCTCTCTCCTCTCTGTTCGTCTGCGGTTCAGTGAAAAACTGGACTTGGCCTCACGATGATCTTCCACAATTTGTGGAATGGGGGAGAGGCTGTCCCAATGGCTCCCCTTTTGCGGAAGTCCACAGAAGGATTAGCTGAGAAAGAGACGTGTTTCTGCACTTCTCTTTCTTTATTATTCTGGCCTCCAGGGGAACTTTGGAATAAGGGTGGAGCTTCTGGGCACAACCACTCTTCAATCCTTCAATCGTGCAAAGGGTGTGTCCTGAGGTCAAGTCATTTTTCTGAAGTGTGCGGAGGTTACTTTGGCAAAATGGCAACCCTGACAGATCTACCTAATGACTTGATGACAGTGCCTCACTGTATGCTGAAAGAGCGAAGTCCCTATTTAGTTGATCACTCAAGCCTCTGTCTTTTTTTAAATGAAAAAGAATCCTGCTCCAGCTGGGGATGTGGATTTATGAATGAATCCTCTCTTTAGATTATCTTCCACCAAGGCAAGTGATTCTGCCTCTGCGAGTGACAATACCTGGGAGCAACTTAATAAGGCAATCATGAGGGTGGTAGAGTGGAAGTTCTTTGGCCTGTTTTTTTATAGAAAGCATCTTGATAGTCCTTATAAGGACTAGGTAACGTGGAGGATATGACAGAAGAAATGGATGTAGACTTGAGGAAGATTTTCAATAGACAGTTTGAGAGACACAATTTTTTCCAGGACTTAATATCACCCATCTGGAAGTCGATTGAAGAATGTTGGGAATGCAGCAAGGGAAGGCCCAGAATGAGGCCATGAAATGACATGGGTTCTTGATAGAGCAGACTCATACTGAGGAGTAGAGGTGTGGTTCTCTGGGTAATAGTAGCAGGGTGTAACGGATATTTGTCAACAACAGAAACAGTATTAGGTGGGAACACGATAGTGAGAGGAACTGTATTCTTTATGACAAATGACAAATCAATGGAGAAACCTGCAGCATGGTCGAGAATGGATGATGCAGATACCTTAATGTCATTCCATTTCAGAGTAACTGGGACTTGAAGACAATTTTTATTAATAGAGGAAGCAGACAAAACTCCCTTTCTAGATCTAGGTGCGGGAGTTTTCCACCTTATTGGCAAAGGACCTGGTAAAATGATCCTTCTGGAAAAGGCCCTAAGACCTTCTGCAGGACTTCTCTTCTAAGTATAGCTTGGCAGTCCTCACTTGCATAGGCTCATAGGAAGACAGGGTAGAGACAGGAACTGCTGTGAATTGAGGAGTCTGAGAGTATGCTCTTCTGAACCTTTTAGAGTTCTGTGACTGTTTTTCCTCTAATGAGATTGTTGAGTTTGAGAGCCATAGATACAAACTCCTCAAGATCATTTCTCTGGTAGGCATTTCATCTTTTAGACGCTCTGACAGAGAACATCACAGAAGGCCTCACTAGACCAGTTTACCTTGGCTGCAATAGCCTTTTGAGTCAAGTAGTAACAACAAGGAAGCTGTAGTGGTATTTCCAGGGACACCAAATGTCTTACTGAAGGCCAGTATGAAGAGGAACTGTTAAAGACCAAAGGTGAATAATTCTACCACATAGGAGAGGCCCATGACAGGGCCTTGCTGTTCAGAAGGGATAACATCTTTAGCTATTCCAGAAGGGAACATCTGAGGAGTAAGTTTGAATTAAACGGAACATTGATGTATGATTAAGAGTTAGACAGCAATGGGGAATAGACGGCTACAAAAGTTACACTTGGAGCAAAGCATAACCACACTAGGGTACCTCAGAAGAGTAGTTCTTTAAATCCAGCACTGAGACTGGCACACTCCTAGCCTTGCATCACAGGTCTCCCTGCTTCCTGCCAGGGCTGTGCAGAAGACAGCCATCGAGCCATCGAGCCAGTTCATGCCGCTAGTGGTGGATGGGCTCAGCAGCGTGACAGCATCCTCTGCGGAGAGGCTGAGAAAGAATACATCTGACATGACACACAGTTTACTCTAGTTAAAGTAAATAGATAATACTCGTAGCATATCTTGTATATTTTCTGTATACTGCTTAAAGTTAATCCTGTAAGGATTAAAGTGCCTTTATTAAATGCACTTTGCATGTAGATGCAAGTTTAACATTGGGGAAAGTTTTAGAGGAGATAAGTATTAAAGGGCTTTCTATTAGCAAATATTTAATTTCAATACCCCATTTACAAGGAAAAATGGCAAGTCATAAAAAGTCACAACTTTCATTGTTTAAAAAAAGAAAAATGTATTCTAAGTTAGAGGTGAAATACTAGCTAATTTTCCAGGTAGAACTTTCATAACCCTTGTCTGCCAGTGGCACTAACAACAGCTCACAAGACGAGCGTTATATCTATCATAGCATTATTTTCACAACTGATTTTGACAACCAATATATATTTCGCATAGGTGGCAAAACAGCAAACTGCTCTGAGAGTGCAACTGCAGCTAATTAATGTTATGAAGCCAGGTTGTTTAATGTTTCATTTGAAGAATAGCTGAAATGGCTATTGAAATTAGCATCATGCAATCAATACGATTGTACACTTTCTGGCAGAATAAAAAAAAAACATGCATTCTCAAAATTGGCCTTAGATATGTCAGCAAGATAGCACTGACATTGTAGTACCAATTTAGCGAGGCACTTTTTTCAATAACAGTTCTTTATTCAGTATGAAAAATGAGCAATGTTGTAGGCATATCACATTTAATAGCTTAGAAGAAAGTGTGTAATCTGTAAAAGAGCGAAATGTAGAATGTAAAGGGATGAATTTAAATACCTACAATAAAATTATAGTTGATTTTCATGTAATAAAAAATTATACTATTACCCACCGTAAAAAGGATAATCCTAGGGATACATTTATCATAATCATATTCAGTTGTTAGTTAAAAATATGTCTGCTTAATAGGGGAAGACAATCCTTTTTGTTGCTACATCATGTTCTATAGGTCTGTAAAGTGGTTATTTTTGAAGAGCAATAGGCAGTGGAATAAAAGACATTTCACCCAATTTCTACCTTTTATTGGTGTTAACTGGGGTCCTAGAATCCTACTCTTTGGGCGGGACCACTTGCACATTAAACATATGCAGTCAAGTGATTCATTTGGGTGATTTATTAATATTTCCAGAGGCAAAAACAGGAACAAAAAAACATAATAATCGAATATATATATATATATATATATATATATATATATATATACATATACACTATATACAGATATCTGATATCTGACCTGATCACACCTACAGTACTGTGCAAAAGTTTTAGACAGGTTCGATAAAACACTGCAAAGTAAGAATGCTTTCATAAATAGACATCTTATTTTTATCATTTCACAAAATACAAAGGGAGTGAACAGAAGAGGGATGGCATTTTGGCTGCAAATCATCTTCCTGGACATCTTCCGATTGCGAAGGGAAGTAAGCAGGGTGTATCTTTCATCTGCTGCACTATGGTTCCTTGGCTGACCACTGTTCCTAAGGTCTTCAACATTGCCATATCTTGGTGCTTCTTCAAAGGAGCTTGTACAGAACATCTAGAAACCCTGTCTGCCTTGAAATTTCTGCCTGGGAGAGATCTTGCTCACAAGTACCATGTGTCTTGTTGCTGTGGTCGGTCTTGTCATAGTGCATGACGTTTGACATTAAACTGTCTTTGGCAACCTCACCTTCTTGTGAGTTTGGCTGTTCCTCAGCCAGTTTTATTCCTTCTACACAGCTGTTATAGTTAATGATTGTGATTAAACGTGCATATTAAATTGACAATCATTAGCACCTGTTTGTTGAATCATGTACCTAACTGTATGCCTTCAAAATCCCTGAGTTTATGCAACTTTACCAGAAGAATTTATGCTGTTTTGAGGGGTGGTCACATCAAATATTGATTTGATTTAGATTTTAATTCTGTTCACTCACTTTGCATTTTGTTAAATGATAAAAATAAACCATAACATTTCTATTTTTGAAAGCATATTTCATATCTGTGGATATTTGAGCCTATTCAGCCAAAAGAGTGAGGTCAGTCACTGATGTTGGACAGGAAGGCTTGACTTGCAATTGGTTTTCCAATTCATCCCAAAGGTGTTCAGTAGGGTTAAGGTCAGGGTTCTGTACTTGTCACTCATGTTCCGCCACACCAAACTCATCAAACCATGTCTTTATGGACCTTGTTTTGTGCATCAGGGACACAGTCATGCTTGAACAGGAAAGGTGCCACAAAGGAAGCGTGCAGTTGTCTAAAATGTATTTTTTATGTTGTATTATTAACCTTACCCTTTCCTAACTAAGGGGCCTAGTCCAAACCCTGAAAAAAGCTCCAGATCATTATCCCTCCTCCACCAAACTTTACAGCAGGCACTATGCACTCTGGTAGGTAGCATTCTCCTGCCACATCTCCATTGCACCAGAGTCCAAAGGCTGTGTGCTTTACACCACTCCAGCTGAAGTTTGGTAATGGACATAATGATCATTGGCTTGTGTGCAGCTGCTTAGCGATAGAAACCCACTTAATGAAGCTCAGTGCTGATTTCTCCTCCAGAGGCAGTTCGAAACTCTGTAATGCGTGATTCCAGAGAGGACAGGCTATTTTCATGTGCTATGTACTTCCATACTTGGTAGTCCAAATCTTCAGAATAATAGCACAGTCAGGGCTGGCCCAAGACATAGTGCCACCTGGGGCGAAGTTTGAAATGCCGCCCCCTCCCCTGCCGACGCCACTGCTCATTATCTACCCTCCCCCTCCCTATTATCTGCCCTATCCCCCCCCCTTTGTACTTCACTTACCTTCCAGCAGTCCTGCGGCGAGTCTAGAGGGCTTACAGAGGAAAGAGAGGGGCGCCGAGCGGGTACTGACAACGTGATAAGCGAAAACCACTCGGCGTCCCTCTCTCTCCTCCGGTTAAAAAAAATAAAAAAATATAAAAAAGGTGCTTGGGGCGGCAAAGTGTCACCTCTTCAAAAGTGCCGCCTGGGGCAATTGCCCCACTCTGCTCCATGGCAAGGCCGGCCTTGAGCACAGTGGACTGGGGCAGATATTTCATGAACTGACTTGTGGCAAAGGTAGCATCCTATGACAGTGCCAAGTCACTGAGCTCTTTAGTGCAAACCATTCTACTGCTATTGTTTGTATATGGTGATAGGATGCCTGTATGCTTGATTTTTTACACCTGTTAGCAATGGGTGTAGCTGAAGCACCTAAATTCAATAATAAGAAGAGGATGTCTACATAAACTACATAAATAGAGACATTCTTCCATTCTTCTCTATATAGATACATTTATGTTAAATATATATATTGCGTATGGGGGCAAAGGGATATTGCCATGTTAGTCCAAGAGAAAATCGAGTTTTTTTTATTGGGCCAGCATAGAAAACCATGTAAAGCTACTTAAGCTTTTGGGACCTCAAAAAAGAGAAAAAGAAACCTTTGAGGTTCCAAAGGTTTTTGTAATTGTACATCTTTTTATTTGGTCATTAAAACATCGACTTAAGACACCATAGGCGACTGTAGGAGCTAATAAAGTTAAACTTAATTTTAGGTTATAGGCATCCTAAGTCACGGAAAGTACTGGGCAATGTTCATACAAGGACATCACTACTAATCAGAATGTCTTTAATATTAAAGGGGAAGTAATTTAGTTACCCAGATCTTTAACAAGAAAACTCACCTACCCATGATCCTCTAATACACTTTGGTGTCTTCAGAACACTGTAGCTATGACATTGCCCACAGTATAGCATGTAACGTCATTGCAAAAGTACTGAGGCCTCATTTTTTGCCAATACATGGCTTCCTAGATGCGCGTCTGATGTCATCAGCTCTAACATCCCATACGGAAGCTATTGCCAAAAAGGTTGCAAATAGTAGCCTTATTTTTGGCGATATGCAGCTTCAGGCAGTAGGCTTCTGACATAATTGGAGGATGTAACTGCCCCACTTTTCTATGGTAAAAGCTGGGAGATGTGATGTAGGAGTGCTGTGAATACTGAAGACACTGACCACACTGAGGGAAACAAGAAGCAATGACACCCAACTTCAGGTAAGTTTCCCAGCATACTGCTTCAACTAACACAAGCTAGATAAGCACCCAACGCTATTAGCTGGATGTACACCATTTTTGAGTACTGCTGCCTATCCTTATCCAAAGCAAGAGTATTTAAATAGTTCCTGTTTTAATAAAATAGAGGCATAGGACACTGATGTCCAATTTTGTTGCTGCAATTATGAAACTAGACACTAGATGGCAGCCTTATCTCAGAAATTATTTTAAGATTTATTAAATCACCAGAGTTTGGATCTTATGCCACAGCCTTACCAGTCAGGGCAGAAACTTTAATAACTGTCAAAAAACTAATGCACTAACCCACAGACCACTCTCAGCCAAAAAGAAGTGCATGCACACACACACACCACTATATATTAATTAATCAATGAGCTGAATTTATAGATTTATTATTGGTAGTACTTATTATATATATATTTTGCATTTATTTATTTTATATGTATTTTTCAGTAAAAAAAGGTTTCTTATATTCAAGCAAATACAGTAGTTTTACTGCCAGTGACAGATCCAGTAATTCAGTGTTTCACCACTGACTGAATACATAATATAAAAGCTTAGTGTGCAGCCACACATAAGTCATTTACTGCATGCTGGAAGTTCCAGGGCCCCTTGGCATCCCCAGTCCAGCCCTGTGTAGAACTAAGGGGTTTGAATACAAACAGATATGAGTTTTTTGTTAATGTCTGTGACAGCACTTACTTAGAGCTATAAAGTAACAATTTATTTAGAAGTATCAGTTCCCCAGGTCAGCTAATTATGTTTAGATCTTAACTCAGGCTCTGCATAAATGCTGCATTATAGACTATTGAAAAGGAACTTAGAACAGTGTGCGAGACATCCTGCTAGTCCACTCATTTTGCTTACTCTTCAGACGAGTGGATCTTCCCTTCTTGCACATGGTGATTTTATTAACTACTGACAGTGCAAACAAATGTAAATTGTTCTCATTATCCAGACATCTGATACATAGAACATATTTCTTTAGCAGGCTGCTGTTATATGCTTTTGCTGTAATGAGATCAAATGTGTTCTAATTATAACAACAGATTTGCCAAACACAATGTTATGAATCAAGGAAGCAAATGTAAAATGTTATTGATATAAGTGGAAATTCTAGTACAGCAGAACGGTATTAGGTGGTTTGGAATAGTTGTAGCATATAATTCAAAACAGCTTTTCAAAATGAGACTTTGAGAGAGTGTGACAGAGCATGAGAGTGTCAGAGAAAATACATGAGAGTGTAAGAGTGAGAATGAAAAAAACAACAAAATTAAAACTTAAATACTGAAGTTTTTGCTTAATTATATAAACCGATCAGCCATAATATTATGACCACTGACAGGCAAAGTGAATAACACTGATTATCTTGTTATCATCTGTCAGTGGGTGGAATATAATAGGCAGCAAGTGAACATTTTGTCCTCAAAGTTGATGATGTCAAAGTTTAAGGATCTGAGTGACTTTGACAAAGGCCAAATTGTGATGGCTAGATGACTGGGCCAGAGCATCTCCAAAACTGCAGCTCTTGTGGTGTGTTCTTGGTCTGCAGTGGTCAGTACCTCAAAAATGGTCCAAGGAAGAAGAAGTGGTGAACCAGCGACAGGGTCATGGACAGTCAAGGCTCATTGATGCACATGAGGGGGGGGGGTGATGGCTGGCCCTTGTGGTCAAATCCAACAGATGAGCTACTGTAGCTCAAATAACTGCAAAAAGCACCTATAATGGCCACGTGAGCATAAGAACTGGACCATGGTGCAATAGAAGAAGGTGGCCTGGTCTTGTGAATCACTTTTACATCACTGGAAAGCCGGATGAGTGTGCATCGCTTACCTGGAGGACACATGGCAGCAGGATGCACTGTGAGAAGAAGGCAAGCTGGGTAACCTTGGGTCCTGCCATTCATGTGGATGTTACTTTGACATGTACCGCCTACCTAAGCATTGTTGCAGACCATGTTCACCTTTTCATGGACACGGTCTTCCACGATGGCATTGGCCTCTTTCAGCAGGATAACATTTTTGCTAAATTATACATTTTCTATAGGATATTTTTGACCAACTCAGCTACCAGTCACATGAGTAATTGATCAATAGATATTTAAATCCGACAATCACATTTTATATAGCTATTAACGTACATGATATTGGTTATATAATAATATGTGTTTGGTGGTGTTCTACATTCCACATCCCTGAAATCCTAACAGGTTGAAGCATTAAATGGAAGAGGCAAACACATTTTAAAATGAACTAGTCTATGATTTTAACTGTATTTGGTTTTTAGTGAATCCTTCTACAGAGTCTAATTGCCACATGTATTGGTTCATAGAATATTGGTAGATTTTGTTTGTTGATCTACTAGAGCATAAATAGGAAACCTTGAAAATAATTGTGACAAAAGGTCAGTGCATCCATCATTGTTAATTAGACCACGGAGTATTCACCATATTCTAAGGTTCTAATTTAAATGAATACATTTGTGTATGTGTATATTTATCATTTGTAACTAGGTCTGCATCTGATTAACTAAATATGATTTACCCAACTCCAAACATAGAAACACTCATGATGCTAATCAGTTCCTGGTCTTATCCATATGCCCATCCCATGCATGTTTAAATTCCCTTACTATATTAAAATTACAATACTGTAATTCATATGAAATATATACATATTGCTACCACATAGTACATAAAGTCATATATTATACTATACTTATTTCTAATATAGAGCGCTAAGTCTGTAAAGTCGTTCCGAGATCTAACCCTTTCAGCACCAAATACATGTGAAATGTGGTTGGCAAAGAAGATCCACAAGCCAACTATGTATCTGTCACAAAGTTCTTGAGAAAACAAATGAGGAACCCAGTATGCAGAAAAGGCACTGATGAATCAAAGAGACAAGCCGAGTCAGGAGTGGAGAAGGCAGCGAAGTCAAAAACAGGCACAGGTCAGCAACGGAGATGGTAATCGGACAATCCGGATCAGGAGTGGAGATGGCAGCGAAGTCAGGGACAGGCACGGTTCAGCAACAGAGAAGGTTATCAGACAAGCCGGGTCAGGAGTGGAGAAGGCAACGAAGTCAGGGACAGGCACAGGTCAGCAACGGAGAGACAATCAGGTAAGGTAAACTAGTAATGCACTGCTCAGCTGGAACAATAACCGAGCACTGAAGGGAAGTCAGTGCTCGGTTTTTGAATCTGCCGCTGAGACCAGACTCCGCCCCCAACGGGTGACGTAACGTTACGTCCTCTCCAGGGAGGCAGGCTATAAGAGAGGGGGCGTGGTTCGCCCCCGTACGTACCGCCCATCACTTGCGATGGGGATATCTGGAAGGACCTGCCCCGGGTGCTTGCTGGATGCTGGCACCTCGAAGCAAGGTCCCGGAACTGCGGGAGAGGTAAGTTTCGAGTACCCGCTAGCCGCGGGTACTCGGGGGAATTGCTGCGTTGCGGTCCGTGACACGGACCGTGACAGGCCCCCCCCCTAAGGAGAGACCTCCGGGCTCTCAGGGGACCAGGTTTTAAAGGATGACGTGAGTGGAACTCATGAACCAACTCATCCGCATGAACCTCTTCAGCATCTTCCCAGGAGTTCTCGTTGATCTCATATCCTTTCCATTGGATGAGATACTGAAGACGACCCCGAAATCTCCGAGAATCCAGAATTTGTTCGACTTCGTATTCTTCAGTATCATCAATAGAAATAGGAGCCGGAGGATCAGGATGTCGGCCCGGGAAAGGATTGGTGTTCCAAGGCTTCAGGAGGGAAACATGAAAAACGGGGTGTATTCGCATCGAACCGGGTAGTTGTAATTCCACAGCAGCAGATGAGAGGACACGAACAATAGTATATGGACCAATAAATTTAGGTCCTAATTTCTTAGTAGGACACGATAATTTAAGATGAGTAGTTGACAGCCACACCTTGTCTCCAGGTTTGTATACAGGCGCAGGAGAACGATGGGTATCAGCAAATCTTTTGTATCTTTGTTGAGCCTTGGTAAGTGTGCTGTGCAAGGATTTGTGGATAGCAATCATCTTTGTGACCTGTTCAGTGACAGAAGGAACTGAGCTGGGTATCGGAGAACCTGGTAGCATGGATGGATGGATACCATAATTCAAAAAGAAGGGTGATTACTGTGTTGAAGAATGTATGTGGTTATTAAATGCGAATTCTGCGAGAGGAAGAAATTGGTACCAGTCATCCTGTAAATGCGAAGTAAAACAGCGTAGGTATTGCTCAAGGGTTTGATTGGTGCGCTCCGTCTGTCCATTGCTCTGGGGATGAAAGGCCGTAGAGAGAGAGCGATGTATGTGAAGCTCATCACAAAAGGCTTTCCAGAATCTGGATGTAAATTGAGTCCCTCTGTCAGACACAATGCGTTCCGGTAGTCCATGCAATCTGAAGATCTCTTTTACAAACAACACCGATGTTTCGTCTGCTGTAGGTAAGTGTTTGGTGGGGATAAAATGAGCCATCTTCGTCAATCTATCAACTACGACCATAAGCGTGGTGTGTTGTTTTGATGATGGTAAGTCTGTTATAAAATCCACGGATATATCTGTCCATGGTTTTACGGGAACCGGCAGAGGACACAGGAGGCCGGCAGGTTTAATATGAGAGTTCTTTGCTCTGGCACATATAGTACAAGAGATTATGAATTGCCGTACATCCTCTTGAAGCGTAGGCCACCAGAACTGTCTACGTATAAGATCCGTGGTTTGAGTGATACCTCCATGTCCAGCTGCAGGAGAGTCGTGGAATTGCTGTAGTACCTGCAGGCGTACCCCAGGAGGAACATAGAGCAACCCATTGTGGTAGTAGAACTCTCCATTAGAGTGTAACTGCGAAAGTTCAGAAGGATCCATGTTCGCACAATGCTGACGGATGAGATCCCACAATGATTGCGTAATTGTCAGAAAATGACCTGCTTTCAATACAGTGTCTTCCACTTGTGGATGTGTCGTAGGTATTTCAAACATGCGTGAGAGAGAGTCAGCCTTGGTGTTCTTGGAACCGGGTCTGTAAGTTATATGAAGCTGGAATCGAGAGAAAAATAAAGACCATCTGGCAAGTCGGGCTTGAAGTCTCTTGGCAGTTCTGAAATATTCCATATTTTTATGGTCGGTGTAAACTGTTATGGGATGAAGTGCACCTTCTAATAAATGTCTCCACTCTTCTAAGGCCATTTTCATGGCCAGCATCTCTTTCTCCCCCACACCATAATTTCTCTCAGCAGGGTTCAGAGTTCTGGAGAAAAAGGCGATTGGGTGAAGTTGATTGTCGGTGTCATCCCTTTGGGACAGGATAGCCCCCACAGCGGAATCAGAGGCGTCCACCTCCAGTATATAGGGCCTTTGTGGCACAGGAAGAATCAATATTGGCGCTGTGGTGAACCGTTCCTTAAGGAAGTCGAATGCTCTCTGAGCAGCTTCCGTCCAACAAAACTTCTTTTTAATGGATGTGAGAGATGTAATAGGTTGAATGACCTTTGAAAAGTTCCTAATAAACTTCCGATAGAAGTTAGCAAATCCCACGAATCTTTGCACACCTTTTTTATCTGTGGGAGGTGGCCATCGTAGAATAGTAGCTATTTTCTTAGGATCCATCATTACTTTGGTAGGTGTCAAAATAAAGCCCAGAAATTCCACTGATTGAGTCTCAAACACACATTTCTCTGGTTTGGCGTATAATCCATTTACTCTTAGTCGCATCAATACTTTAGACACATGTTCTCTATGTGTTTGTAAAGAGGAGGAGTATATCAGGATATCATCCAAGTATATCACCACGAATTGATCCAACATGTCTCTGAAAATGTCATTCATAAAGTGTTGAAAAGTGGCAGGTGCATTACATAAGCCATATGGCATCACCATATATTCGAAGTGTCCATATCGTGATCTGAATGCTGTCCTCCACTCATGACCTTTTTTGATACGAACCAGATTGTATGCTCCTCTTAAATCAATCTTTGTAAACACTGATGCTGAGCGAACACGTTCCATCAACTCCTGAATTAAGGGTAAGGGGTATCTGTTTTTTATAGTTACATTGTTCAGTTCTCTGTAATCCACGCAAGGTCTTAATCCACCGTCTTTCTTTGGTACAAAGAATATGCCCGCTCCAGCAGGAGATGTGGAGGGTCGTATAAACCCTTTGGCAAGATTCTCATCTATGTATTCCTTGAGGGTGATGAGTTCGGGTTCAGACATAGGATAAATTCTACCGAATGGAATGGGTGCACCCGGAAATAGTTCTATGGGACAATCATATTCCCTGTGCGGTGGAAGACAGTTTGCTCCTTTCTTTTCAAATACATCGGCGAATTCATGGTAATGAGATGGAATCTTGGGAACGGGTAGAGAACTATAGTCGTGAGCCACATTGATAGACATAGAGGGTTTGTGATGAACAGAACCTTTATTAGCAAAAAAGCGAACAGAGCCCTTCTCCCAATTGACAACAGGATTATTGGTTCTTAACCAGGGGAGTCCCAATATGACATGAAAAACTGGAGAAGGAACCACATCAAACACAATATCCTCACTATGATCGGGAGAAATATATATGCGTAGTGGTATAGTCTCTTGGGTGATAGGACCTGTCTTCAGAGGGCTTCCGTCTACAAGTTGAATGGATACTGGGGTGGTTTTCTTCCGGGTGGTGATTCCAAGACGTTGAATGAGCTTGGCATCAAGTATATTGCTGCTGGCTCCTGAATCAATCATAGCTTCCAAAGCGAGGGTTCTTTTTTTCCACTGTAAGGATATGGAAAGGGACAGATGGTTTGAGAAATGTGGAGGTCTTTTGCTGGTATAGGGGGAAAACAGGGGTTTGAGCTTACCCTTCGTAGAACGCGCTTTAGTTCTGCATTCATCGACGTAATGGCCCTTGCCACCGCAGTAAAGACACAGATCAAGAGTCGTACGACGTTCTCTTTCTGCTGTGGATAGGGGACCTTTGATGAGGCCCAATTGCATGGGTTCTTCAGGAGGTTCCTTAGGACTTGTCTTTATGGGAGGTCGCAGGGTAGACCATGAAGAAGAAGGAGTAGTAAGCCGTTCAGCCTTTCTTTCCCGTAGTCTCCTATCAATCTGAATGGAGAGTCTGGCAAATTCATCGAGGGAATTAGGAATGCTGGTGCGAGCCAATTCGTCTCTGATGTTATCAGATAACCCCAACCGGAATTGATCACGTAACGCTGATTCATTCCATGAAGTCTCCATGGAAACACGTCGGAATTCAGCTATATATTCTTCCACGGGTCTTTTGCCTTGTTTGAGGGCTCTTAATGTACTGGTAGCAGAGGTGGTCCTAAAAGGGTCTTCATACAGAGCGTCCATGGCTTGGCGGAAAGAAGCCCATGTCTCCAATATAGGACTGTTGCTATGCAGTAGATGGTGGGCCCAGAGCTGGGGCTCTTCTGCCAACAGAGCAATGACCGTGTGAATTTTAATATAGTCTGAAGTATAAGTTCTTGGTTTCAGATTAAACATTATTTGGCATGATGTCATGAACGTGGTGTATTTCTTGCGGTCACCAGTGAATTTTTCAGGCATAGGTATTGGTGGTTCAGGGGCGGATGCTCCCTGAAAACCCATATTTTCTTGACTCATAGAGGGAGCCTGGAACGGATCTCCTGGAACATTAGGATTGGACTGCAGGTGATGCATCTGTTGTCTGAGCTGATTTTGTCCTGTCTGGATATCTTGCAGAGATTGAGTAAACGTACCCATCTGTTGGGTAAGTGCTGCAACAGCTTCAGCCAATCCTGCGGGTTCCATACTGGCTCGGTTATTATGTCACAAAGTTCTTGAGAAAACAAATGAGGAACCCAGTATGTAGAAAAGGCACTGATGAATCAAAGAGACAAGCCGAGTCAGGAGTGGAGAAGGCAGCGAAGTCAAAAACAGGCACAGGTCAGCAACGGAGATGGTAATCGGACAATCCGGATCAGGAGTGGAGATGGCAGCGAAGTCAGGGACAGGCACGGTTCAGCAACAGAGAAGGTTATCAGACAAGCCGGGTCAGGAGTGGAGAAGGCAACGAAGTCAGGGACAGGCACAGGTCAGCAACGGAGAGACAATCAGGTAAGGTAAACTAGTAATGCACTGCTCAGCTGGAACAATAACCGAGCACTGAAGGGAAGTCAGTGCTCGGTTTTTGAATCTGCCGCTGAGACCAGACTCCGCCCCCAACGGGTGACGTAACGTTAGTTACGTTACGTCCTCTCCAGGGAGGCAGGCTATAAGAGAGGGGGCGTGGTTCGCCCCCGTACGTACCGCCCATCACTTGCGATGGGGATATCTGGAAGGACCTGCCCCGGGTGCTTGCTGGATGCTGGCACCTCGAAGCAAGGTCCCGGAACTGCGGGAGAGGTAAGTTTCGAGTACCCGCTAGCCGCGGGTACTCGGGGGAATTGCTGCGTTGCGGTCCGTGACACGGACCGTGACAGTATCTCATATCTGGTGATACTATAGGGTCCCCTCTCTGTGATCACTATAAGCAATCATGACACAAACCCTTTTTGTAGTGTAGGGAGGCTGCTAATTGACGCCTGACCTGCATCATGGGTGCTGTGCAGCCAATCCCGGATAACTGAAGAGGATGAAATGGTGGACTCCTGACATTCAGGAGTCTAAAGGAACTTGAGCCTCAGAGTCTGCAAACCCCTTGGTTATTTATGTAATTATTTTATATGACATTTTTGATATACAGGTTCCTATATTTTAAATGTAATAGCCCTTCCTCTGTAAATCCCCTTGCTATGCAAAGATTTTTGTGTTAAACATTCTGCACAGATCCCATGTGTGAAAGCAATGGCACCTCAAGAATGTATTCTTCAATGGCTATGCATGCAAGTGGCTCGCTGCTTGTTTAGTGGTCAGAGTGGTATTGGTGAAGTAAACATTGCTTTATCGAACCCATTAAAAAAAACCAGACATTACTCTAAAGCAAACCCTAACATACATTTTAGTTCATGCTGATCAGGTCAAATATATAAAGCACTGCTCTGGTATATTATAATGTCCTAGTTATGGAGGCATAAATAGTTGGTTGTGTGGCTATATGAAAATTACAAATAAATTGCATTTATGAAATTAAAGGGTTATGAATGTATAATTGCTTTTAAGTGCTTCCATAAACTGGTGATATACGGTATGTATGTATGTACTTTTAGATTCATGGAGAAAAAGAAGTGTTTCTACACCTCTCTTTCTTTGCGAATCTATCTGAATTATTCTTGCCTCTTGATGTAGTTCCGCAAAAGGACGTAAGGTGCAGCCTCTCCCCTGTTCCTCCAAACGAGGAACTGTGGGAAAGAAGACAGGCACACAGAAGCAGTCGGTGGAGAAGGAGAGCTTAAAATAAAGCGTGAGAGAAAGTGAGTGGGAGAGAGAAGGAATCAGAATGCGAGCAGGGCAAATATGGTACCTGCAAGATGTTTGGGGCAACAGCTGCCACAAACAAGCAGTTTGAGGAAAAGATGGCACAGATGAGCTGTTTGGGGGCAAAGATGCTATAAATGAGCTTGATTCAAGTTTTTTTTGTTCTTTTAGAAAAAACAAAGGGAGATTGTGTCTACTCAAGTGGGGGACGCCAGGACAGCTGGGCCCCCTACAACTGTAATAGATGTTCCTCCCTGTTGGATCAGGGAGGATCAACAGCAATTAACAGATATGGGAAAGGCTGAACTTGATGGACACATGTCTTTTTTCAGCCTATGTAACTACGTAACTATGGAGTTAATGAATAAATCATGATATAGCATAATGGATGTTGTTTTTGATGAGGATTTCATCCTTGGACCCAAGCAGCACAATGTCTTGGGCCAGCCCTGAGGGCAAGGATGGATTTCTTTGAACTTATGCTTCTAGTGGAAGGGATCTTTCATGGAACCCCTTTATGATGCCATAGAGACATCTCTGGGATATTTTTATTTATTGTTTAATTGAATTTTTTATATTTTGTTAATTTTTAAAAACTATTTCTTTTTTTTCTTTCTATATTTGAAGAGGGAGAAACTCTGTTTAATGACAGCCTGACCTCCCATGTAGGACATACTTTTAATATTTTCTATAGGATATAATAATATGCCTGAAGGGTGATAAGGAGATAAATGTGCTTTCTATTTTAGTTTAAATTGCCTCTTTAATTTAAAATGCCTTGTTTGAAATAACATTTTCAAAACTATTTTCCTATTGTATTTAAATACACATTTTCCAGTCAATATTCCCGAGATGTGAAGGATGTGAAGAGGAACTGACAGTATATTGGTAAATGATAAAAAAATACTCTGCTACCTGCTGATTTTCTCTATAATATTTCCATAAATTGCTTAAAAACTAATAAATCAGAAAAGGGCTACACAGTCTTCACTTAATTTTTAGTTACTTTTACAACAAAATGTAGAATGTTTCCCATCTGAACTCTATTATTATTATTTAATTAAAAACCATACAAACAGAAGCTGCAAATAAAATGCCCCTTGGGACATTTATCACAAAAAACACGTTGCTATGATAACAGGATGATCCGAGTTCACAATGTAATTTCCCCTTAAATACCAGCTCTGCTGTTGATACGGACAGAAATAATGAGCAGCAAACGAGATACTGCAATTTGGTTTAAATATATGAAATTGGAACAGTAAGAAACATTGCAAAAATTATTCTTTTTTAATTGGCAACTAGTGACAAGTTCAGGTAATAATGGTACAGAATACTGCAACTTACTGTCTGAAAAAAAGTATTTTATTTATATTATATTTCTATTTTAGTGCCTGGATGGCCTCATTTAAATTTAACTATCTATTCCCAAAAAGCCACAAGTATTGTAGGAATTAAGTAAAAAATCCAGGGAGAAAGCTAGACAGAAAAAAAAGAAAAAGTTGATTGTAAGAACTGAAAATTATAAGGTTGTTGTGTTTAAATAATTAATATATGAATTAACCTAATATAGATGTATTGTTTGATGCAACTTAAAATATTATTTTTAATAAAATTACAGGCATATTTCCTGTATTGGGTGTGCAATGGTGTCCATTGGGTGTGTATTGGTTTTACCCAATATTTTAAGCAAATTCTATTAAAGCAGCAGAATATATCTCTTTCATGCCAGAAGTACTGCTTTCACATTTATGACCATACCTGATATGCTCACCCAGAAGTGTGACCCTGCTTCACTGTGTGTGAGGGAGTAGGGAAGGTGATCTAGGACAGGGGTCAACACATTTGGTTGGGATCTAAGAGCCAGTCCATAAATGTCAGGTTTTTTTCTTCCCCAATCTGCAGTTAAAGGATGTTTATTGTGGCAATATGACAGGAAACACACCTTTCTTCAGTGCTGCAACACTTTGTACAGTGCCACAGTTGACACCTGTGACGGCCCTGGCTTAATAAGTCCTGTCTGTAGTAGCTATTGTTTGATTTCTGTATGTCTCAGTATATAAGTGACTATTGCTGTGCCTTTTGTTCCCCTCATGTGCTGCCCTGTCCTGTCCATATTCCATATGCCCTGCCCACGGACTTTAACCCTATGTAGCCTGGACACCATAAACCCCACCGGAGCACCCCTTTCATGGAGTTAACCCACAGGAGTGGGGTACGGACCAGGGGAGCCTCCTACAGATTCTGGTCGCTGGGACTTCCAGGAGAGTGGAGATCAGCTGACGCGGTTGTCGTACGCATGCGGGGAAACTTTGAACTGTTGCCGCTCGGGGTCCCTTTGGCCGATTGCGTCGCTTTTTGAACAGGATACCCTCAGGACCCCGAGCTATCCATCGGTACCCCGAGATCGCTGCCGCCCCCTCGGGATCACCCCGAGAATGGTGTCTAAAGTTATTCGGACATTGCGGGGCTGGGTGGCCTAAGTGTGGCGTTGGACTGTCTGGGCTGGGCGGGAAGATGTATATAAGCCCATGTGTTTCCCAAATAAAGGGTCCTGTTTTCACCTCAACATGAGTGCTGTCTGATGCTTGGCGCAGGCTGCAATGATCCCTTATTGTCCTTTTCAGGACAATAGCCACATGGTGTAGTTCAGTTTCGGCTAGTCACAGTGGTAAAGCAGCCCTGTTGCAGCGGCATCCCCCTTCTCTCTGCAACGCTTGTTCTGTCTGGCGGTGAAGGGGTTAATTGTTGATGTCCTGGCAGGAGGAAGCAACGTTTGTTTGGGAGTGCCCAGTCGGGGTAAAGGTCGTTCCCGTCACAAAACCTTTATGATAAAGAGTATTTTATACCATAAGGACCTAAGCCTGTATGTTTAACCATTATTCCTGTTTTTGTGTACTTGTCAAAAGATTAAATTATTTCAAGGGTTCATATGAAAGTATATCCATGCTAATAAATAGTATTTATTAGCACCAGAATATAAAGAGTAAAACATTGAAATGTGTTTGGCACTCCTCCTCATTTTTTCTCAGTTTTCAAAATGTCTCAGTTAGAGGATGCGCCACTTTCCAAAGAACCAAAACTAAAGTGTTATTTTTTTTTATTTCAAATGAGACAACTAATTTATACTTTTTTTTGCTCTGTGTTGCTTCCCGATAAAGCACCCACCACTTCTTTTATCAGAAAGCTAATAAAAGATAAGACCTGAAGCTAAATCATAATGAAACCAAACCAAATGGCTAGCAAGACGTTTCCTCCAACATTTATCAACACAAATGCACGAGACAATGAATGAAAACACCAGTGCTTTTATATGCTCTGTTTGTAGATGACTGCTTCATATATTTTAGATTGGGACATACACCTATAAGCTATAACATAATATGCTCATGTACACACATGCTAACACCATAAACAAATACACACACTCTAACACTATATGTTGACATACACACTCATGAAACTGCCATACAGTAAAATACACAACACCATAGATGCTAATACCACAATCTTATACACATGCATACACCATCCAAAAACAAATACACCAACACACTGGCTAGAATTGTCCTTGTTTGTGGAATACCATCAAATGCATATAGAGGCCCTTTATCAGCTAGAAATTTCCTTGTTTTCCTTGCATATATTAAAGTACTGACTTTTTTATTACTTTTTGGTCATTAATTTACTTGCGAGGTCTTGACTGTTGATAGTATTATGTGAGTCATATGCATAGTATAGCCATGTTGGTGTAACCATTTACGGACTGAAACATTTAAGATGGCTATAACTCTACAAAACAAATCCTACATTTATTTATAGCTCTCTGTCATAACAGGGGACATTTTCTTCCGTCGTGGTGCCTACTGTGTAGTATTACATATCTTGGTTTTGAATGCTTGTGTGGGATTCTAATTCTCTTTCTTAATTAAACCATTTTTGGTACCCTCACCTTGCTTTCTTTCCCCAACACATTTTTTTCTCACATGAACCTAATGAATATATCACCACCTTAGCTTACAATGACCAGTTCCTTATCAGTCTGTTTTTCCTTCTGTTTATGGCATAACGCTATTTCACTCTGCATTAGTAGCGCAGCAGCTTGTATAGAGATTGATAGGATGTGTGGTAAGAGTGAGTGTGTGGTGTTACGAGGATGTATAGGGGAGTTAGCATGTTATTAGAGTGAGTGTATATTAGTGTACGGTGTTTATGTATTAGAATATGGTTTTAGAGAGTGTTAACATAAGTTGTCAGTGACAGCAATTGTGTGTTAGCTTATAGTGTAAGTATCTGATGTTAGAGTGAGTAGTAGTAGGTGTGAGACAATTGCTGTCAAAGTCTTCGATCTCAACTTGCATGTTAGGCCATTACAGGGTGTCTTGAGCCTGTCCTTAGCATGCCTCACCCTGAATGTGGCTTGAGCGTATACATGATAGCATCTCCAGTCTATGGCGTATAAACCTTTGCACAATATTCAATTTTGTATGCTAATTCCATCATTGAACGGCCAGTACTCGTTCACAATGGCTGGAGCTGCATATTTTGCATCTGGTTATGCACTCAGAACTATATGTTTAAGTGGCTGTAAAGTTTAATCTCTTTCTGTTCGCCTTAACCCCTTCAATTCCAGGGTTTTTTGGTACCTCAAGTCCTGGAGCAGTTTTGCCATTTTTGCGCTATGTCGGTTCAGCGATTATTCTCTTTTCCTGTGAATAGTGTACCCATGTAAACTATATATTGTTTTTTCAAGGAGAGATAGAGCTTTCCTTTGATACCATAGTTAGATGATTAGCTGAAAATTTTGAATGAGAAATTTTGTAAAAACTAGCGGACATTTTTAAAAAAAACTAACTTTTTTTAATTTTTTCCCTCTGAATCCTCACAAAATTAGGTAAAGTGATGGAAAATCCCCTCCAAGTTTATCAATTCAGGTGTCCTGATTTCAGAAATACCTAATTTATATAGATTTTCCATACTTTTCCGGCACTAGGGAACATACTATAAGGTGTAAATTTTTTGTAGAATTTTTATGCTTATAGCTTAACGGGTTTGGGAGTTGTGAATGGGGGCAGGAGGGTTATACTGGGTAGGGCAATGGGATGTAAGGCTTTTAAAGTTTTTTTTATCATTATTATTATTATCTTTTTTATATATATATATATTTTTTTGTATTTTTTGTATATATATATATATATATATATATATATATATATATATATAGTTAGAAGTCCTCTTAGGGACCTCTTGAACATGTTATTAATGCCAGTGATGTCACAATGACATCACTTAGCTCACTTCATTGTTTTTAAATTATTATTTATTGTATTATTTTAGTGATTTAAAAAAAAAAATTAAAAGTCACTTACCTTTTTTTGTTATCTCCGTTTCTTTTTTCAGCATGGGAGGAGGGTGAGAAACATGGTTTCTCACTCTCCTCCCTGCGATCCCCCTGCATCCATCACATTGTGATCTCTATGCAAGTCCCCACAGACTTGCATAGAGATCCCAGCGTCTGTGTCTCATCAGAGGACAGGATATCCCCTGAGGGAATTTGACAAGGGGTCATTAATTTTTGTGTGTTTTGCTTACAATTCCAAATATAGCTACAGAGGGTCTAGACCAGTGATGGTCAAAGTTTTTTGGCTTGAGTGCCCAATTTTCTGCATTCAACTAAGTTGCAGACCTCAAAGTGCCAACACTGCATTTTAAACAAGGAGAAGACATTTTTTCAGTACAAAATTACCATATACAACAGTGTGCATCAATTTGCCTATATAAATTATGTTTGTTTTTTAAGCATAGAAACATAGAATGTGTAAGTAGATAATACCTATTTGGCCCATCTATCTGCACAAGCAGAAAACACATGTAAAGAGGGTCTATTCATGTAAAGGATTGTATTAAATAACATTAGCATTTGCACTGAACTGATATCAGCGTATAAAAAAAATAAATGGAGTCACTCACCCATTCACTCTTTCATTCACACAATCATTAATTCTCTCACTCATACACACAAATCATTTACAAATATTCATGAATGCATTGTCAAAAAACATTCAAACAATTAATCCACACATTAATTAATTCTTTCATTCATAAACTATTCTTCCACACGTTTATTTATTCATTCATTCTCTCACTCATTCACACAATTCACCCACATATTAATTCATTCTATCACTCATTCACACAATTCATCCACATATTAATTTATTAATTCTCTCACTCATTCAAACAATACACCCATACATTAATTAATTATCTCACTCATCCACACAGTTCATCAACAAATTAATTATTCATTCTCTCACTCATTCTCACTCTTTATTTCAATAATGTTACTATCCCCCCCAACACAAATCTAAAGACAGAAACACCCTCCAGGGCTTATGATCAATGACTAATGAGCATACCTGGGAACTCTCCCAAAGATCACATTACATCACCAAGGAGAAACTTGGGATCACGGGAGCAGTGTTGTGGCATGCCCCACTTCCTGCTCATTTCCCCACCCACCATGGCCAGTCTTCCTGCAGGTGTGGCTAGTCCTGTAAGCAACATCAAGGGGACCTCCTATTGACATCAGTGGACTGCCTATGAGGATAAGATGAACCGCCTATCCGCATCTCGAAAAGGGAGGGATCCAGTTAGAGGGATGTACCCAGGTATCCAGGCAATGAGCAAGAAACATCATAACTTGAAGTGCTATATTTGTAACAAAGTTTTTATTCAAATGAAAAGCATTCTTGCAATGAAAATTTAAAATCCATTTTCAAATGTAATTTGGGCTGTTGTGCACAGAAAGCTTTTAAAAGGGGAATTGCAGACCATAGATCTGAAGCGGTATGTAATTTACAGTTCTCAGAATGTTTCATTAATGTGCTAGAATCAGTGGCCAAATAATTTTATCTGATTGCTTCCGAAACAATCAGCAGTGTGTATTTCTGGTTAATACTGTAATTCTTTCAGACAGCTTATTGGTTTCTGAAGTATGATAGGCTAGAGATTCTAATCGACTGCGTGCTATAAATATGGTACATTATTTTCCATCTTTCAAAATCATCAAAACTTAATCTAGCAGTCATCTTTTAATTTATGCGGAATAATCCATCATTGTACAAATGAGATCTCTGCATAATGTCTCCAAAGAGTTCTAAATTAGCAAATGAGCACTAAAGTGTATAGTTTTCTGTTCAGTTCAATAGTTGTAAATGCTTTTCATCATAATATTGAAACAGACACTTGCTGTCAAGGTAATTGTTAAATTAGTTTGAAAACCAACTGCATAATTAATGTACCCAGATATATACTTTCAAGACATAAATGAAGGATAAGTCTAGCGTATCTTTTTTTTAAAAATAAAAAATCAACTTTCACTTTTCACCATATTTATATGTATTGATGACAATCGACATGCTTTCTTCTCCCAATTGGTGTTGCTGTAATGGCTTAATTTTGAGGCATTCAGCAACACTGAAAACTGCAGCCCCGTCTGATCGTTTCCCGGAGCGTCAACGTGAATTATATTAAATATCACACTGGCTGCCTGTTTAAAAAAAAATATAAGAGGCGATCAACAATCTCTTTCTAAACTTAAAAATGGTGTTGTTGATATGCCTTGATATCGAGGCATTCAGTGACAAGGCGCACTGTGACTGCTCTGGAGTGCCATAGCGAGAGATTTTGCCTCTTGCAAGATGATGGGGCCCATTAAAAAATAAACAAGCTCTCAAGAGGGTCTCTCCAGACCCACCCTGCAGGTGGAATACAGGTATTACATTTAACTATGCAAGTGAGTGGAGCCCATCTTAATGTGTTACTAAAATTAATTTAAAAAGTAAAAAAAAAGAAAACAAATAAAAATAGTTAAAGAAAATAAATAAAAATGTGTGGAATGAAAAACAATTCCCCATTGATGTCACTATCAGGGGAACCATTCAACGGCGACAACAGTGACATCCTCTCCCCTGATTAGAAGATATGGGAGGACGTTACCACAGTGCCACCATTTTGGCTGAAGTTGCCACCAGGTTGTGTCGGCGGATATGTGGACGAAGAAAGAAGATAACAGATTAAGGATTGAAGAGAGGAGAGAAGGGAGATGATAGAAGATAGAAGAAGAAGATGCAGCAGAAGAATTGGAAGAGGAAGTGGTCAGCAGGCGTGAAGTGGTCATCAGAGAAGGTAGGGAAACATTTAGAGAGCGTGAGAAATTATATTACTTTTATGTATTGTATTTTCTTTGAGAGTAACACTATAAAAAGTGTTTCTAAAACTCAGTTACTCAAATATTATATTTTCATATATTTATTCACTTAGTGCTTAGTGCTTTTGCTGTGTCCATTCACTGGATTGATACAGTGTTATACGTCTGGCAAAATACAGTCACTAATTCTCCATAAGAACCCTGATGTATATCTGGATATCCCTACCATTTAATATTCACCAAGTTTCAGTCTGTTTCAAGTTAAAAACTCCATCATTTTATTGATTGTAAACTTTAAAAAGCATCTGATGGCATAATCAAAATTAGTTCTCTTCTACTGCATCGAAAGGGCATTCAAAAGACATTAAACTGGTTATTGGACAAATAAGCAGCTCTGTAATTGTATATTTTTTACATATTGTTAATGGACAACCATGGTTGTTTGCATATGCCAACCTTTTAAACATACTTTATTTGGGTATAAAATTACCTGCAGAAAGGAAGGGATTCTTTACAGTGAGGACAATAAAGGTATGGAATTCACTGCCAAGGGAGGTGGTGTTATCCAATACAATAGATGCCTTCAATATGGGTCTGGATATTTTTTTTAGAAAGGCATGGCATACAGGGCTATAAATAGAATAACATTTATATTTTAGAGCTTCTTGATCCAAGGAGAAATCCGATTGCCTCTTGGAGTCCAGAAGGATTTTCCCCCCCTGATGGTAGAATTCGAATTAGCTTAATTAGGGTTTTTTTGCCTTCTTTTGGATCAAGAAAAGGAAGGTTAGGTAGAAGAGTTGAACTTGATGGACTTAGGTCTTTTTTCAACCTTATGAACTATGTAACTATGTAACTATGTGTTAACACTGAATAGGAAACTGATCAATAAGAGTTTTTTGTATTGCACTGATTGTACCAGTGTTGTTAGCATGGATTTTGTAATAATTGTAATAAGCATATGTTATATTTTTGCACAGCATCAGCAAGACAGACTTGCTGGTTCCTAAAACATTTTCAACCTAAAGAATATAACACCTGAGAAAATAAAAATCCTAGCAATATCACTATTTGCATGAAGAAGTACAGATATCAAGTTTGTTTAATTTCCTAAAAAAATAGATACCCAATGTTAATTTATGAAGGCTACTACAAAATGTACAAAAAGAGTATCCCCCCCAAAAATCCTTCTTTCCAGTTCTTTGAAAAACAATAAATCTATAAAAAAAGTTTAAATCATATGAGATGATTTATGATTTGTTTTAGCTTGATTGTTTAACTCCACAACCCTTTTTCAAATGTTTAAGATAGGGATGTTACAGAGTGTGTATGTGTAAGAGTATGGTGTTAGAGTGAGTATGTAAGTATATGGTGTTCTATAGTGTATGTTAAGGTACATGGTATTAGAGTGAGTGTGTATAAGTTTTGAGAGAGTGTGTGTGGGCATGCGTAAAGGGTGGGGAAGTGAGTGAGAGTATGTATACTCCTATTTTCCACTAGCACATTGTGTTAACCAAATTTCACTTTAAAAGGCTACTTGATTGTTAGAAAACCCTTTTGCAATTATGTTAGCCCAGCTAGACATGTCAACCCCCGCTTTACTGCTCCCTAATCACTACCTTCCGGCAAATAATGCTGAGCGTGGGGATATGACGTCATCCCTGCATTCTGCAGCAATAGCCGGCGTGTAGTGGGGAGGGAGTAGTAAAGCGAAGTGACAGACCTCGCGCTCCCACCACAGGATGCAGGATAGAGGATGAAGACAGAAGACAGAAGGATGGTAGATGGTGGAAGAGGTAAGAGATGAGGAGAAAGAGGTGTAAGGGCAGTGTATGTGAATGTATATGTTTGTAAGCTTGTATGTGTATGGGCCGCTAGGTATAAGAGCAGTATAGGTATTTGTTAGCTGGTGTGTAAGGGCAGTGTATGTGTATATATGTGTGTGTAAGGGCAGTGTACATTTATGTGTGTGTAAGGGCAGTCTATGTGTAAATATGTGTGTGAAAGGGCAGTGTACAACTATGTGTGTGTGTAAGGGCAGTGTTCATGTATATGTGTGTGTGTAAGGGAAGTGTACGTGTGTATATGTGTGCTTATGGGCAGGTGTGTGTAAGGGCAATGTATAAGTGTGTGTAAAGGCAGTGTATGTGTATATGTGTGTGTGTAAGGGCAGTGTGGGGGGGGAGGCTAACATTAACCTTTTTTTTAATTTAAAAAAATCTCTGCTGCTGTGGACTACTCTTCCAATGATGCTTAGTCAGCATTATGGTGAACATCTGGCTGGCTGAGAATCATGCAGTGAAACAGCACACGCTGCGGCAGAGCAGGCACACGGAGGCGTCGTGCTGCCACCGCTGGACTTCTGTTTACCTTTAACTAAAGGGGGAGAGGGTAGATAATGAGAAACGAGGGAGAGGGAGGTAGATAGTGAAACTAGAGGGGGGTAGATAGTGAGAAGGGAAGGGGGTAGATAGTGAGAAAGGAGGGATAGGGGGTAGATAGTGAGAAGGGAGGGAGGGAGAGGTAGATAGTGAGAAGGGAGGGAGAGGGGGGTAGATAGTGAAAAGGGAGGGAGAGGAGGTATATAGTGAGAAGGGATGGAGAGGGGGTAGATAGTGAGAGGGGGTAGATATTGAGAAGGGAGGGAGAGGGCCTAGATAGTGAGAAAGAGGGTAGTAAGTATATTGAAATAAATAAACAGTGAGAATGAGTGAGAGAATAAATGGTTGTGTGAATTAATTATGTAAATGAGTGTGAATTAGTGAGTGACTGTTTGTGTGTATCATAGATGTATAATTGATTTGTGGAAAGGTAAAAATGCCACAAGCAGGATGTTTGAGCCTTGGAGACCAAGATGACACAGGCAGGGTGTTTATAGGACAAAGATGGCACAGGCCGGGCTGTTTGGGGACACAGTTTACTCATGCTGGGCTGTTTGGGGACAAAGATGGTCCTATGCATGTAAATTGAGTGCTGGTCAGGATCTGTGTGGGCAGTGTGGACACCAGGGCTGGCTTTGGGTTGTGCAACATGTCATCTATGCCTGTAATTTAGGGGGTTTGATCTATTCCTGCAATGCTATGTTTCCGTACATTATTATTGTATACCTGCAAATACAGGATTTGTATGTCTGATTCTATGCCTCCAGTGCTCAGTTCACATGTCAACAATAATGATAACAATATTTATATATATATATGATTGCTAACAGCAATCACACTCCTATCATGCCCAGGCAACCAGTACATGCTAGAACCTGGGTATGCCTGGGCATGATAGGAGTGGGATTGCTGTTAACAATCATATATATATATATATATATATATATATATATATATATATATATATATATAAATATTGTTATTTAATTGTTACTTACTTTTAATAAAAGTGTGAGATTTTTTATGGTGGGGGGGTCATTTTCGGTTTCGACCAAGTAAATGCTGAATCTTTGGTTTCGATCCAGAATTTTCATTTCGGTACATCCCTACTAAGCCAGACACTGAAGTGGTAGGCCTACACCACATCAATGTTTGACTTAGTATATAGTGATAGCGGTTATGCTGCACTATTGTCAATGTCTGGCTCAATGTATAGTGATAGGGATTACGCTGTACCACTGTTAATGTCTGCCTCAGTATATAGTGATAAATGTTATGCTGTACCACCGTCATTGTCTGCCTCAGTATATAATGATAGCTGTTATGCTCTACCCCGTCAATGTCTAAAATAATGTAATAAAAAACGTACAATTTACACTTTCATCTCTCTATTTACCTTCTTATTTTACTGACATAATAATAAAAGCTACAAGAACCCAAACACAGTGTTTCTCAAACTAGGTTTTAATACAAAGTTATTAGTACATATTAATTCATATGTTAACTATTTTTCATATTTAATAAAAACTATGTTTATAAAAGCCTTGTTTATATTTTCTTTTATTTACCAAACTGCCCCCAGTTATGCACATCTGACCCCCAGCTTGCCACTCTGCCCCCAGATATGTCTTATACCTCCTATATGCCAGAGATTCCACTGTGCCCCCTGATATGCCACTGTGCCCCGATATGCCTTATACTCCTTATATGCCAGTGATATGCAACTGAGCCCCCTGATATACCTTTTACCCCCAGATATGTCTTATGCCCCCCTGATATGCCTAATATCGATATGCCACTGTGCCCCTGATATGCCTCATAACTTCCAATATGCCACTTGCCCCATTTATGCCTTATACCTCCCTATATGCCACTGTGTTCCCTGATATGCCACTCCGCCCCCATAAATGCCCTGCACCACCCTGAAATTCATTATACTCCCTGATTCACCACTCTGCCTCCCCCAGATATGCCACTCTGAAATTCATTATACCCCCATACACCACTCTACCTCCCCCTATACACCACTCTAACTCCCCCAGTTATGCCATTCTGCCTCCCTGAAATTCATTACACCCCCATACACCACTCTGCTATCCTGAAATTCATTATACCCCTCATACACCACTATAACTCACCCATACACCACTCTGCCTCCTCCCCCTCCCATACACCACTCTGCCTCCTCCCCCTCCCATACACCACTCTGCCTCCTCCCCCCTCCCATACACCACTCTGCCTCCTCCCCCCTCCCATACACCACTCTGCCTCCTCCCCCTCCCATACACCACTCTGCCTCCTCCCCTCCCATACACCACTCTGCCTCTCCACCCTCCCATACACCACTCTGCCTCTCTCCCCCTCCCATACACCACTCTGCCTCTTTCCCCCTCCCATATACCACTCTGGCTCCTCCCCCTCCCATACTCCACTCTGGCTCCTCCCCCCTCTCATACACCACTCTGCCTCCTGTCAGCAACGGAGGTTCACAAGACACCAGGGAGTCGGGTAGAGAGGCAAAGTGGTGTATGGGAGGGGGAGGAGCCAGAGTGGTGTATGGGAGGGTGGCTCCCATACACAACTCTGCCTCCTCCCCCCTCCCATACACCGCTCTGCCTCTCTCCCGACTCCCTGGTGTCTTGTGAACCTCCCTTGCTGACAGGCACTTTCACTGCAGCTTCATAGAAGCCTCAGCGTAAGTGAAGGTCAGTAACGGAGGCTGTCTGTGCGCATCGTAAGTGAAGGGCAGCATTTGCTCTGAAAAAACCTCTTTATAATCGATAAAAATCGATTCGACTAATCGATTTTATCGATTAGTTGTTTCAGCCCTAGTATATAGTGAAAGGTGTAATGCTGTACTCCGTCAATGTCTGCCTCGGTATATAGTGATAGGTGTTATGCTGTACCCCCGTCAATATCTGCCTCAGTATATAGTGATAGGTGTTATGCTGTACCACCGTTGTTGTCTGCCTCAGTATATAGTGATAGGTGTAATGCTGTACCCCCCTCAATGTCTGCCTCAGTGTATAGTAATAGGTGTTATGCTGTACCCTGTCAATGTCTGCCTCAGTATATAGTGATAAGTGTTATGCTGTACCACCGTCATTGTCTGCCTCAGTATATTGTGATAGGTGTTATGCTGTACCACCGTCAATGTCTGCCTCAGTATATAATGATAACAGTAATGCTGTACCACCTTCAATGTCTGCACCAGTATATAATGATAAAAGCTATGCAGTTTTAAAGTGTGTGTGGGGGGTGCCACATGCAGGATCCGTCCCAGGTGCCAAATACTCTAGGTATGCCCCTGGATGTAATGTAAGGAAGTTTTACCTTATTGAGAGGGTGGTAGATGAATTGAACATCTAATGATGTAAATGAGCAGGCTAGATAGGTTGAATGGTTCTTATCTGCTGTCAAATTCAACATTTCTATGAATTGCAGAGAAGTTAGGTAAAATGTTAGCATACTGCACAGTGCCTTTCAAAACTCTTATTAGGCTTTAGCTTTTTTGTGTTATAACATTTCATATACACATAAGTCCGTTAAGTAATACACAAAACTTTTTGTTCTTCCATCTATGTCCAGTGAAACTATGAACAGCTTTAATATGCTTATTAGATTAATAGTTTTTTATACTTGTGAAGGTCCAAATCACAATACTTAATATATGTGCTTCATTATTCTCAGAAATTCAAGAATAATGTATTCATGGTAGTTTAATGCCAACACAATAAGGGACCAGATTTATCAAGAAATTTTCTATTATATGTCTCCAGCAATTTTCTTGGCTAATCTTTCACTAAGATGTCATTTCACTTAGATTGCATGCTGATAAATTGTAACTCTCACACATAATACTTTCATTTAGATATCAGCAAGGAGTAATGCTATTAGCTTGGCAATAACTCCCAGTCCAGAAAAATAGACACGGATACACAAATTCTATTTAGATTTAATTAAAAAATGAAACATACATTGAAATTGTGCCAAATGACTTAATAGTCATCTCTACAAATAATCAAATTATATATGTGCACTGTCATTTTTTTTCTTATTACAGAGAGTTGTATTTTATTCTTTATCACCAAGAGGATGTACAATTGTAACCTGAACAATGCACAGATTTTTCCAAACAACACACAAAAATTGGTTTCAAATGCTGATAATCTTGTGAAAGTAGTCTAAACTTATCTCTCTCCTCTCTCTCTCTCTTCATGGCCAGATGCATGGGAAGTTAGTATATTATAAAGCGCTAATAATGCCACAATGTCCCATGATTTGCCCCTAGTATTTAGGGGTATAAGGCATTTCTGGAGGCAGAATGGCATATAGGGGGTTAAAAGGCATTTCTGGAGGCAGAGTGGCATATAGGGGGTTAAAAGGCATATCATGGGGCAGAGTGGCATATAGGAGGGTATAAGGCATTTCTGGGGGCAGAGTGGCCAATAAAAGGAAATAAACCCCCCCCCCAAATTTTTTTTACAGTCATTTCAAAAATAGTTTACATTAATTAAGAAATAAAAGTTTCGTACAAGAATATTGTGAAGAATAATGTGATCACTGTTTTGTTCCACTGAATAAAAGTCAGTGTGTATGTGTGCTATATGTATAGCGCTGGAGTCAGTCTGTGAGTATATGTATAGTGTGTGTGTAGAGTGTGTGCATAGTCATGGCTGGGATGCGCTAGAGACCAACAGCAGGGAAGTTAGGCAAAAAGGGCTCAAGGAAAAGCGTAGTTGAAGGCAATCCAGAAGGTCGGGTCAGGCAGCAGATAAGCAGTAGGAGAATCCAAGCTGAGGTCAGGTCAGGGGAGAGTAGGAGAATCCAGAAGTCAAACTGAGATAAAAAAAAGATCACAAGATCACTGGAGATCCCAGTCTCACCCCTCGGCATCAGCTAGCTTCTCCCCTTCCTATATTCGGCTAGTCTTTCGTCTTCACCTCCCCAGCCCCCTCCAATGAAGACACCACAGCGCAAGGAACTTGAGGCTGGAAATGCGGCCTAGGACGCGACGGCGCCGACCCCATCGGGTCATCGAGAAGGTGGGGACGGCTCTGAGAAGTAAGGACCCCCTGCATGGAGCGTTAGCGGGGCCAGGAGCCTGACAGGGTGGGCAACTGTATAGTGCCAGAGTCAGTATGTCTACTGTATTGTAGTGCCAGATTCAATGTGTATGTGTCCATAGTGTTAGAGTGTGTAATTTTAAATATGTATAGTGTTAGCCATTCTGTGTGTGCACATGTGTAATAGTGTGGGGTGCTAGTTTGCATGGTGTTGTTTTTGATTGGAGATGATTAGAGATAAAGAAAGCTGGTGCTTAGATCCAAACCAAATGTCTTGACCCCTGAGTTAATGTTGTGTTCTGCTTTAAAAGGGGAAGTCTGGTAGGATGATATTTTTTTCCCTTGAGCATAAAATACACTGTTATACAGTGTATTCTGTAGTGTAGATTAAACTACTTAAATCTTCTCCCTTCTCTTCTCTCTTCAGTATTCTATCTTCATTCTTCAATCCTTAATCTGCTATCTTCTTTCTTTGTCTGCTACTCCATGGACATAACCCAATGGTAACCTCTGACAAAATGTTGGCGCTGCAGCGATGTTTGCAAGTGCCGTTTTTTGCTCCTAGGTCAATTAAGGGAAATATGGCGGTGCTTGTGGTGACATCCTCCAGTGGAGGTGAATGAGAGTGTGAGAATGTGAGTAATTCAGTGAATTTGGACACACAAACTCCGGACGAAAATTCTGAGCTTTTTGCTTCATTTTCATCCGTTTATGTAAATTTGCAATACGAATCTGAATGCACTAGTCTAGTGTAGATTATCATTAAAGGACAACTGTAGGGGGGAAATGTTTCTTTATATTCTTTAAACTCTAATAACATCAGATCTGCTGTAAAACATTAATGCAAGGATAAAAGAAATAAATTGTGCTGTGAGCATCCATATTGAGTAATCTGTCTGTCAAATCTGATCGAAGATGCGCGTCCCTGTCTGTATGTGATGTTTTGCACATGTGTAACCGCCATTTTGGTTACTGGCAATGGCATTACAATACGTTGTGGAGGCCATTTTGGTTATTGACGGCGACCATTTTGCGCATGGCTGCCTAAACTCATCTGCTCAATTATTCACAAATAACAAAGTAACTTTACCATAAAGCTGCAGCTGGGAATATCTCTGTTTGTATAACAGTAAAATGTCCCTGCACACGTTTATTAAATTAATAAAACACGTGCTTTAGGTGCAACATGGGTACAATTTATTCATCTTTTTATATTTTAACTTCTATCTTTGTCTGCATCTCTGTGGACAAAACCTGGTACAAACTTCCGCCAAAATGGTGGTGCTTCCAGTGTTCTCTTCCGAATCATTTTTGGACTATTTGCACATGTCTACTGTACATATGAGCATTCTACCATATCTGATATTTTTATAATAACTTTTTAACCCAAAGCAAATACAGCATTTGTAATTTTTTCTTTCAAAAAGTATAATGCAAGAAATAATAAAATAATTTATCTTAAATGTCTTAATGGCAGGGAACAGAAATGCCATGGCCTGATCCTATGAAATGGAAATGATACAGAAAAATTCCCTTGGAGGAAGATAACAACAATATTCTTTTGGAAAAGGTTGAAAAGTCAATGGAATTATGAATTAATGTCAAGAGTCAAAAGGCATTTAAGATGACATCAGATACTACATTATAACTCTGCCATTTTCTTTCAATCTGAGGGTCATTTGGGGTCCTGGGGAAATTACATTTTCCTCCTAGCATTAAATGGTTCATGGAAACATCAAGCTAAGGATACATGTGCTAAATGACAAGTTGAGCATTGGTAACAATGTAACTAGTAACAAATAAGATGCTCTAGGTTCAATCTTTGGCATAGTATAGCAAGTTAAAAAACTGAGTTCAACCTTTCACACATACCTACTTCTAAAGTTGATCCAAAAGAAGGCAAAAAAACCCCACTTTTACCAATTACCACGCAATTACCAATTATGCATAACAGGAAAAAAATCCTTCTTGATTCCATAGTGGCAATTAGATTACTCTCTGGATCAACTTGCTAATATGTCCTTTTAACAGTTGTAGCCCTTCATGGTATGCTTAACCAGTAAAGCATCCAGAGCTTTCTTAAAAATATCCACAGAGTAAGATAATACAACATCCTTACGTAGAGAATTCCATATTCTTATTGTCTTTACTATGCTGATGCTGAAATCTCCTTTCTTTAAGTCTCAACTGATGACCCTGTGTCTTTTGTAGAGACCTCTTGGTGAACGGATCACTAGAGAGCTGTTTATGCTGACCTTGTATAGATAAGTGCCTATGTTTAGTGTTAGTAATAATGTACACAGACCTCTTTGCCCTTTATTAAATACTTTGTTTCATGTAAACTACCTTGCTATTGCAACAAATGGAAGACTCCTTTAAAAGTTGGTCTAAGTTTATCAAATCATTCACGGGTCACAGTCATCTTTTCAAAATGGTTAGTTTTCCAAAATTACTACATCCAGTACAGATATTGCCCATTACTTTAAAGAGGAAATGCAGAGACCCCCTCTGTCAGCCAGCAGCAGCCACCATGGAGGAGAGGGAGACCCACTCTATCAGCCAGCAGCAGCCACCATGGAGGAGAGGGAGACACGCGGAAGTACACAGCAAAACCGATTTATAAATGGAGTATGGAGAAGAGACAAATACTGCAGCTTTTCATTGCTCCTGAAGAAGCAAACATGTTGAGGACATTTCAGAACTTTATTTTGTATGTTTTAATTTTGTTTTTAATTTATTTATTGTTTTTTATTTATTTATTCCTTCATTATATAAGGGAATATACCTGCACCACCATAGACAAAAACAGGTGGTTCTTTTACCCTTTGGAGACACACTTTAATTACTGGAGCACTTTATAAAAAGCATCTTTCTAAGCACTTATGAGAAGCACTTTAGAAAGATTCTTGGATATATTTCCACCTTCAAAAACCATCTATTCTCTACTGTGTTTTTTCACATTTGTATCGTGTTGGACAGTTGGAGAGTGTCTTTTCTTGGGCTGTAGCTGCACATTGTTGGGAGGTATCTTTTACATATTGTTATCACTGGGTGATGACTTGTGTATATCGATTAGGATTATATTCTTTATTCATTAACTGAAAATATATTAAGACTAGAACTGTAAAACTTTTTAATCCGATACTAGCAATAAACAATGGTGGAAGTTATTTAAAGTTACCGAGAAGAAAAGCTGTAACTATATGTAAGGTTTACAGATTTAAAGATATCAGTAGCAGTAGATCATCAAATATTACATGATGGGTCTAATGAAATTGTGATCAAATGACACATTTGAATTTGCATTAAAACTATAAACCTGACATTAATTTTTATTAATGCAAAACTGCATATTTACAGTCATATTAAAATGTCAAGCAGAAAACTTTCCTGAACTGTAAAGCTAAATAAAGTAAGTTAAGGCAACAAAGTTAAGTAATATATCACATTTACATTGTTATATGGTTTGCAACTATTTGAGAAAATTAAAATAAACCTTGGATCATATTTATAAAAATGTATCTTCTTTGCCAATGAAGAGTAAGATCATCAGAATGATTCCTTAATTGTAACCTGTTTGGTAACTATCTTCTCCTTAGTTACCACGGCTACTCTCCTTTGGACCAGCCCATTATCCAGCCCACAGCCAGACCCTTCAGACTATTTAAACAGCAATAAGATGACGATAGTCCTTTCACAACTCTCGGAACAATCTTCTCCTTCATCTCAAGATCTGCCTTCTCCAGCATCCCCCAGGCCCTCCTCACCAGTGGTTACCACTCAAGTGACGGAAATCATTTTGGCAGTAGGACCCTCATGCCATTGCTTGATGCCAGGTTCACAGAACTGCATGTGGCCATCTACAACACTATAACTACTTTACATTCTAACTCGACTCGTATCACAGAGTTGGATTTTACAATGCTGTATGTGCTTGTGCTTTATGTTGTATGTGCTTGACATCCATTAAGCCTTTTGTGGACAAAACCGCACATTCCATATTGCCCTTTACGGCTATCAAAGACACAAATCTTTGGGTGAGGCTACTCCACCACGATCCTATGTAGGTGAGTACCAATGGACCACAACAGAAACCACCTACAGCTATGAAACATTGGCTGACTAAATGCAACCCTTACTATGCCTGATTCAAGGACAGCTACCTCCATGTTCGCGTCACTCTAGCTATTTAAGTTAATACTTTAGTAGATCAGTCTTGAGACCAGACATTGCCAGATTCCTGGTATAGGTTTTAGATTAGTGTTTTGGGTGTTTTTTTCCCCTCTATATTGTAGTTTGGACCGTTGTTCTTGTTTTCACACAAACCTTTGCTTTTATTGTGGTTTCACTTACTGTATCTGTGCCTTTAAAAATAAAGCATTTTTTGGTGAGAAGAAAAAAAAATAACCACTGACTCATCCATCAGATAAACATCTCCTAACTTGGAGATATGGCACCTGCAGCGTTCCTCAACTAGGGACTTTATGTTCTACTCTCAATTACTCCAGAATAGATCTATTTCTTATTTCTTACCAGTGATACCTGCATCAGCAATCCACTCTATTACACAGTCTGCTGAAGCAAACATTTTGGTTAACTTTACACTGGCGGACCCCTACAAATACAAAAAGTGTACACTTTTTTGGTATCATAATAGATATATATTTGTAGTATATTTTTCACTTCACTTTCATATTTATTCAGACTTTTATTATAGACTTTATATATAGACTGGTCACTTTAAATTGTTATGTAGGATCAGGTGTGTCTGACCCCTTAATCACTTATTTTGCATAAATATTTGAGCATGTGCACTTATGTTTCTAAGGCTTGAGAAAGACCTGTTTGTTGAAACGTCTGCTTGTGTGAAATAAACTCACCTTACCATTTGAGTGTTGAGCCACTGCTTCTTTATTTTGTACCACTGTATCAGGCTCAATATATAATGATAGGAGTTAGGGTGTAACACTGTCAATGTCTGGCAAAGTATATGGTGATGGGAGATATGCCATACCACCATGTCTGTCACGCTATAATGATGAGAGATACACTGTACCACCCTCAGTGTCTAGATCACTATATAATGATAGGAGTTGTGCTGTTTTGGTTGTGGTGATGAAAGTTGTGGTGGTGACAGGGGACACGTCTGTGACAGAACACGTTCCAAAAGGTTGATCTGGAAACCAATAGTGGTGGTCGTTGAGAGCAACTTAATTGAGATCGGTGTAAAGGGCAATCTCTCGGGAACTCTGTTACATAGTCCTCCACTTGGCGGCATCTTTGTCTGGGAGCTCTAAGTGTAGAGCGAGTGGTAGAGGAACACAAAGGGTCTTCATAGATGGGATTCAAAGCAATCCCATGAGTTCAGGAGTGGGCTGTTGGTATGAAACAATTAATGGGCTCATGCTTGCAGATGACCCAGCAATATGGAGATCTGAACCTTAAAATAATCTGTGGAGTAGGTGCGTGGCTTTGGCAAAAACATCAGTTTACAGGACGTCATGAAGGCTTGGTATTAAAACTGTTTACCGGAGAACTTCTCAGGCATGGCAATAGCAGGTTCAGGAGAAGCCGCCTCAGGTGGAGAAGCAGGTAAGGGGGCGGCTTGCGTACGGTGTCTCTGTCTCTCTCTTGCTCCCTCCGTGATAGCACCTCCTGGCCAGCCCGAATGTATTATACAGCATGGGTCAGGGCGGTGAGTTGTTGCTTGAGGGCAGAAATAGTATCAATAGCCCATGCGGGTTCCATGTGGGCCATGCTATTATGTCACAAGACACGTCTGTGTCAGAACACGTCTTACTAGGTTGATCTGGAACCCGATGGTGAGGAGCAGCAATGAGTGGCAAGTTCTACAAATCTAAAAGTCCAATAAGGGAAGAGACAAAGACGTGGTCAGACAATCTGGGAGGCAGCCCAATATCAGAAAGTCCAGAAAGTAAGCCATGAGTCAATAAACCAGGATTCAATACAAGTGTGCAGGATTGCGGGAACCAGAAGAGCTGCTGGACTACTTACCACTGGACTTCAGCCTGGCACTGAGTTGCAATTAGGATAGAGGATAATGCATTTATAATTTGTGTGCTTTTCTTGCCTTTGGGTAGGTTTTCCCCACACTGCATTAGCTACTATTTCCAAAACTATGAAACCATTTTCTATTAGTCAGAAGCCTGGTGTTCATGGAGGATAAGGCAATACCTCTGTTGAGAAATCATATGAGCTATTGTGGCTGCTATCCTCGCTTTCCGCTGGGCATATTTAAAGGAAATAACACTAAACAAATGAAAGTTAAATGTTTTGAGACCTGCAATGAAAATACGTTTTGAGACTCCCCAAACGGTTGTGAATACGTCAAGTAAGTGAATGACTGAAAGAAGTAATAGGCAGAACAAATGACTTATTATTGAAAAAAGAGAAGGGAACACATACAATCAGTTTGTTTTATTGAATGAATGATTTATTTGTTAGCAAAATTGTGTAAAAGAAGTGGTTGAAAGGGAAATGCAGTAGAGTCTGCCCTGGAGGTGGCATACGCTACAATGAACAGCTGAAAATAAACTTCACAAAGTTTCAGGGTAAAGGAAATTCATAATTAGTATCATTTGATTTGTCTTGTAATCAGTAACCAAATTAATACAGTGCTTCACTGTCGACATACAGAAAGCATTAAAACTGCACGTAAATAATATATAAATGAACAGTAAAACTTACTTAAAGTAAGAATACTTATAATGTTACATGAATATAATATTCCAAGAGATCCAATTATATTTAAGTTAAGTGAGCAAAGGTAAGTTTAATTATGGATAAATGTGATTTAATAAACAATTTTGTGAATAAAATAGTTCACCTACAGTCTTAAATGAAGGTATGAAATAAAAACAATGGTTCACTTGGTACAGGCCAAACGCTTAGTGCATCGGGCATTGGTAAGACTCGTTTTATCCAAGTACGTCCAATAAAAAAAACGTTTCAAAACTAGATTCACTCATATAAGTCATTCAGCACAGGATTACAAGTTCATCTCACAGTTGCTTTAGATAAGATGGAAAATTAGATGCAACCAAAATTGATTGTTTGATGAATAAATAGTTAAGGGTATGGTAGGGGTTTGCTATAATTATACTCAACCCTATTACGTGTGAAATTAATACTCACACAGTATTTAAAGTTTCATAATCTATCATTTGTTTATATCATGCAACAAAAAATATTAACTGCTTTATGTACAGGAATTGGTCAGAATGCCCCTGGTTTAGGTTAACCATTTATTTTATACTATACAGTATACTGTTTTATGAAGGGTACAAAATAAGGTGGCATTATGTGTACACTATATGGGCTAAAGTATTGGGACAACTGACCATTATACCAACATGGTCTTTTATAACAACACATTCTAAATACATAGACATTCATATGTAGTTGGTCCCCTTTGCAGGGGAAGGCTTTCCAGAAGATTCTGGGGTGTTTCTGCTGGAGTTTTTGCCTCCATTCCAGTTCATCCCAAAGATGTTTGATTGGATTGCGGTCAGGGCTCTGTGTGGGCCTTTCAAGTTCTTCCACACCAGACTCATCCAACCATGTCTTTATGGACCCTGCTTTGTGCACTAGGGTGCTGTCAGGCACCCGACCTACCTCGGCGGCCGTGTAGGGTCCCACCACGAGCCGCATCCGTGTCCAGACACCTGAACCGCCGTACGGGGACCATGCGGTTGTGGAGTGGGCCGCATCCCCGGCCTCAAGTGAACCGTGCCTCACCGAAGATGGATGCGACCACAATGCTGATGGCGGGGGGTGGGCGTGTCCAACTACCCGGTGACATTACTCCAATGCAAGAGGTAGGCAGAGGGGGGGATAATAGACAGATCCACTCTAAGGGTGAGGAGTCAAGACCTGGCAGGGCTATATAAACCCCCAGCACTGTTCAATCAGTACTGGTTTGTTAACTAAGTGGTACCCTATCTCTGTATCCTGATTGTCTGAATTTTGCCATTCCTTGCACCTATATCGTTTGTGGATTTCCTGGCTATTTCGACCTCGGCTTGTTTACTGGACTACGTAAGTTTCCTGGGTATTTTGACCTCAACTTGTTTATTGGACTACGTGATTATCTACTACCCTTGAACTTGGCTACGGTTATATCTTGTATATTTCTATATCCCCTAACCATGGCTTGTGTAAACGACATTGCTTCCAGTATACGCCTGACTTTTTGTGGAATAAAGTCCTTTTTGAACCACTACGGAATCTCCTGTGTTTGGTATCTCACTGTGCTGTGCTCCGTTCCCCTGCCTCCTGACAGGTGCAGTCATGCTGGAATACAAAAGGTCCTTCCTCTAACTGTTCTCACAAAGATGGAAGCATAGCATTGTCCAAAAAGTATTGGTATGCTGAAGGGGACATTTTGTACACCGCTATGTGCAAATGCTCTACTGGATGAATGGCCAAAGATTCCCACAGAAATGCTCCAAAATCTTGTGGAAAGCCTCCCAGAAGAGTGGAAGCTGTTATAGCTACAAAGGGGTACCAACTACATATTAATGTCTATGCATTTAGAATGCAATTTCATAAAAGTCCCTGTTGCTGTAATGTTTGGGTGTCCCAATACTTTTGTCCATTTAGTGTAACTTTTTGTTGAACCTCTTGTTAAAATAAAAGCGAGTAGACCTTTCATCCCAAAATGTTTGACTCATACATATGCATTGTGCTAACAAAACCACTATCGATTGTTTATATACGTTATACTTGAACGATGCCTTTGCCTGGTGTATTCCATTATGGCTACCTGGTGCACCTTTCCCTCACACAGACTGCATTTTGTTCAATATCAGAATGCTCTACCCGTGATTGCGTACATAGCATTTTGTGCCACAGTGGAGAGGATCATACATAGCTACACACCAGCCATGTTTGTATATTTTATCTCTATTACCAATTCGGCAGCACAAAGTATAGCAGGTTTCATTTATTTCCTTACATACTGCGATTTAACAAATGGAAAAATATGCTATCCGGAAATGGTTTCGATCCAAACGCTTGAGTATAACATATTAAATTACTATTATCCATGGTCTTAATATAAATAAACAGCTCTGCAATCCACTGATATGGGAGGCCAGGATTTGCCTTTACTTTTTGAATAATGTTTTATAACATGTGTTCACTTCCGTCACTACATTAATTGCCTGAATCTAGAATAAATGAATATTCACTTTCATATTTCCGAATGTATTGGCAGTTATGCATCTTTGTAAACCTTTCATTTTAATGGGCTTCACCTATATTGTATGTGTTGGTCTTTGAGATAATTTATTGCAGTTATTTGCATGTTTTTTAAATAATCACACATAATTTATTTATGTCCTTGGTAAATTAACTTGCACTAATTTCTTGTTGTTGCTTTAAATTTTGATTATACTCTAGTTTACATAGAGGGATTCATACGCCATTAAACCTATTCTGAAGTTTATTCACTAAATGGCAGGTACTTGCATGTTAGCTAATTAAATGCCAGTTTAAAGCAACAAACTGTTAGAGTTGGACACTTTAAAACTCACTAAAGCCACCTCACATAAGTACTTGCAAAAAAAGTATCTCACATAAATCTCAGTAACCTGCAATGTTGCCTGAAAATTTGGAAATTTAGTTGAGTCCCATCTCACCCCTCCCCTGCTACTAGCAAATAAATAAATACAATTAGGTCCCCAGGACCCACCTTTTTAATGATTTTCTTCCCTTTTCAGCACTAAGGGCGTGATGGTGGGTGAATAAAGAAGCACCAGGGGTATAATGCTTACCTGTTTAGGGAAATTGTCGCTAAATTCTGGTTCCTCCTGCTCCTGTTGGGATGAGGGGCTAAAAGGAGTTTTGTTCTTGGATAGCGTCTGTAGTGATAGAAATAACCTGAATCCTCTAATTCTTTTACCATTGCTTTTGCAGAGGTTACTGAGTGTTTAGCACCCAGGAAGTGGCTGCGGCCTAACAAACAGAAAGCCATGAGGAGGAAGAAAACCCAGAACAGGTAGGCCAAAACCCTGACAAAACGCTGCCATTTTTGTGGGAGTTCACCCAGAGGTCATGTCCACAGAGAAGCGGATGAAGAAAGAAGACAAGGAGATGAAGAAGATCCTAGAGAAGAAGTGGACCTGCGAAACACGGACAACGATCAGCAGAGAAGGTAGGGAGAGATTCAGAGAGCATGAATGTGAATGGGAGTGTAAGAGAACCTAAATGAGAGTGTGAGAGAGTGGAAATAAATGACCCCACGTAAATTTAAACGAAAATTCTGAGCATTTTGCTTCAGTTTTGTTCCGTGGGGAGTTTTACCTCATTTTCTGCGAATTTTGTTAAACATGCAATTCGTACGTATTTGAACGCACAAGTTTACTATGCACTCACAGAATTAAAAACAATAAAACAAAAATATAGGAGAATATGTTATCAAATATACAATATTCATTTGAAATTTATGAAAGACTAAATTGTTCATATTCAATGTTCAGCTTATATTCAATTTTAAGTCACTGCCTCTTTTGTTTTCTTATATTTGAAATAATTCTTAAAACTCCACATTAAATAATATTACCAATAGAATCTATAGCATTTCAAGAAAAAAATGCAGAAATATGGAAGCATTTTTAAATGATCCAGATTCCTTTTTTTCTTAAATATTTTTGAAATCCTAAAACTACATTTAACCTTTACTTTACATAAAGAAAAGTAATAAGAGGCTTCTTCAGTGACATTTAACAGATTTAAATTTGAATACTTATTTTATGCGGGTAGCAGTGGGATTACTTCAGAGTGTAAGAAAGAGACCTGCCCTTTAGCTACTATCTCAGCAATAGTATGCACAATCTATGCATACATTTATTTTTAGGGGCTGAGGAGAGAATATTTATCTAGATTTAATTTTGAATTGAAAAGTATGCAGTAGGCTTCTTACGATATAAATGATTCATTTTATTGAATGTTTTGGTTGTTGTAATGGGACTATCAGCATTTTGAGAGAGAAAAAAAACACTAAAAAAGGTAGCAGTTTAATATCCAAAATATAATGTGAAATTTTCATTGAATGGGTACATCGAACTTTATCCAAATATATCAAAATGGTTCGAGTAACTGTAAAGGTAAGATAATATGATTTTTTTATGATCTCATTTTTATTTTTAGCAGTTATGGGTATTAAATAATGTAAACTGCCTCATTTGGCTATATTTTCTTTGTTTTATACTTTTTTAGTTATCATAAATTAGGCTTTGCTTTGATTAAAATTTAAGCAGGATGACAATTTAAGAGGATTAAAGGGTTTTTGTCAGCTTTCCTGAAATTATTTTGGCATTTTAGTCACACTAAAGTAAGAGGGGTTTTGCATTACAAAAATGCACTACAAAAATACACTACAAAAATCTAAAGATAGCATAACAAAAGTAATATGATTCCTACGAGACCTAGTTAACAATGTTCAATCATTATAATTAGTTTTATTTAGATTAGTTTGGATTAGTTATATGAAACTGTTCTGAATGAATGGATTTAGTGTGTTTAAATATATGGCACACTTTGTAAGATTAAAATGATTCTGTATTCATTTGGTCTGAAAACATTCTCATTAACCTTCATTCACCCCTATTGTGCTTCAATATAACATTATCTTTTCTTTAAAAAAAAGTAATTGTTATATCTGGTCAGGAATTAATGACTCAAAAACTGAAATATTTAGCAACACACAAAATGTAGATGAGGAAATACCAGCTGCAGGTTTTAAAAAGAGCTGAGGAAAGAAAAAACTCAGCCGATTCAAGAGATTCTCACAATCAGAAGGTAAGGATAACACTTGGAATAAAAAAATCTACATTACAGTTTAAATTAACATACAAAAATTGTGAAATAATATATTCAAAGATTTAAAAGTCTGCTCATTTTTTTACATTGAAAAGCTATGGTTGTTTAAAGTAGTGTCAATTGATACTTGAAGATGTAGCTATATAAGTATCACTAATTATTATTATTTATTTTATATAGCGCCATCATATTCCGTAGCATTGTACAATGGGTAGACGGGACATAACAAGTAATATATAATATAATAAGTTGACTTATTGACAGAAACAGCAGGTGATGAGGACCCTGTTCAAACGAGCTTACAACCTAGAGGGAATAAGTAATTTTGTCTTTCGTAAACACACGCAAATTGGCCAAAAATTATTCAGATGAATTCTGTTTCCTTCCCATTTGTTTCAGACGAAGATTAACCTCCGGCGAACTTCCGCAGTGGTTGCACTTCCGGTGGCATCCTCCAATCGAAACATTCAGAGAGTGTGTGAGAGAGAGAGAGAGAGAATGAGGTTCTGATAGAACGTAAATAAGAATGTGGGAGTGAATGAGTGAATCCCCAGGTTACAGCATGCACTAGCTGACTTGGCACAATAGGAGTGTGATTGCTAACAGCAATTATACTCCTATCATGCCCAGGTAACCAGTAAATGCTGGAATCTGGGCATGATAGGACTGTGATTGCTGTCAGCAATCACACTCCTATCATGCCAAGTCAGCCAGTACATGCAGAAACCTGGCTAGCTGCCCCCTTGTATATTGATGTTGCCAGCAGTATGGGGTCTGCACATCACTTACAGCCTCCCCACTTACACATCCATGCTATCACAGACATTTATTCATATACTCATTCATTCACAGATTCATTCCATCAATCACGCATACTCATTCATACACCCTCCCCACCCCCTTACCTGCACTGCAGCTCTCTGTGCCGCTCCTAGACTTCCGCAGGGGCCGCTGCTTCCCTCTGCGTTGTTCACATTCTGTGCGAGCAACTTCTCTTGTACCACACAAAGGAAGCAGGAATGGAGCAGACTCATGTGATGTGATGTAAATTCACGTGACTCTGCTTGGTTCTGCTTCCCCTGTGCGCAGGCCCGGACTGGGACAAAAAATAGGCCCGGGCATTTAAGACTGAGCAGCCCATTTTTATTTATTTATTTATTTTTTGTTAAACCAAATTCTGACAAATATAATATACCATTTCTTGTTGTCTATTAGTTATATTTCCGCATGCTTTTGTCACTGTAAATCAATTAGCATTACATAAATATATAATAAATGAATCATAACGTCATGCAATGTATAAAGTGCTATATCTATATAAATATATCTATATAGATATATCCATATAAATAATAAATAACAGTAACAAATCTTTGACCATTTAGTTGGTACTTAGAAAGAGGTAGAAACTTCTTCTATCTGTAATTTTAGCACATTTCTGAGCTTCAAGTTCCAAAGACTTTTTAAATTTCTCTCTAATTTTTTCTGCTCCTCCCTTTTGTTTTTTGGAAGACATTCTATTTTCTAATGAATCTATATATATATGAAAAACAAACAAACAAAAACAACCTGTCACTGATTTTATATATATATACACACACACACACACATTAAATATCAGTCACAAACTCACAGCACTACACGGAAACAATCTTTAAAGCTGAAATGCCCCATAAAAATGGAGGACTTGAAAAGGCCTCTGAACTAGGGCTGCAACAAACTATTATTTTAATAATCAATTAGTTGGCCAATTATTTTTTTGATTAATCGATTAATCAGATAAAAAAAAATATTCAAATTTTTCGTTTATTTAAAACAAAAACTTATAAGATGTGTCATTAACACTTTTATCTCTTTATCACAATCGCATTTCTCTATTCGCATTCTTATTTTACTGACATAATAATAAGGTATATTTTTAAGGTACAAGAACCCAAAACACATTTCTCAAACTAATTTTTTTTTACCAAAATACCAAAAAAAGTTTTACTAGTAAATATTAATTAATGTAAACAATTTTTTCATATTTAATAAAAACTATGAGAAAAACTGCCTCTTGTTTATATTTTCTTTTATTTGTCAACCAGCCCCCCAGTTATGCACATCTGCCCCCAGCTTGCCACACTGCCCCAGGAATGCCTTATACCCTCCTATATGCCAGAGATGCCACTGTGCCCCCTGATATCCCTTATACCTCCTATATGACACTCTGTCCCGTGATAGAAAAACTGACAGTGCTAAAATAGGTATGAAAATATATGCTTTAATAAATAGACAAAAAAAAAATAGATAATAAATAATACAATATCAATATATATATATAAATATATGGACAATACAAGCAATAAATCAAATATTACAGCAATCAAAAAAAAAAAAAAAAAATTAAAGAATGCACATAATTAATAGATCCCGAAAAAATTCTATCTGCCCACCAGGGGTTAATATATCAACAGAAGAAACATGGGGCAAATAAGCAAAAAAATAAAGATAATACTCCAGGCTAAGCTTACCCAGTGGTGCTTATTTGTCCTGTTTTTCTTCTGTTGATATATTAACCCCTGTTGGGGCAGATGGAAGTGAAGTAGTGGAAGTTGCGCACTAAAATCCAAATTCCCCGCAGCACTGCAGGGGACCTGGATCCTCTCTCGCAGCCAGTCACAAACTAAGAAACTCAGACCACGCCAACTGAATTGCGGCGCTCAGCCAATCCTCTAGGCTGAGCAATGTGACTAACAAAAGTCATCATACACGGGACCCCTGAAGCCACAATCTAGTGCCACAAATCATTTTTAATAAGATACGCAGGTTGAAATAAGAGTAAATAACACAATACCTTTACTTTTGCTGGGCCTAGAAAGTTTTGACCTCTGAAGTGACAAATTCAGGAGGGCGTTTTATCTCTGGATAAGTAAAAATTAAATAGTTCAATTTAATCCTACAGAAAGTAAAGGGCCAGAAAACAGATGACTAAATACACATCAGGACAGGCTCTGCCACCCAGTCAGTCACACACACACACACAAGGACAGGCTCTGCCACACCAACACCTAAACACAAACACCAGGACAGGCTCTGCCACACTGACACCCGCATCCGGAGGGTTTCCACGGACGCTTTCCCTTTGATTTAGGTGATGGCCGCAGCTGGCTCTCTTGGGTATTGATGCTGCCAGCCCCCACGTGTATTTATACACTCAAGAGAGCAGCCCCACTTTAGTATTGATTTATTTGATGCACTGATGCCCCAGCCAGCACTCGCTTTTGAATTAATGCCCCCACACCCTTGCGTATTGCCCCGTCAGCCAGCCCTACATTGTGTATTTATGCCAGCCACCCCCCTTAGTATCAAATCAGACCTGGCACCCAGACCTGCCTAGGACCCAGATTGGAAGAATAGGACTTGCCATCTTTGGCCCCAAAACAGCCCGCCTGTGGCATCTTTGGCCCCAAAACAGCCTGCCTGTGGCATCTTTGGCCCCAAAACAGCCCGCCTGTGGCATCTTTGGCCCCAAAACAGCCCGCCTGTGGCATCTTTGGCCCCAAAACAGCCCGCCTGTGGCATCTTTGGCCCCATAACAGCCCGCCTGTGGCATCTTTGGCCCCAAAACAGCCCGCCTGTGGCATCTTTGGCCCCAAAACAGCCCGCCTGTGGCATCTTTGGCCCCAAAACAGCCCGCCTGTGGCATCTTTGGCCCCAAAACAGCCCGCCTGTGGCATCTTTGGCCCCATAACAGCCCGCCTGTGGCATCTTTGGCCCCAAAACAGCCCGCCTGTGGCATCTTTGGCCCCATAACAGCCCGCCTGTGGCATCTTTGGCCCCATAACAGCCCGCCTGTGGCATCTTTGGCCCCAAAACAGCCCGCCTGTGGCATCTTTGGCCCCATAACAGCCCGCCTGTGGCATCTTTGGCCCCGTAACAGCCCGCCTGTGGCATCTTTGGCCCCAAAACAGCCCGCCTGTGGCATCTTTGGCCCCAAAACAGCCTGCCTGTGGCATCTTTGCCACCAAAACAGCCTGCCTGTGATATCTTTGCCCCCCTTACACACACACACATATTAATTCACAAATATTTACTCACTAATTCACAGATAATCCATTCACTCATTCAGATATTCATACATTGATACTCATTAATTCCCTCATTCAGACACTCATTTACATATACTCATTCACAAACATTCATTCACTCACTCCTTCACAGATACTCATTAATTCACTCACTCAATCTCAAACACTCCTTCATGCAGCCTCCCCTTACCTGAACAACTGAAGATTTAAAGAGTACGTGCTGCTCGGCGCTCGCAGACCAACCTGTTCTTCTGCACAGGAGGAAGCAGATGCGCAGCAGGGTCATGTGACGTACGTCACGTACGTCACGTGATTCTTTTGGATTCCTGCGTCCCCGGCATCCTCGGCTAGCCTGTAAGTAGCGGGCCCCCGCGGAATTAATCGTGGGGGTTGCACGGGCCCCCTAGAGTGGCGGGCCCGGTCGCAGCTGCTGCAGGGTTAAGGGGCAAGTGCCCCTTTTGCCCTGCGTTATAGACGGCCGTAGAGGCCCAGTCAGTCCGGTCCTGACTGGGCCTATTTTAAGGTAGGGGCCTGGAGCTGCAGCTCCATCAGCCCCTAAATCCATCCGGCCCTGCCGCGGCCCGGCCCACCGGGCAAATGCCCGGTGTGCCCGATGGCCAGTCCGGGCCTGCCTGTGCGGTACAAAAGACACTGCTCACACAGTGTGTGTGAGCAACTCACAGGTAAGCAGCAGGGCCCTTGTGATCCTTGGCTTAGGCTATAAGAAGATTGCCAAGACCCTGAAACTGAGCTGCAGCACGGTGGGCTAGACCATACAGCGGTCTCACAGGACAGGTTCCACTCAAAACAGGCCTTCACCATGGTCGACCAAAGAAGTTGACCAAAGAGTGCTGCTAGCATTGCTGCAGAGGTTGAAGGGGTGGGTGGTCAGCCTGTCAGTGCTCAGACCATACACCGCACACTGCATTACATTGGTCTGCATGGCTGTCTTCCCAGAAGGAAGCCTTTTCTAAAGAAAGCCCGCAGTTTGCTGAAGACAAGCAGACTAAGGAAAATAATGGTGAACACACAACATATTGACACTTTGGGCCCAATTTCCACTTAGGGGTGTACTCACTTTTGTTGCCAAGATTTAGACATTAATGGCTGTGTGTTGAGTTATATTTGAGGGGACAGCAAATTTACACTTTTTTTACAGGCTGTACACTCTTTGCATTGTAGCAGAGTGTCATTTCTTCGGTGTTGTCACATAAAAAGATATAATGTGAGGGGTGTACTCACTTTTCTGAGATACTGTATATACATAAGGTTTCTAAGAAGAGCCCTTCGTGTACTAAAAAGATCCACAAACAATATATAGTTCATTTGCGCCTGATGAAACCCACTGGCAGATCAGCAAAATGCGTGTCAGGTGCACTCTATCAAGTGTTAGAGTGACTGTCCTGTTTTTTCATTGAGGTCACACATAATGAAATTCCAGTATTTACTGGACTTAGCTCACACTGAGCAGTGTAGCTGCAGCAGGCACGCATCAGTGAATCGTGGAATTTTGTTTAGCTTCTTTCCACAGTTCTTGCCACAGCCTTATAAATTTTAGGACTCAGGCTTTGAGATGTCTTACTCCCATTGCATAAAACGCTTAATATGACCATACAAATACAAAATGTTAATAAAAAAAATGAAAAAGGCTTCATTTCATGACACTGTATAATGTAAGCAACAAATAATAGAATAATAATATTTCTAAAATATTTATTTTTCACTTTCTTAAGAAGAGATACACTTCTTAGTGTATGTAAACTTTATAGCCTTAGTTAATTAAATAGGAAAATTTGACATCTGGCATGTGGATTGATCATTTCTAGGGAATAAGCAGTAGGAAGTTTGCACCCTCGTTGTAAACCTGTTTCTGGCAAACACATGCATAACCATCACATTTAATTTAGTAAATCCTCAGTTTGCAAAAATACCAACTGTCCATAACAAAAATAAATATAAACCTGGCACTCTATTTTTACTAGTAAATGACACACATGCAACTGCAGAACAGTTATTTTAATTTGTCAAATATAGTTGTAATCTGTCTTTTTTTTATACGTACAGTAAATATAAAGAAATGTATTATGTTTTTTCCTGCAGTGGGCCACTTCATCAGAAATGTATACGTTTCACTGAGAGAAAATATGGCCTTTAATAAAATATGCAGATTTAAATAAAGTAAATGACACAAAACCTTTACTTTTCCTCACTGATTTCTGGGCCTAGAAAGTTTTGTCCTCTGAAGTGACTACAAATTCAGGATTCTGGATAAGTAAAAGCCGAAGCCGAAACCGAAAATGACTCCCGCAACTTTAAAAATAAAACAATGTTATGTTAATGTTATGGTAATGTTAATTAGGGCTGCAACTAACGTTTTTTTTCATAATCGATTAGTTGGCCGATTTTTTTCAATGAATCGATTAATCACATAAAAAAATAAATGTAAATTTTTCATTTATTTAAAATAATTTAATAAACAAACAGGATTTTAAAAATAAACAGCAGAATAAAAAAAACTTTGAGAGAAATGCATTTCTTGTTTTTATTTCCCAACCTTCCCCTCAGTTATGCAGATTTGAGCCCAGGCTTGCCACACTGCCTCCCAGATATGCCACATACCTCCAGATATGCCACATACCTCCAGATATGCCACATTCCCCCAGATATGCCACTCTGCCCTCCCCACATATGCCTTATACCCCCAGATATGCCACTCTGTCCTCCTCAGATATGACTTATATCCTCTATATGCCTTACATCCCCTGTATGCCTTATATCCCTTGATATGCCTCTCTGCCCCCACATATGCCACTCTGCCCCCCAGATATTCCTTATACCGCCAGATATGCCACTCTGCCCCCCTAGATATGCCTTATACCACCAGATATGCCACTCTGCCCCCCCAGACTATGTCATAGTGCCAGCAGTAGCGGGGGGTGTCTGCGTGCATCGCCCAGAAGCCCACCGGCTGCCAGAGAGAATGATCCGGGTCCCCTGCAGCGCTGTGGCGGGCAAGCGGACGTTGCGCAATGCAGACCACCTCCGCTGTGCTGGCCGATACTTCCGCCTGGGCCTCAATGGTGGAGCACGCATTGTACAGACAACCCCCACCGGCTGTCAAAGAGGAGGATCCGGGTCCCCTGCAGCGCTGTGGGGGATCTGGATCTTAGTGTTATTATAAAACGAGGGGTATTTATCTTCCTAGTTTACTTCCTAATTACCTGAAATCATTCTTAAGGTCTGATCTACAGTGTGCCCTGTTTGTGTGTATCCGAGGATGTTAGCCTTTGTATGTGTCGTCTGGTATGTTAGCGTGTGAGTGCATGTGTGTCAGTGAGACTAGTTGTGTAAGTGTCTGGTTATATCAGTGTGAATGTCTATGTGTGTGTGTGTGTGCATTAATGTGACTAGTTGTGTTAGTGTGAGTGTTGGCGTCTGGATGTGTGTGTTAGTATTGAATGTTTAGTTGTGTTAGTGTACGTGTCTTGGCATATTAGTGAGTGTCTGGATTTGCATTTTTGTTAGTGTTAAATGTCTAGTTGTGTTAGGATGTGTGTTAGTGTCAGAGTATGTTAGTGTGTGTACAGTACATGTGTGTCAATGTTGAGTGTCTGGTTATGTGTGTTTGGTTGTGTTAGTGTAAATGTCTGGTTGGGAGTGTCTGGGTTAGTGTTAAATGTCTAGTTATGTTAGTCTCTGGATGTGTGTGTTAGTGTTGAGTGTCTGCGAGTGTGTTAGTGTGAGTGTTTGGATCTCTGTGTGGCTGGGTGTGTGTGATAGTGTGAGTACTGCACTCGAAGCCAGGATCTGGATCCGCCCCTGATTGTGAATACCTTACAATGCATCCAGAGCTGACAGCTGATCATTTTGGTGAAGTTTTTGATTTGCAGGATTGGATCTTCCATTGTAAGACTAACTATAAATCAATAATAGAACAACATAACTGCAGTATTACAGCAGTGCTGGAAATTGTTTGCTTTTTTTATTGTCAAGGAAGCCTGGTCAAGGGAAATTGTTCTCAGATTTCAACAAACACATTTGTTCTTATTATCCTTTCACATTCCACAGCCAATGCAATCTGTGCAATTGATAGTTTCAATTATGATTGTTGTTTTGCTTCTCGTGTTTAATTTCCTCCTAATTTTTGATACCTAATACAATTGGAATATCACTGAATAAAATTCTGGGAAGTAATAACCATATAACATATGCAATATATTAACTCCAAATGAAAAAAAACAGAATTAAAAAATGTGATAAAGTATAATTTATTACATGCATTTTAATATACAGCTATCTTTTTTCGTTAATATAGTGGTAATCATTTTGAGAGAGCCATTTTGGGAAAGATATACCACACTTGAATTTCTAATTATAACTTTAGTGGGCTATAAGTATAGTACAATCAATGATTTGAGCTGCTAGTGAATGGTAAGAGGAGTAATCACAATGTCAAAATACACTATACAGTAGTTGTTAATTAACAAAATATTACAGAGTGCTTCTGGTAATTTGAATGCATGGAGTTATTTACCATTTATGGGCTTTTAGTGGAGCAGATGATTTCAAGTATTTCAGTTAAGTATTCAGTATTGTGATTGTTCTTGATTGTGCGGCTGCAATTTACTGCTATCATCTGCTTTCAGCGCTGTGAAATAGAACTTCATAACTTTTATTCCAGTCACTGCTATAAAATTATATATATATATATATATATATATATATATATATAGATATATATACCACATATACAAAAACTAATCAGCGTTTTAAATACACCCATCTTATTTTTTGAGTATAAATGCATATCTTTAAATTAATTGTAACATAGTCATATTTTAAGTGCACATGTAGACAATGTAGTCTATTCAATAAAACACGAGTCAACGTGTGAGATAATGAAATGAACTTTAGGGGAAGAGGCCCCAGCAATAGCCCCCTTAGCTCATCACTCAGGAGGATGGGGGATATAAATAACAGGGAGTTAACTAAAAAGCCTTGGGATTTTAGGAACTAATCCCAGTCGCATCCTGAGCCCTCATCGCTTTCCTAGCGGAAGGTAGTAATACAAAAAAAGTCTCCCCTGCCCCCACTCTGCCCTTTGGAGGTGGGGGTTAAAACATCCAAAAAAAGTTAACAAAGGCACAGACCCCATCCCATGGCTTCATCCCTTTATATCGTTCAAAAGCCCCACCTACCTCCTATACATCTAAGTCCCTTATGTTTTAGAGTCCATCCAGTGATGCTCTGTGAAACCATTGAGTCCACATCTTCAGCCCATGACAATCCAACAGGATTCAACAGGACAATACAAAAAACATGCCTGCAACGCAATTTGTTTCCGGTGGCAGCAGATTGTAATTTGGCCCCCAACACTTGGACGATACATTGTGTCCCCCATTGACTTAAAGAGGCCCCAACTAAAGCCCCCATTCAGGTCAATGAAGGTTGCAAAGAGCTGCAGTTGTCCTTTTGTTAAGTACTGTACAGCATATTGTTTATTAATACATTTTATTTTATAAATGCTAGTGTCAACTCCATATTTTCCTTCCTCTTAGCAGTACATTTTGTTTTATAAGCTTTTGTGTCACAAAGCATTTGAAGAAAACCCATGTGTAATTGAATAGTAATCTCGGCAACAGCATGCTGCTACCAATCCTCTTATGAATGGATATCTACAGTCACAAAGTATGTGTGAAAGAAAAACATAACGCTAAAACATCATGATCTGTGGACAGAATGATTTTGTCTATTTATAGCAATCAATCGTGTTTCCTGTGGCAAAATGTCATAGCCCAATTAAATTCATAATGTATTTCTTAACAGTTTCTTTCTTTAGTTTGAAAATGCTGACTAGTTTAAAAAAAACTGAAGTTTCATCCATTTCACAATATTGAAGATGGTTTTACACAGGATCACTTGTGTAACAATCCTTAACAAAAAAGAAGTGTGTTTGACAGCGTGAAACATTGATAAATTAGTATTGTTAGGTATATACATCAGATAAAAGAAATAAAAAATGAAGCGCTCTATATCAAACAGGCTGTAAATATTACTGGAACAACAGCTTTTTCATTATGACATATAATGGTTATAAATCTCCATTTGTATTTTCTATCATACAAACACAAACATAACCAACTTCACTGCTACATTTAGTGTAGTTTCTGTAACCTTTTCACAACCTTTTCAACCTGGCACATTCTGCTGGAATTTAAATTAAAATGTGTACTTGTGCATTCGGAATTATGCAAATTTTTATTTTAACCAATTTTGTTAAATTTGTCAATTCTTACCAATGTCTGAAAATGAAGAGGGGTCCCATTTGTTTGTAAAAACAAATTAAGGAGAGATTTACTTATGCATGTAGATCCCCAATGCTTCGGCAGGTAGCTTTTGTCATGGGTGATCGTTGTTACTGTTATTATGTCCTGATATGTAAAACCATGGAATTTCACACAAATATATATATATATATATATATATATATATATATATATATATAACACCCAGAACTAAACTGACCAATGACCTCTTAACTCCTAAGCCCACTTGTTCAGTCAGGTCCGTTTCCACTAAGCTGTGCACTGCTCCAGTACAAAAAGTACAAAAAAATCTATACTTTTATATACTTTTTCCTAATGCAAGAAAGGTCACAGGATAATAATGCAAATAAAAAGCATAGGATTAAATATTCTTTAAACTAAAACTATAAGTACTAAGACATTGGAAGACCACGTTATTAGATAGATGGATACATGGAAATGTTTGAATTATTTAACATTTAAAATAAGGGCTCAACAAAGAAAATGCATGAAATGATCAAGGACTTGATTAAACAGTGGTGACTAAATGAGGTAAATTCAAACAATGCCCACAGGTCACGTTGCATTACCCGCATTACAATCACATTGTTTTGCTTTTAGAACAACTTAATTCAATTAAGCCCAAAATTATTATAAAAAGATGCACAAACATGTTGTGGATGTGAATAACTAGACAGCAATATTCTTTGTCAAAGTAGCTACAGATAATTTCATTATAAAATTAAATTAACAATCTAAAGAGACAGGGTTCAGTATAGGGCACTGCAGCTCTTTTGACCCAGGGCAGTTATTTATCAAAGTCTGTATAACAAAAAACAGTGATGTTGTCAGGACAATTGTTTCTTTCTAGAGAAGCCAATTTTTTCCTGATGTCTGCTGTATTATTAGCATACACCACCTGGCGCAGGATGTTAATCTTATTAAAAGATTAAGGCAACACCATAGAGGTACAGGCTGTTAGTGTAAGCAAAAGATTGAAGATCGTAATATATACCCTAGATCAGAATTTATTAGAATTGTACGAAGATTGTAGGAAATACATTTTGCAAAAATATTTTAATGTGGTGTTTGTGTCATCGACATGTTAAAATATCTTCTTATTTGTTTCTCTCCAGATATATTTCCGTGTGTATTATGTTAAAATATTTAAAGTGTCACACAAATTCTGTAATTTCTTTTAAAAACAGTACCTATATGGGAATGTAGTTCTCAGTTGTGTGAGGGGCAAACGAATAGGATTAGTGGAACGGAGAACCAAAGACCCGGATAGGGTCCATTCGGTCTGAGGTGTGCCATGACCGACGTACCAGGTAGGCCTATAGAGGGCCACCCCGTAAATAGAAATGAAAGAAAGGATAGAGGAGAAAAGAGGAAATAAAAGGAAGGAAATTAATAGGGGGGGCAAGGGAGGGCAACATTAGGAGCTGTAACGTAGCTGTGGAAGGGAGAGGCGTTGGTTAAATAACCATAGCCCCTCCCACAACTACAGGCTAATATACATCACATAAATATGCACATTTTTTTTCTCTATAAAAAATTCCAATATATGTTAAAAATATATAGTGCTAATCTATTAAAACTTGTATCTTGGTGAAAATCTGTATGCTCATACATTACCACTAAGCATAATACTGCCCTAATATTTATTGCTCAGGTTGCCACAGGGTCCATGACAAATAAAACTGAACACTGGTTTTTGTTCCTTTTTATAACCAAAAAAAGAGACATTAAGGGAGGAATAGTATAGCCCACAAGTAAACTAAAAAATAAAATACACACAATTAACTGCTCAAACATTTGAAATTAAATAAAAATGAACTTCTCAAACTAATTTTCAATACCATAAATAAATTATGGGACAGATTTTATAGAGAGCATGAAATATTGTACTTTAGGGAACCCATTTATTTTAACAGTGTTTGAGGTGTCCCAAAACAAAATGGAGTCTTTCATTGAAGTGGATACTTTTTATTGAGCCAATAAAGAGAAAGATATAAAGTTATATAAGCTTTCAGGACCGCAACGGTTTCATGTCAAACAGAATCAAGAAGTTAATCTTATTAAAAGATAAAGGAAACGCCATGGAGGTACAATATGGTTGTTAAAAAAATTGAAACTCACAATGTCTAATCTAGATCATAATTCAATTCAATTGTTACTACTGCGAAACATAATTTCCACTTGTACTAACACATATGAATCTTGTACCGTGCAAGGATATCCGTGTTCTCATATCTGAGACCAGACAAGTTGTTAAATTCACGTGAACCTCTGCATATTTTAAACCCCTCTTAAAACTACAGGAGACGAGACTCAGAGTTTGGACGAAGTATGAGTCTGATTTGTCAGAACTGTAATCTTGTCATTGTTTGCTTAGTGCATAGACATAAATCTGCCTTTGGACTTTTTATTTTTCTCCTTACAGTAAAATGGAGTTGATGTGCAACCTTTTTCATAGCTGATAAAATAATGTACTGAATTTCAAGAATTTTTGTTTATTCTTAAACCTTTTTAGCTCATGTAAATAAATAGGAATGTTCACAATATCACATTAATGTTATATCTTGTATCATCTTCCATCCCACTTGCATCTCATGTTCATTCACAAGAGCATCTATTCCACTTATTAAATGAATTTGTGAAAATAAGACAAGTACGGAAGTAAAACAAAAATTAAAATAAAAATCAAAGTTTTGGTGAAGATTTAATTGTAAATCCACATGGAGTAAAGTATATGCACAAAATAGAACAAGTGAAATATCGAAGTGTTTTACAACATAGTGCTTAGTCATAAGCTAAATTAAAATTTATACTGGTGAGAATTAATTAAAATCCCACCTTCCAATTAATATGTAATGTGAACAAAGTAACCTAATATTAATGAACGAAGAGAGAGATTGCAAGTCCGTCATCTAATCAGTGTGTAGTGTGGGTGGGATAACCCAATGTTAATAAGAATCGTGGGATCACGGCACATTGTCAGGGTTTATATGGCAAATATGTATCATCTTCCGTCCAACTTGCATCTCATCTTCCTGAGCATCTATTCCACTTGGATTTGTGGAAATAAAGAAAATACATAGGTTCTTGCAATGAATATGGGGACTTTCATACCAGACCGGGTTCTTACATATATATCTTTTTGACCAGAGTAAAAGCTCCATATATTCCTTGTTTCCAATAAACTTGAGTATATTAAAACCTAAATACAAATGTTTATACAAGAGATGCACTTCTTTATAAAGTTTGTTTATGTAACTTCTCATTCACACATCTATTTTTGCTTGACTGTTGCATTTTCGGAAATAAATGATTTGTTTACATTGTCTAATATAGTTGAGAAAAAGTACCAGCATTTATTACTTTCTGTTGGAGGATACAGTTCTTAAATATTTCCATTTTATGTATTTTAACATTTGCAATCTTGTAATCTCATCTAAAATTTAAACCAGATTAGTATTTTGTTTTCACATAACTATGCAGTCACTGCTTAGATATATAGATTTCAACACCGTATCATGCTCTGTTGTAAACAATGATTTTGACAGTGCCGTGATATCACTCATTGGACCCACTTGATGTGGCTGTGCAAGACATCACCTGCTTGTGTCCCATGCGACTGATTATCAGCTGACTTTGCCCATGCAAAATTATTTCTTCATCTGTGGGTATTATTTGGGACAGTGATGAACAGGATGCAACATGTACCACAGGAAACTTTGCACCACATGGAAGTGTCCTTTCATGCTCTCTTCTGGTCTTTTTTGCCCACTTTGTGAATATTAAAATGTTTAATTTCTCTTAATATCACACGGGTCAAAATGATTTTTACAGAATATTGCAAGGCATTTTTTTTAATTTTTCTGACTATTGGTTAAGCACTTTTGTAATGCATAGCAGTATTGAGCTGTGCCAAAATCTATATGAAGTGATGTGCATGAGAACCTGTCAATCCGTAACTGGAAGGATTTTAGTTCCAATATGCCTTTTTCTGTTTTGAATCAATATAGGACCATTTAGTCTGTCAGAGTATCGATAATATTATATAATGTGAGTAGGAAGTTAATTACGTTATACCCATTGAAGGGGCAGTCTAATGTCTTGGATGTCAGAGAAGAGCCATCCCTGCAGGTTTCCTCCTCCTCCTCCATGGCCAACTATTGTTGCCATGGGTTGGCTACTTGAAGCAGCACTTTCCACAAATGTGCACAGACCCCTTCATGTAACGTTTACCTGAGCCAGTGCTGGAGCTTGCTGGGAGTATGGAAAGATGCAAATGTATATGGAGCCCTCATGCATTTGCAAAATAGTTCACATGGAAATTGAAAGGGACCTTGCAGATATCATATACATTAAAGTGCATTAAATGGCTGAAGTGTCCCTTTAACAATAATAGAACAATTTAACAAACTATTATCAATATATAAATTATACTATTTCTGTGTTTGTCTAAGCAAACAGTATTACTGTATTATAGCAAAACTAAATACAGGGAGCAGCATGCATGATAGGTCAAGCAATACATAGCCCTAGGGCTTCCTAAGACATTGTTATTTTCTTCACAGTTCCTTAGACCTAAGGATGATTGAGTGCTTGGTTTGATTTTCTCCTTCATATTTTTTCGATATAAAAATGTTACAGAAGACAAAAACGAAGTTTCCAATGTTATAAGCACATCAATTAAAGCTGAGGTTGAGTAGAGCATTAACCTAATCCAATATGCCTTTTTATGGTAGTTCCACAAGAATACAATTTGAAATTATTAAATTTGCATATATTGTACCTGTCCTTTTTGACATTTTTTCTTTCAGGGACATATCTCTAATAGCTCCAACTAGTCAACTTGCAGACAATCAATTAGTCGTGTGAGAATAATTGGTTTGGGAGACTGCAATGTGACCTCAAATCAACAGAATAAGTTGCCTGTCATTCTGCAAGAACTTTACCATTAAATTAAAAAATCTGTGCTACTATTACAAAATATAGTGGCTTTACATAATACTCCCAAATTACCTCTGTGCTAGAAATGCATTCAAGCATGATTTATCTCCACTCAAATATATTGCCATGTACTGTTGTATCAGTTATGACATAAAATAGCATAATGTTTATATTGTGTGACACGCATGGTTTCTAAATGTTTATATATATTAGCAGTAAACAAAATGCAAGCTTACATTTAGATAGTCCTATATGCAAAAACACCCCAACAAAGCTTAATTGGTATTTTGTATAATATCAGTCCCTAAAGTTAGTTCTACTTTTTAATTTGCATGTTGTCCTGTTAAAGTGAGCCCTGACCCATGGGGGCCAACAGGCTAGGTAAGGCTGGGGAGAATAGAGGCTCAGCCAAAGAATAGGGCTGTAGGTATGGGTGGCAGAGAACGTGAGAGTGTGAATGAGAATGAGAGTGAGTGTGAATGAATTTGGGCCCACTAATTTCGAATGAAAATTCTGAGATTTTTGCTTTATTTTCATCCTATGGGGGGCCTGGCCTAGTTTTTGGTAAAATGTTATACATTTTCAATTCGTAAAAATCCAAATGCCCAGGATTGGTATATACTATACAATGTCAAGAAAAAGTAAGTGAATTACTTTGGAATTACCAGTATTTATGTATAATTTTTTTTAATTTTAATGTATATACTCATATACTATACTGTGTGTATATATATATATATATATATATATATATATATATATATATATATATATATATATATATATATATATAAATGTGAGATGTTACCCTTAGATGGCACTGCCAAGACAGTAGACTAAGCAGCTGTTAGGGCCCATACTGATAAACAGGGCTCCTTTTTGATAATGTAGGGATAATTAATATGAGAATGTTCACCAAAGTAATATGATACATAAAAGTTTTGTATTCTTTGCCACTAAAGCAGGTCTTTTATGAACCCCAAAAACGTATCAGTAGTTCCAAACTTGAGGACAACACTAGTACAGGAGCCCTGAAGCTATTAGCACAAGGACAGCATAACTAGGGATCTGAACAACCTGTATGCAAGCGGTTCAGTCTATGCATATATCACACATGTAAGCAGTTATAACAATCCATAGAAAGAGAGAGTCTACGAGTTTAACATCCCCCCTTATATTAATAGATAAGGATTAGTACTCTCTAAAAATCTCTAAAGAAATTGAATGTTGTACTATTTGGTTGCATAACATTTAACCTACTAGGCAAGAGATAGGAGCCAAAGAGGAAGGAAAGGGTGGACTCTGTACCTCCACAATGTTTTTATTCTTATTTTCTTATCATCTTCTTATAAGGAGGCAACCTTGAATATAATTCCATCTCACATTTGAAACTTGTAAGCAGCCAGAGATACAAAAAAAATCTGAGGTGGATGTGTTTTTTTTTATCTTGGATCAACTTCATTCTACAGCAGTCAAGAGGATGTAGGCCATATTTGTTTGTATTCACACTGGCCATAGGTATTCTGCAGAACTTTGATCTGAAATGTTTGAGTTTGATGCAAATGCATATTTACTGCCAATTTACATGCACTTGCATTTTACCCATTGATGATACATAGTGGTTGCTGATTCTTGAAACATCTGCAGGAAATATTAATGTGTATCTCAAGTGGTCTGTATAATCAATAAGAACTTTAGACATTCAAGATGAGAGAATTGACCTTTTTACCCTTTTGATTGCAAGGTGCGTAATTCATTGAATATCCTCCTTGTTCTGATTTTTTAAAAGTAAAGATGCATTCAAATTGACTCTGGTGTAGCTTTTTCTGTCTTCTAGTTTTGAGTAGACACATTTTCATAAAATATAAATTAGTTATTAGGTTTTATAATTACATTTCCCATTGAATCTATTAATTCAGCCATGTACATATAAAATGAAAGTTGCAAATAAAAAGAAAGTTGCAATGATAGCAGAAAGGGAAACAGTAGACCTTTTATATAAATTATTATTCAGTCTGTGCAGTAGCTTTTCTAGTCAAAACTTCAGTATAGCAGTACATTCAGAAGGCATCAGTCTTTGACTTTCCATTCTCATCACTGATGAGATCCTGCTTGTGTCTGTGAATTGCTCTCATCAATGGAGTTAACAGCTAATTCCTCCCATGTCCAGCTTGTTCCATCTGCTTATAACATTGTCTACTACCTCCTGCAAGCTGAATGTCAAGTTTCTCAAAGACCTTCATCCATCAATGTCTTTAATCTAACACATTTTACAGGCACTTTGAGGCAAAAGAAAATATTCGCTGCAGGTAGAGCCAGTGGTACATCATCATAGCAGGAGAAACACTTTATATAGCAAGCTTCCCTACAGGAGCTTAATCAGATGAAATGTTAAAAGTTTAGCTCTTTGATTTAATTTGGAAACAAATAAATACATAGATAAAGCATACTATTCAGTTATGTTTAAATATAAGGTAAAGCATATTTATGATTATAAAAGTAATTTTAAATAAATCTGTCATCATTATAGTTTAACATCACACAGCCAGCAGATTCTGTAGCAATATTACAATAAGGGATGCATAAATTGACAATATACAATTTGACAACAAGACTAACACATCTTAAGGTATGCTGTTACAGAAGTGGAAGGAATCCATGCTGTTGTTATCGTACATATAAATATGTTGGTTTTGGAGAAGTAAAAGAAAAATATTCTTAATGTAAAACTATTGCGACTATTTTTTAAGCTGTGTAAATTATATTGGTGGAAATTAATATAGTCAAGGCTAAAATTCTACATCGATGTATTACTGAATCATTTTTAACGTGTATGTGAAATTATTTCCGTACTTGCTTAAAATATATATATTGTTTAAGAACATTGTCAGAGGACGTTGGAGAATGTATCCAAGTAAGAGATCATTCCAACAATCTATCACTTTTGAGTACTTTTTGGTCTTCACCACATATAGCATATGAAACAAGGGCAAGCAATGTAAAAGCATTTCTCGGGAGCAGGTTTTCCTAATGAATGCAAAAGAAATTGGAAACTGGCATGTACATCCAATTGCTATACCTAATAAGGGTAAAGAAAACTACCAGGTAGGAATATCACCCTAGATCCCTGCTAATTATGTAAATCAGAAAGAATAATATGTCTGGACTAGCATAGCTGTCTCCCAGTGCACTCTTGTGGTGCTTAGACGGTCCTACTATAGGAGAGAGCACTATGTAGTATCTAGGTTCCTTGAAAGACATATCTTCTTGATGTCCATTCGTCTCTTTTATGTGACAAATGGACCACAAGAAGAATACACTCCTGAGGAAGCCGAGCTGGCGAAACACGTAGAGGAAACTTGCATCAGCATATACTGACTTTTTAATAGACCGGATTTTATTGATATATCTTTCATGGAACCTAGATACTACATACGGATTTTCAGTATTTACCGTATTGGCTCGAATATAGGCCGCACTTTTTTCCCCCACTTTAAGTCTTTAGAATGGGGGTGCGGCCTATATTCGGGGTCTAGCGCCCGACGCCCGGGACATGCAGTTCCGGGCGCCGGGCAGGCAGCAGGGTTAGGATACAGATCCCTGGCAGCGGTGCAGGGGACCTGCATCCTATCCTACTCTCTGATACGCTCAGACAGCCTCCCCTGCCAGCACTTCCCACGGGGGGAGTGCCGGTATGGGAGATTGTCTAAGCGCATCGTGCAGACGTTCACCGGCAGCAGCGATGCGCGTAAACAGCCTCCGCTGCCGGCACGTCTGCAATATGTCCATCTAAGCGTAAGTGCATTCAACTTCTATTATCTGCTTGAAGAGAAGATACCATCCCATGTTTTTTCCTTCTGTTCTGCACACAGACCCTAAGGAGTTCAGTGCTGAATACAACGTCATCCTTGTGAGCGCATTGAGAAAAATTTTGGTTAATAGTGGTGTATTTTAATTTCTACACTATCACGTTTTTTTTGTGTTCTTGATTTTTTATGGTCGGTTAACATGAGCGCCCCTAAGTGGAATCTGTTTGTGAAGTTACAACGCCTGGAGAGTGTTTTACAGGGTTGCAGCTGTGTATCCGCTAAGAAGGGAAGTATCCCCCCTTTTACTTATATTTTCTTTTCACCCACGGACAGTCACTGGTTTTCGCATCCACTTTACACTTTAAGGTGAACAAGCCAGGCACCAATGGATTAAGAACACCCACAACCACAAGCCCACTTATGTGTCTTAAATACATTAGGTACGTGCCTAGTGTACCCAATGTAAAGACAGAATAGATGCCAGACTGTCACATAGAAAGAGCGTGATGTTACAGTTACCAAGTAATTTGGGTAGGATATGACATAACACATTGGCTATGCCAACCCAACATTTGGTTACAATAAAAAAGGCCAAAACATTGTCTTGCACGGTCTTTGTCTTTAGCAATACAAATTATAAAACTTCTACCAAATTGAAGTTGGGTAGTAAGTAGTAAACAAAACCCATCTAATATGGGTGCAGATGTCTTCTTATCATTGTATTCTTATTACAATATTTTTTATGTGATACCTATTTTTACCTCCATCAAGGCCATTGTTACCTGGTAAGGTTCTATTCCTACAAAATGTCACTTCCTTCTTATACATAATTGCTGTGTACAATTATTGTCTTTACAGTATTATGTGACATACTATGACCTAAAGATACACAAATACGTAAATAATATATTCGATAATATTATTTCTAGTGATTAAAGTGATGATCAGGCGCTAAAATCTATATATTTCAATTAATGTGGACAAAATATATAGTGAAAAAGTAATAGAATCAGTGCTGCAGACACTGGAGGTACAGCCCCAAATACCATAAACAGTAGTGAAAAGTAAAGTGTTGCACAGAAAAATAAATTTAAACTTATGGAGTGACAGCCAATAAGTTTCACCCAAAACACAAAGTGTATCCCACAAAAAAATAAATTTGAATAATACTTATATTTCTCTCAATTGAGGCATTGAGGTGTTATGCTGTACCACTGTCAATGTCTGCCTCAGTATATAGTGATAGGTGTTATGCTGTACCCCATCAATGTCTGCCTTAGTATATAATGATAACAGTTATGCTGTACCACCGTCAATGTCTGCCTCAGTATATAGTGATAGGTGTTATGCTGTACCCCGTCAATGTCTGCCTCAGTATATAGTGATAGGTATTATGCTGTATCACCATCAATATCTGCCCCAGTATATAGTGGTAGGTGTTATGCTGTACCACCTTCAATGTCTGCACCAGTCTATAATGATAGAAGCTATGCAGTTTTAAAGTGTGTGTGTGTGGGGGGGTGCCACATACAGGATCCACCCCAAGTGCCAAATACTACCCTGAGCATACCCAAAAACATTAATTCCCTTTACACCCTACACATGTCAGAATCAATGAAAATAATGTTGACAAGACATACAGGTTCATACAGGTACAACACACTGCCTTCACAGAACATGAAAAAACCCAATAGTTTATCGTATTATTAAATGCTGGAAGCTGACAAGAATTAGAAAGTGCCTGAATTGGCAATATGCAACAAACCCCACATCCTTGCATAACCCTGGTTTTCAGGAATGCATACCAAATCCAATGTTTAAAAGATGGCATAGAGAAGAATTTCAAAACATATCACAATTGTTAGACTGCACCTAAAAGATTGGTCAGACAAAAATCCCCATGTGTGGATGGCTGCCCTACATTAGGATGTAAGCTAGCTATATGAAATTATCCATGCACCAGTCCGCTGACCAGTGGGCCAGGGATTTCTCAAATATGCGGCAGGAAAGTATTGAAGGCTTTCCTGGGAGAGAGGCTGGTTCTTCTTATGGCATTTAATGCAGAAATGGTAGATACAATTGTGCATAACACTGAAATATCGCCAATTAAGTTATTCAAGATGGACCAACAGTAATTGTCTGCAATGTTCCCAACCAGATGCGGGTATAATGTATGTCACAGGTCACGGACCCAGACATACATTAAATTGGCAGAGATCTAGGACCTCTTACTGTCACCAGAAATTGTGATATTACATATCTCTGGAAATGGCACAAATCATGGTAGTGGTTGCAAAGAAAATAATTTTACAAGTGTGGATTAGATTTACAGACCCAATGTTAACAATATTTAAAAACAAGCTCTACTTCTTGTTCCAAATTGAATTGATTAACTCCCTAACCCACAAAGTTTCTTAGTACCCGGTGGAATAATCTAAACAGTTTAGACACACAAATTAGAAGCCAGATCAGAACCGCCTTTCAACACACGGAATGGTATGGTTTACAGGAAAGACAATTGATCAAGCAGTAGGTAATGGGATGACCACAGACTAAGCTGGAATGAGGAATCTGCATACTCCAAGGGAACCCAGGTGCTTAACTGTGCCAGGAAGGGCCAGTTCCCCAGGAAATCCAGTAGGCACTCAACAGTTCCAACGTCAGGCTGAAGTTGAAAAAGACCTCATTGTGAGGTCAAAAGTTTGGCTCAATAAATCTGCCTGACGTTGGAACTCTTGAGTGCCTGGAGCCTTTATTTACCCACAGACTAAGCTGGGCATTCTTGCCACACAGTGTTTACACAAATTTTCTTGGTTACAAATTGTTCAGGTTTAAAGTTATGGATACTTATAAAAGTTACAAAAAGCCAAGGATCTGACTTTTGTGATGTGACTTTCTGTTCGAAAGGCGATGTAGGCTGTTGCCAGATTGTTTCACTATGCATACAAGTTTATTGTTGCTAAATTCTTCTGTTATGTACACAACTGCGAGAACAGAGGAAAGACTGATTTTGTCCCATGGACTGCCTATGTGGCCCATGGTGTTTAATCTGACATGTTGGTCCCACTGTATGTAGATGCAAGGCTGTGTATATCTTTGCATTATGTGAAAATCTATAACATTTTAAACAATATTGAAAGTTATTGAATCAAAATTGACCCAGGCTACACATCTATGGTTATTAAGAGAGAGAGGACAAAGATGTACAGCACAGGTTGCAAACACTCATGCCTCTTCCAGAACTACTCCCTCAGTGTCTCATTGCACCCATTTTTAACCTCACCATACACTCCAGTTATGTACTATAATCACCTTTCCAGTACTCTTCTGTTTTACTCGTCAAAAGGTTATTGACACAGTTTTTAGCATGATTAAATGTCGTGAACACAACTATAGCTTGTGTTTTTTGTTTGACAGTGTAATTGTTTCGTAGATATATCTACAAACATGTCGCCCACAAAGTACAGGAATAGGGAAGAGCAAAGTGAAGGGTAGGGAATTTCTACATTCTATAATTCCTTTGTGATTGAGACAGGAGTTATGTCATGGGAAAAAAACGAGTTTTCAATGCAACACTTACTTGTTCTACCACTTTAGTTGACTGAAGTTGCATACCCTTACATGCAAACATTTGTAAAACAACATTCACTAAAATTGCTTATAAATAACTTATAAGGGCATACACATTCTCAGAGCTTCAAATTCAAGTTTCATGTAAGGGCATGTGAATTAATTGGTTAGGTAAAATACAGATAAAAAAGGGGGGGTCCTCAGGAATGTCCCCTTTCCCTGTGGCTTGTGCATGGGATACTGTTATCAACCTGAACATTATAGTACCCAGGTATACCCCTAATGTCAGTTCCTTGCTTTGATGAGGGAGTTGAACATTTTACAAAAATACCATATAGGAGGCAAGGACATTAATCTTGACACCCCAACTCAGTTGTGCAAGTTTGCTGCTGTCGAAACACACTATCTGCCAACTCACAAGTACTACAATTGTGAATTGTCTCAAAATATTTGAATTGTAAAGCAAATTTAGGTAAAATTTATGGTAATAGTGAATTGTAGGCATTATAAAAGTCCATAAAGGCTTCTTATAATAAAAAGGAATAATCAAAATAAAATAGATATAACATATTTATATTAGAAAAAGGTTATAGTTGTGTATAGTTTTAAACTCTTTCAGTATTTAGATGGTTAACTACAACCAAGAGTTTTATATGAGGAATACATTTCACATATCCAACAATTCCAATAATTCAGGTAACAATTTTAATAACCTATTTTATTTTTTTACCTTTCTTTATTCAATCTGTGGTCAGCACCATGAAATTTGGTTTCCCTAGCTATCCATCATACCTATACACTTGATAAGAAGAAAATGTAAGATATGCACTGATGCATTAAGTGGACCTTTTAGTCATATGATATAGCATAATAGACACCAAATGTTTTTAGAACGTTTTATTTATTTTGAAATATTTCACATTTTATACACATTACCCTACATTAAACAAAATAGCAGGTTTAATCATATGCATTGTTTTAAATGATATTTAAAATACATCACAGACAACAAAATAAATATTTTTTCCAGTTTCTAGAAATTTAAAAAATAATTTATATCTGAAGTACAGAATATCATTGTTATGCTAAACTAATCAGGGCTAGATATTCAACTTAAACAACCAAATGGAAAATTATTAGTTAAAACGGAAAATTAGTTAAAATGGAAATTAAAACAGGCAAAAATTAACTAATACATATGTATGTATGTCGCTTCAGATGTGGTGGAAACAAGAGAATAGCACTGTTGTTGGTGACAGCAATGATAAAAGACATGGAAGTCTTTAAGAGGAGACTTAACGTGGCTTCAATGGCACCTAAGATAAGAAGCAAATGGAAGCATGCTTTGTTAGATGTTTTGTTTTTCATGTTGCAATTCATTTTAGGATCATCCCTGTCTGATACTGGAGCTAGAAAAATCAGAGTTCTGTCTCATTTATCTCTTTCCTACTTAAAAGTGATTCCTGCACATGTACTAAAGAATTTTGTTTTGTGCCAAAAAGAAGCTTAACTCCCATTGAAATCATTGGGAGTGAAAACATCCAATGTTCATGTGCAGGAGGCATATTCTTCCTGTAATCTTCCTGCTTTGAGTATAGGAAGCCTAAAGAAGAAAGTTATATAGAAGTTTAATTTTCTAAGTGCAGTATCTTTAGCATGCGGTAAAATGCACTGGTGTTCATATATATTGTAGGCCAACATAGACATCACTCTACTCATTTAGCCCACTTTAAGTCTTGTTTATATTGCTACCAAATTACAATGATATATTTATTCATGGTCATTTCATTAAACATCATATTGATTATTTTGTATTGTGTTTTATTGTATATTAAATACAATAAAAATAAGTATTGAAAACTAATTTATGCATTTCAATTTTTGATGCCATAAGTTATGAGTTGCATGTAAATAACTTATTAAAAAAATCTATTTTAATGTATTAATGAAGCCTAAAGTATGCAGTTTGATAACACAATTTATTTTAAGCAAGAGTTACAGTTGAAAAGTCAATTTTTTTGTGCATCAAAGTCAACACAGAGAGACAACTAACCTTAGTTGAACTCAATTACTTTATATTACTTTTAAGTGTTGAAAATAGTTTTTTTTTGCCTGAGGTGTATGTTTTCAGACATTTCTGATTAAAAGGTGGAATCCTTTCTTGACCTAGAAGTTTCCATTTTAATTCAATACAAACTCAATTAGTAGCAAATTAATTCAAACATGAGTGTTAAATGGCCTGGATCTTTAAAACCTAGCCACTGCAAATTATTGAAGAGATAATTAAAGATACACTTCTGTTAAAGAGCAATTGGAAGTGGAAACAATTACAGTTTTGTTACTTTGTCTACCAGGCATATGGTTGGTCTGAAAACAATTTGTATGTAAAATATCACATTCATTATATATGAAAATGTAAAATATTTGTCTTATACTAGCCAAAGCTGATCTATCATCATAGCGTTGGTCTACACAAAAAAATGATTCCATTGTCACTCAATTCACTAACTCTCTCACACTCTCACTCACATTCTCATTTTGGTTCACTCTCTCTCTCGTGCTCTCTGAATATCTCCCTACCTTCTCTGCCAACCACTTGCGCTTCCAGGTCTCGCAGTTCCACTTCTATGTCTTGCATCTTCTTGCTCTGCATCTTGTTATTCTCTCTTCTTTCTTTATCTATATTTCTACAGACTTAAACTCCTGTCGAACTTCTGCCAAAATTGCGGAGCTTCTTGTAATGGCCTCTTCTTCCCCCGATCCTCCAATCAGGAGGATGCCCCCAGAAAGCTCCACCATTTTGGTAAAAGTTCACATGATATTATCGTAGTGTAAAATGGCAGACCTTCCAGTGACGTCCGTCTCCATGGTTCTCTAATCCGGGCAGAGGACGTCACCAGAACTTCTACCATTATGGCAGAAGTTTACACAGGATTATTTTAGGGAAAAATGGTGCAGCTTCTGGTGATGTCCTTTTCCCCGTCCCTCCAATCAGGGGAGAGCGCCACCATTTTGTTGGAAGTTTGGTGGGAGGTTATGGTGGCGGAGTTGCAGACGAAGAAAGAAGAGGGAAAAGAGGACAACAAGAAGATGAGGTACAAGTATGGTAGCAGACCTGGGAGACACGGAAGTAGAAGTGGTTGGCAGAGAAGGTAGGGAGACATTCAGACAGTGTGAGTGAAAGAGCCCACAAATTTCAGATGAAAGTTTGTAGCTTAGATTTAGTCCATTTTGTGGGGGTCTGGCCTTGTTTTTGGATATTTGTATGATTTGACAAAATCAGCAAATTTCATAAATTTTCAATTTGTACGAATCTGAATGTACAAGTCTAGTGTGAACTATGAAAGGTGTACCTTTTGCTCCAACTGCATTTGTCATTATGATGTAATTTGTAGCTGCCTTTTGTTCCCACAGTTTAGCAATATCATAATAAAAAATCCTGTTTTCAGGAATGGATATAATCTATAATTAGTGTGCCCTTTAGTATGTATGCAGAAGCGTGACAGTTGTTGATTTAGCAGTGGTATCAACACAATTAATATTTTTAGTTTAGTGGTTAAGCTTTAGGCTTAAATTCGGTATATCTTAACCATAAAATGAACTCAGGGTGAAAATCTCATGAATGCTTTGAGTGGAACTGCTTGCTAAAATCACTGTGGCAGTGTAACTGTAAAATGCTACAAATTCGGTTAGATTCAGTAGAACCTGGAACAGCAGGCAAGGCCATGGGTTAGCAAGACAAGTATGGAATACAATAACTGGGTGTAAGCAGGCAGGAAGGTGAAAGGACTATCATGTTCCCTAATAGGTTTGATATTTAGTTGCCAGACCAAGAGCACCTGGGTCAGATTCGCATATTTGCAAGCATGGATAACATCAAGTTGATAAACTCTGGACTACACCAACTAACAAGAAAATATGTTGGCACAATGCACAATAGACAGGATATAATACTATTCCACAGTTATTGGATTATTGTGATGGAAACAATGTCCCACCATCCCTCCCCATTATTTAGTGCTGTTAATGTTGGTGTAGTTATTTAATGGCATGTTGCAGGGGTTAACCACCCAAAGAGGTAGTTGGACTCATGGCGCACAAGCCTCCAGGTTAAATGCAGGAAACTCCTGGGGCTAGTGCCCACATGATTTTTTTTGGTGAATATGGGCTGCCCTGCTTGGGACACCAGTAGCATGACAGGGATATAATTGGTATACCTATGCCAGCCTGTGATGGTGTTACTGTTAAATTGGGTTATCAGTGGTATGATTGATAAATACATGGGTTGGCTCGGTTCCAGCTCATGTAAAGGTTGGTTATATGTTAATATGTTTATGTAAATTTGCATACATTTGCACAATAAAGTTCACTGTTTACAACATTGTTTAAAGATATTTTGACTGTCTGTGTGGAGCTGCAAGGTGAAAGCACAGTAGACAATGTTATCCATAGCTGACTTTAATAACTTTGATTTATTGTGCGGTCTCTTATTTGGGTGACGAAAAATGGATGCCAACCTTGACTCTACTTCAGTTAAGAGTTTTACTGAAAATCAAAGAGCTACCTTTGACAAGATAATGCACTGTGTATGGTGATGGTAAAATTAAGAATATGCTTTAATATTCCAAGACATTTTACTAGGCTGAAGAGAAAGATCCTGTCTAAGTGCACAGTGGTTAATCTTATAGACACTTTTATAGGCACATTTTGAAATAACATTTTCATTTTTGTCTACATAGTTCATCCAATTTATGGTCTATCTGCAATGTTTCATAATCAAGTTTTTTTTTTCTGCAGAGACTCCAAAGGGAATGTTAAAAAATCTGTTTTTTTTCTTGGAAAAGGCCACTTTTTAATGATTAAATACTTCGATTGACTAATAACACAAATAATGTATTTAGAAAGAAGAAATAGCTTAGGAAAAAGTTTTTGAAAATGCCCTTGTTCCTCTCATCTTGTACTGTGTACATGAATTGGGCATTAACAGTCAATTTATTTCTGTGCCATGGTACAGCTGACTAGAGAGACAATTTCATTAGGTTTTTATTATAGAAGATAAAGCTGAATGTACAAATAGAGGAGGATGAAGCATCTTGTCCTTGCAGGTCATGCGACATATGAATTTCATTGGAACTCTAGAGATGCTATTATCATGCTCTTTCCCTCACTAAAGCCACAAATAATCATATTCTATATTCACCTACAGGATTTAGAAAATAATCCATATAATGTTATCAGCTGCTAAATTGTATGGGAAGAGATTGACATTTCACAGTCTACATTTATAAAGGGATCCATCTTGTTGCATTGACATTGTAATATTATAAACAAGTGCTGTTCAATATCAAATACAGTGCATATAACTAAAATATGGGCTTGTTCATGAGTTAAAAGACAATGGCGCAAACAAGCCGTTTGGAGGCGTTGACCAATTAACCCCTCCATTACAAGGCATGAGCAGTTTTAGACAATTAACTCCCTCTATTACCAGTCATGAGCAGTTTTAGACAATTAACTCTCTGTATGACCAGACATGAGCAGTCTCTGAAAATTCACCCACTTCATTACAAGGCATGAACAGTTTCAGACAGTTTCACAGTCACATAGCACACACATATCACACAAACTGTGTGTTTCTTACCTGGTGCTGGCTGCATCTTACACTTAGTTCTGTGTGGAAGGACTCAACAAGAGTCTCTCCTGGTTGTCTGAGAATGGCTTAACCCTAGTGAGATCTTCCTCTCCAGTCCCTTCCAGTTAGTGGTCCGGTGCAGAGGTTTTTATTTTATTTTTTGAAAAAGAGGGATACTTTGTCTCTCATAGTCCCCCCAGGACAGCTGGGCCCCTTACAACTGTGATGGTTATACCCCCTGATCGTGGCCCTAGTAATGAAGTAAAAAAAAACTTTTAAACTGGACTTCATGACAATTTCAATATTTAAAGACTGCCCTTTCAACCTATTAGAACCTAGATGGTTTACTTATTAAAGTAGTGGTTCGTGTTCACATAAGTATCATTAAGCAGTAGTCTTTCACCATTTTCTTGCAAATGAAGCCTCAAAACAATGATCATTTCACACAGATATGCTATTGTCTAAAATTATAATAATCTTAGCATGATTTCCCTGGTCACCTCATTACCATTTTGTACTTAGCTCTGTTTGACATTACTTTAATGCTATGTATTTTACATTAAACTTTTCCTTCAACTGGTACATTTGTAGACTAGAACTCTACAAAATGAATTCAACAGAAATATAATGTTTTGTAGAATATATATTCATTTCACAATGACCTTCTACATATTGGCAGACCTATATTTGCATTCACCACTTGTACTAGTTCGCTGGGGCTACTGATAAATGTTCTCTTTCTTGCTTAGGACACAGTGATTTACTAATAATGTGCAACAGATTTTTCCTTTTATTTCTATCTATTTTTTCCTTTCTTTCCTCCCTCCCTCTCATGTTCTTTCTTTCTCTTCCACTCTCTCTTTCTTCTCTCTTCCTTTCACTCTCATTTCTTTTCTTTCTCTACCTGTTAGTCCTGCCTTCATGAATAGAGTCCAGGATGCAGAGTACTGGGATTCAGCACGAAGGTCAAGAAAAGTTGTCCAAAATACAAGGTCAATAAACAGTCCAAGAGTCAAAGGCAGACAGAAGGAAACGTAATCCAAGTATCAAGCTGAGGTCAGTAAACAAATAAATCAATCAGGATACAATAGGGCCATGAGTGCAGTATATGAGCATCAGAAACAACTGAGACTTGATTTAGGCAGGCTTATATAAAAACAGCAGTTTGGATATATACTCACTGGCCAATTTATTAGGTAAACCTGTTCAATTGCTTGTTAACACAAATAGCATATCAGCCAATTGCATGGCAGCAACTCAATGCATTTAGGCATCTAGACATAGTAAAGACAACTTGCTGAAGTTCTGACCGAGCATCAGAATGGGGAAGAAAGGGGATTTAAGTGACTTTGAATGTGGCATGGTTGTTTGTGCCAGACGGGCTGGTCTGATTATTTCAGAAACTGCTGATCTGCTGGGATTTTCATGCACAACCATCTCTGGGCTTTACAGAGAATGATCCAAAAAAGAGAAAATATCCAGTGAGCGGCAGTTGTGTGCACGAAAAAGCCTTGTCAGAGGAGAATGGGCAGACTGGTTCGAGATGACAGAAAGACAACAGTAACTCAAATAACCACTTTTTACAACCATTCAGACTGCTTATCTCTATTTTCTTCTGTCTCGCTACAGTTCCCCTATCTCGCTACAGTTCCCCTTTTACTGTAATCCATTCCTGGATTTCCCTGTGCTTTGCCATTTACTAATGATACTTTGTTCCAGTCCTGCTCTTAGCTTCAGCTTCTGTTTCCTTTATGTGCCCCACATTTGTTATGTTTGTCTCTGTCAGCAGTCTAAAGGTATGTCCTTCTTGCTTCTTGGTTCTGTGGTTAGATTTAATGTTTCAGATTTAGTGATTCAGTAGGCAGGGTTTAGGGCTAGGACCCACCGAATATTGGGGTACTTTGGCGTAGTGGTGGGCTAAGCATACTATGGCCATAAGATGTGACTAAATCTCCAATTGTTACTATATTGTCCTAGGTTAGTCCTTTATTTCTGTGTGTCAGTCTTTTATGTACCTTTGCCCTATTTTCTCTGAATCATCTGAGGATCTCGGTTCCTCTCTCCTCTCTCCATGTCCCAGGTAAGATACCCTATCCTTGCTTAAAGGAGAAGCTTCTGAGGATCTCGGCTCCTTACTCCATCCCTTGTGTTCCTTGCCTTTTTTCCCTGTCCTCTGTTGTGTCATGTACCATATATGTCTTGTCTGGCTATGTTTCTTGCTCAGTCTCTTTGTTCCTTGCTCTGTCCCCCTTGCTTGCTATGTTTCTGCTGTTACTCTGCTTAGCTTCCCCATTCCCAGCCTGCAGCATCCTGCACATTTCTCTGTTGAGCTATGTCTCATGCCTGCTCTAGGGTGCCTGTAGGATATCACTTTGTTTTGTTCTGGACAACATCCGCTGCTATGTCAGGGCCCTGGTATGTGGCCGCACAACCTTCTGTATCGAAGCCTGGATACATAACATCTTATATTATTTGTTTATTAGTTATATTATTTAAAGTGGAATCCCCACCATTCCTTTCCTACAATAATGTTTGTCGGGACCTAGCAATGTGTACTAAGTAAGTTTGTTTCTTAAAGCAGAAGAGAAGGGAACCAAATATAACATTTTGCATGGGTATATCTTAGTTCTTGTTTCCCCAATGTGATTTATATTAATCCAGTGCTCCCTATAGTTAATGTTGCCTTTCCTAGCTGGACTTTGGACAGTAAGGGATGGTAATAGCAAGATGCACCATACAAGGACACAGGGCATTATCCGATATAAAGACATAAAACATTTCACACTATTTGCAACATAAATACTTATGTAAGTGAATTGCGTGCTGCATTACATGTGACACAATTGGAGGTGTGTTCTGATCTCCAAAAGGCTTTCAATAACTTGCTTATTTCTGTATTTCACGTGAGAATTTCCCTACCATAGGATCATGTGTAAGAGAGTCCCCATGTGAAACACATAAATAACATTTTTGTGGTGAATATTACATATACATTCCTTACAACCATAGGACAATAGTTATATAAGGACATACAAATAATTTGGGAGTTACCTTTTAAAATAGGTCCTACCACTTCTACTTCCAAGATTATATCATGTACACAAGTTTTTAGTGACAATGCAGGACAAACTGTAAGGCCTGTAATCTTGCAAATGTCTGTAGATAGACTGATTATAAAGTTTGGAGAATTAATTAGTATTGGCTAAGACTAGAAATGTTTCCTTATCAGTTCCCATTTTCCAGAAATACCCATCAAATTAACTTCATATTACTTGCAATGGCAGCATTCATAAATCAAAATGTGCAGAATAAATGTAAAAATTGAGTTCTGTCAACTCATATTGTTTTTAGATAAAATAAACAGCACACATACATGTATATATTGTAACAAAATAAAGAAGAAAATGTATTATGTTGTGTGTTTCAAAAGTATCTGTCATGTCTACCATCACCAAATGAGCACTCACCACAGAAGTTCATCAGCCCTGAGTCACCAAGCAAGGAGTGGGGCCCTGAACTAAGCTGACAGGGACTTAGATGATCGCAACAGTGAGGAGGGTCAGGTATAGGCAGGTAAAGTTTGGTACCGAGTGTAGTTCGTATAGCACAAATGGATCCAGAAACCTGTATAGGTATACCGCATGCTGGATAGGTCATAGATGGGTGACACAGGATGCCAGGGGTTAATGCAGGCATTTCCAGCCGAGTGAGTACCTGCCGCCGGGCTCTCCATGCTGGCAACAGTTCCCAATGGCGTGACAATATCCTCTATGAATATGAGTTTGTGTATGTTTGTGTATACCTCTGAATAATTAAAACAATTTAATTGTGACCTATTAAGGAATTTTGAAGAATATTTACACAGTTTAATATGTACACTCATTTTCTGATGTTTACGTACAAATTATGCTTTTTAACGCTGTAGAACACAGTGATACACTAAAATCCACCAATACCTCCAGGAAAAGAAGGACATTAGGGTCAGGCAAAACATTATTACTATGCTCTTGTGAGTGTAAGCATACAAAAGCAACAGTATGTGTTAATGTTTGTTAATGTTGTCAATTTTGTATATTGTCAGATTTAATGACATTGTTAATTGAATGTAGAATTAATGTTACTGTATGTTACTTACCTGCCCCCGGCTCCCACGTTGCCGTCATGGAGGAGAGGGAGACCCCTCTCCAATACACGGCCACCGGAGCCGGCACGGAGGAGAGGGAGACCCCCCTCCAACGCACGACCTCCGGAGCCGCCACGGAGGAGAGGGAGACCCCCCTCCAACGCACGGGCACCGGAGCCTCCACGGAGGAGAGGGAGACCTCCCTCCAACACAGTGCCGCCTCCACCGTCGTCTACAGGACTGCCGCGCAGGAGAGGCAGACCTCCTGGAACACGGCGTCCGATTCGGCACTCGCGCGCCCTCTGGTGGTGAACTCCCGAACTGCAGGCATATATGAAGGGAGATTGCGCCACACTCATCATGGTGGTGATTCCCGGTCATTGGAAGTGACGTCATGAGGTTTGGCGGGAGATTTGAACTTCCTCTGTGGTTTCTATTTAAACCTCTTCAGTTCTATCTGACCTTGCCTTCTGTTGGTTGTCTATGCCTTGTGCTAGTGCCCAGATAGCGTTTCCTGATTCTGTATTCCTGTGTATGATCCTGGCTTGTCTGACTTCGTTGATTTCCTGAATCCTGACCTCGGCTCTGTTATACGACTATCCTGCTCTCCGGAATCCTGACCTCGGCTCTGTTATACGACTATCCTGCTCTCCGGAATCCTGACCTCGGCTTGTTATACCTGTTCTGTCCTGGAGTCCTACCTGACCACGGTGTCTCCTAACTACTTGTAGGTGATAGAAAGAGAAGGCCATCATGAGACCCGCTTCGGTAGGATCTCAGGGTTCCTGTGAGGCACGTCTGGATGAGATGGACCATTGTCTGGACCAGTTTGCCCAGGCACTCCAGACCCTTCTACAACGCAGAGATCCCGGTCTACAAGTGCATGCTCCTCCAGCTGTAGCTCCACCGCCGGTACCAGCTCCAGCCCCGATGCCGGTGGTTCATGCTCCTATGAATCTTCCTCCACCCCAGCGATATGGAGGAGATCCTGCGACCTGCCGTGGATTTCTCAACCAGTGCGAGATTCATTTTGAACTTAACCCTTATGCCTTTGTTTCTGATCGGGCTAAGATTGGTTACATAATCTCGCTTCTCACGGACAGGGCCCTGGCATGGGCATCTCCTCTGTGGGAGAGGAGTACCCAAGCGGTTCGCTCCTATTCCGAATTTGTGGCCGCACTACGTGCTGTGTTCGATGTTCCAGGCAGGAGTTCCACTGCTTCATCCTCTCTCTTCAACATCCGTCAAGGAGAGCGTACCCTCATGGACTATGCTATTGAATGTCGTACGCTAATGGGTGAAGTGAACTGGACCAGCGAGGCCCTTATCGCTGCTTTTTTGAACGGACTATCAGAGACTTTGAAAGACGAGATTGCTGCTCGTGATCTTCCATCTGACCTGGACTCTGTAATCTCCTATGTGACCCAGATCGACCTTCGTCTTCGAGAACGGCAGGTGTAACGAGACAATCTGAGAGCACGGGAGAGAAGTGTACGTTCCCTCCCGCGTCTGGCTCCTCAGTTCATACCACCACCCACGTCTCCTGTTACCTGTGAGGAGCCTATGCAGCTGGGAATTACTCGTTTGTCTGAGAGTGAGAAAGCCAGGCGAAGAAAGGAGGGGCTCTGCCTATATTGCGGTCTGACTGGACATTGGGCCCGATCCTGTCCTAAAAAGTCGGGAAACGCCCGCACCTAGAGTGGTTTAGAGGACCTGCTTTAGGTGTGCTGGGTCTGTCCTCTGATTCTAGCAGCACTCGGATGACCGTTCCAATTCGGATATCATGGCCGGGGGGATCCGTTTGCACTGAGGCTTTCCTGGATTCTGGAGCCGCAGAGAACTTTATTGACTTTATTCAACACCCGCTCGGGACATTATGAGTACCTGGTCATGCCGTTCGGTCTGTGCAATGCCCCGGCGGTGTTCCAGGAATTTATTAACGACTGTCTACGGGACTTTCTCCAGCAGTTCGTGGTCGTATACCTGGACGATATCCTGATTTACTCAGATAACTTATCTATCCATCGCGACCAGGTCCGTCAAGTTCTGAGCCGTCTCCGACAGCATGGGCTATGTGCCAAGTTGGAAAAGTGCGTTTTTGAGACCCGCAAGGTGACTTTCTTGGGGTACATGATTACTCCTGAGGGTTTCGATATGGACCCATCGAAGGTGCTGGCGATCAAAGATTGGCCAAGACCTACGGGTCTCAAGGCTCTGCAACGCTTCCTCGGATTCGCTAATTACTATAGACGCTTCATCCGGAATTACTCGAGGATTGTCGCCCCTCTAACGGACTTGACTAAAAAAGGGGCCAATGTGTCTGAATGGTCCTCCGAAGCAGTGTCCGCGTTCACTCTTCTCAAAGAGAAGTTCACGACGGCTCCAGTATTACGGCATCCCAATCCGCTTCTACCATTTGTTCTGGAGGTGGATGCCTCTGAATCTGGAGTGGGAGCGATACTCTCCCAACGAGCTTCGTACAGCGGACCACTACACCCTTGCGGCTACTTCTCCAGACACTTCTCTACAGCCGAGAGGAATTACGATATAGGGAATAAAGAACTGTTGGCAGTTATCCTGGCCTTGGAGGAATGGCGTCACCTGCTGGAGGGGGCCTCGGTACCGACCTTGATTCTGACCGATCACAAGAATCTTCAATACATGGAGTCGGCTAAGTGTCTCAATCCTCGCCAGGCAAGATGGGCTCTCTTTCTCTCCCGATTTCCGCTTGTGCTAACGTACCGTCCGGGTTGAAAGAACACTAAAGCGGACGCTCTGTCCCGCATGTTTACGCAACCTGAGGCAGAGAGTAGAGAGCCAGAACCCATCATCCCTTCTGCCAAGGTCGTTGCAGCCATTCGGTTACGGGGTTATGCTCCTTTGCTGGATCGCGTCACTCGTTCTCAAGGTCAAGCTCCGGATTCCTTGCCGCCGGGGAGGCTGTACGTCCCTCCCAGTTTGCGGGTACCCATTCTACGCACTCTACATGGTGCCAGGACCTCGGGACATGCAGGAGTGGCACGCACTAGGGAGCTACTTTCACGGACTTTTTGGTGGCCTCATTGGGGCAGAGACATTACAGCATTCGTTCAGTCATGTGCGAGATGCGCGGCCAACAAATCCTCTCACACTCGTCCGGCTGGCCTTCTTCGACCTCTCCCTTGTCCTTCGGTTCCATGGACTCATGTGGCCATGGACTTTATTGTGGAATTACCGCCGTCCAGGGGACATACCGTGATCCTCGTGGTGGTCGACCGTTTCTCTAAGATGGCCCACTTTATTCCACTGCGGAAACTACCCAGCGCCTCTACTCTGGCGGACATCTTCATCCGAGAGATTGTGCGGCTCCACGGAGTACCGTCTGAGATCGTGTCGGACAGAGGTACCCAGTTCGTGGCTAGATTCTGGCGTGAATTCGCGAAATCCCTGGGCATCACGTTGGCCTTCTCTTCAGCATATCACCCGCAGACGAACGGTCTGGTGGAGAGAGCGAACCAACATCTGGAACAGTATCTACGTCTCTTCATCAACGATCATCAAGATGATTGGGTCGATCTCTTGTCATTTGCAGAGTTTGCTAGGAACAACGCGCTCCAAGAATCTACCAGGATTTCACCTTTCTTCTGCCTGTATGGTCTCCATCCACAGTCCCTCCCAGAGACATTACCGGTTTCAGCTGTTCCAGATCTGGAGGAGAGACTTGCGTCTATTCGTACCACCTGAAAAGAGAGGTTGGAATGCAGCACTCAGCAGTGAAATGGTGCACGAGCCAGGGTACCACCAAGTCCCTCAATAAATCCAAAATAAAGAAGCAGAGGCTCAGCACTTCAAATAATAAGGTGAGTTTATTTCACACAGGCAATGAGAAAGACCTGTGCGTCGAAACGTTGCCTGTGTGAAATAAACTCACCTTATTATTTGAAGTGCTGAGCCTCTGCTTCTTTATTTTGGATTTATTCGTACCACCTGGGCTTCGGTACATTCCGCATTAGAACACGCGGCTTCGCTCCAGCAACGTCAGGCCAACAAGAGGCGCTCCCCCAACCCCTCGTACCGGCCTGGCGAAAGAGTATGGCTGTCTACTAGATTTCTGAGACTCCGGGTTCCATCCATGAAATTGGCCCCACGGTTTATTGGGCCCTTTCCAGTTATACGGCAGATCAATCCGGTGGCGTACGAACTTGCACTGCCTAGAACGCTCCGCATCCCTCGGGTATTTCACGCCTCATTGTTGAAGCCCCTAGTCTGCAACCGGTTTACCCGAGGTGGGAATTCTACTATGGAAACTGCCAGGAGGGCTTCGGAAAGAAGGATTCCTCGGGTAATTCTTGATTCCCGGCGACAACAGGGTAGTTTGCAGTACCTGGTACAATGGAGGGGTCTCGGTCCTGAGGAACGATCCTGGATACCTGCGGCACGCCTCTCCGTACCACGGTTGATACGTGCGTTTCATGCTAGACATCCTTCTCGCCCTGGTGGTCGCCCTGAGGGCGCCCTTTCAAGGGGGGGTACTGTTACTTACCTGCCCCCGGCTCCCACGTTGCCGCCACGGAGGAGAGGGAGACCCCTCTCCAATACACGGCCACCGGAGCCGGCACGGAGGAGAGGGAGACCCCCCTCCAACACACGACCTCCGGAGCCGCCACGGAGGAGAGGGAGACCCCCCTCCAACGCACGGGCACCGGAGCCTCCACGGAGGAGAGGGAGACCTCCCTCCAACGCAGTGCCGCCTCCGCCGTCGTCTACAGGACTGCCGCGCAGGAGAGGCAGACCTCCTGGAACACGGCGTCCGGTTTCGGCACTCGCACGCCCTCTGGTGGTGAACTCCCGAACTGCAGGCATATATGAAGGGAGATTGCGCCACACTCATCATGGTGGTGATTCCCGGTCATTGGAAGTGACGTCATGAGGTTTGGCGGGAGATTTGAACTTCCTCTGTGGTTTCTATTTAAACCTCTTCAGTTCTATCTGACCTTGCCTTCTGTTGGTTGTCTATGCCTTGTGCTAGTGCCCAGATAGCGTTTCCTGATTCTGTATTCCTGTGTATGATCCTGGCTTGTCTGACTTCGTTGATTTCCTGAATCCTGACCTCGGCTCTGTTATACGACTATCCTGCTCTCCGGAATCCTGACCTCGGCTCTGTTATACGACTATCCTGCTCTCCGGAATCCTGACCTCGGCTTGTTATACCTGTTCTGTCCTGGAGTCCTACCTGACCACGGTGTCTCCTAACTACTTGTACGTGATACTGTATAAGTAAATATAATAATGTACATATATATGTATAGGGTGTATGTATTGAAATAAAGAGCTATAATCTTTACTAAAGATTTATTAAAGAAATCTAAAAGGAGCACCCATTTACGATTTGTACACCAAACTAAAATGATGTCTGATTTGCTCATCTAAATCATATGTTACAATGTTACAATCTTTTATTTTCTTCTGGTGACTTGGAATAATCCCATAGATAGGATTATCTATTACACTTCTCGCGACCCCTATACTCAGAGCTAGATAAAAAAAAGTTTAAAAATTACGATGAAAAAGAAAACATTGTAAGAAAATATTGCAAACCTTTAGGAAATATATGTATATGTTTTATATTATTGTAATGCATTTTATTTACAATACATTTATTTTGATTTTATTTATGACATTTATGAGTAAAAAAAATGTATTTACTTTGTTTGCATTATAACAATAGCGCAGTAGTTTCTTTGGGAGTGAATCTAGGAAAATGCAAGATCAGGTTAGCCAGGTTAGCCAGGTTTGCTGATATGTTCAAAATAGTTAAGGGATTTGGTTTAATTAAGGTTTAGAAGGGTTATAGTTATAAGGACATCTTCAATCTATAATTCAAAATAACAACTATACCAAATGAAATATCAGAGCTTTGCAGCCATATTTACTAAACCACCCATATTTATCATCATTAGAGTGAGCCTTATGGCACCCTGTTGACAAAAGTACCTTTGAACTCATTGTAATACGGGTGGTACTGTAAAATGTACTGATATAAAAAGTCTTTAAAAATCCAGATATGTTACATTGAAACAATTAAAATTTTGTCTCAAAAAAAGACTGGCTTAACTATGATATATCAAAAGCCAAATTATTCAATTCTCTTCATTACAAGCCCTTTAAATAGCTATATCTTGATCTAAGATGCTGTGATTTTAGTTTGCATTAACTATTTGGCTATTACACAAAAGAAACCCAACACATCTTATGTAAATAATACCTTTGTATTTTCATAATGATGAGATATAGTATCTATAAAACTGATTATTTCAGTGACATATGATTATTGGCTTATTTAGCATGTCACATCAAAATTAATCAGAAAGACTTTGTTTTGTGCGTGCAAATCTGGGTGCTCTGTGAAATGCCTTTTAACCCCCTTAATGCCACTCTGCCTCCAGAAATGCCTTTTTAACCCTCTATACGCCACTCTGCCTCCTGAAATGCCTTAAACCTCCCTATATGCCACTCTTCCTCATAATATGCCTTTTAACCCTCTAAGTACCAGAGTGGCATATAGGGTTAAAAGGCATATCATGGGGCACAGTGGCATATAGGGTTAAAAGGCATATCATGGGGCACAGTGGCATTTAGAGGGTTAAAAGGCATATCATGGGGCACAGTGGCATATAGGGGGTATAAGGCATTTCTGGGGCAGATGTGCACAACTGGGGGGCAGGTTGGAAAATAGAAGGAAATAAAACCAAAATATTTTTCTCAATCATAGCTTTTATTAAAAAAATAGTTTAAATGAATTAACATTTACTGGTAAAACTTTTTTCCTATAGGGTCGTCTTATATTCAGGCTTTTTCTTTTTTTCCTAAATTAATATTAAGATTTGGGGCGGTCGTCTTTTAATCAAGCAAATACGGTATATTAGGCAGCAAGTGAACATTCCGTCCTTGATGTGTTAGAAGCAGAAACAGTGACTTTGACAAGGGCCAAATTGCGATGGTGAGATTACTGGGTCAGAGCATCTCCAAAACTGCAGCTCATTTGGGGTGTTCCCAGTCTGTAATGGTCAGTAGCTATCAAAAGTGGTCCAAGGAAGGAAAAGCACTGAACGGGTGACAGGGTCATGGGGGGTGAGTCAGATCCAACAGATGAGCTACTGTAGCTCAATTTGCTGAAAAAGTTAATGCTGGTTCTGATAGAAAGGTGTCAGAACACACAGTGCATTGCAGTTTGCTGCAAATGGGGCTGCATAGCTGCAGACTAGTCAGTGTTCCCATGGTGACCCCTGTCCATTGCCAAAAGCACCTACAATGGTCATGCAAGCATAAACATCTTTCCATCTTTATGTTGAAGAAGTCTTTTGTATTTGTATAGAGCAATGGAAGAAGGTGGCCTGGTCTGATTAATTAAGTTTTCTTTAAAAACACGTGGATGGCCGAGTGCATATGTGCCGCTTATCTGTAGAACACATGGCACCAGGATGCATCCATGGAGGTCCCACCTTGTAAAGGATCTCCTGCTAATGTCTTGGTGCCAGATAGCACAGCACACCTTCAGAGGCCAAGTGGAGACCATGCCTCGATGGGTTAGGGCTGTTTTGGCAGCAAAAGGGGGACCTAAACAATATTAGGCAGGTGGACATAATGTTATGGCTGATCGGTGTACTTTCAGAAACTTCATTTTATAGTTCTGTGTACATAAAAGTTTACATGGCCATTAGACATGTGAAAATGGGCCCCTGTTCTCTTCTCTCCTATTTTTGACCGCGGACATAACTGGACGGGAACTTACTCCAAAATGGCAGCACTTGCAGTGACATGCTCTTCTCAATCCTCCAGTCAGGGACAAGACGTCACTGAAAGCACAATCATTTTGCCCAAATGTGAACTGAGGACAATATGGCGGTGCATCTGTTGACGCCCTCTCTCCGATCCTCCAAAAGAGAAGATGAAGAAGATGCAGAAGTGAGAGTGGTCTGCAGAGAAGGTAGGGTGAGAGAGGGAGTAAACAAGAATTTGAATGAATGTGGGACCCTTAATTTCGGACAAAAATTCTGTGACTAATAGCCATTGTGGCATTGTGCTGAAAAAGGCAAATTAATTTGGCATTGCATTGGTGGTTAACTCCAATAGATTGTAACAGTCTATTAAAAAATTATATGACTAAACCAAAGGGTCAATTGAAATGATGAACCCTTTGGTTGATATACTTGAGTATTGTGCGGGAATACCCCTAAAGTATAACCGTATGATAGGTCTTGGGGCTTGTGATTGCCAATTACCTGCTTTAGGTTAATAGTCCATTAGTGGTATGAAAACAAGAATAATTACAAAGAAGAAACATAAAATTTAATCTCAGTGAAATGATGACCTCACATAAAGCAAACATCATGCTCCATGGAAATCATTGGCACATAAGGATCATGCCCTCCGATGAAGAAGTCCTTAGCGTATTTTTGAGGGGTACTCCTTTTTTATTTTTTTATTTAAAAACATTTTTGCATTACATATTTTCTAATTCTAGAGGCATATGCGACTCATTTACAATCCACATTTGCTACTCACAAGCAATAAATCCACAAGTTGTTTTTTTCAAGTTTTATCAACTTGACTGTACTGCAGTTGAGAATTATTTTATGTGAGTGCAAAACTGTATATTATATGTGTAATATATATTATATGTGTAATATATATTCCAATATTTGCCACTTCAAACGTCAATGTTTCACTCACCATTATAATGCTTAGACATTGATTATTTACATTTTTTATGTGTGGATATCTATGCAAGATTTAAATCAAAAAGTGGAAAAAGACTATGAATTTTAGTTCTGCTACCTTATACTGCTTCTACATTTTGTAATAGTATTAAAGCAAATATTCAAGAACTTTCAATAAGTGAGAAATAGTACATAGTGGAGTTTTTAGCATTCATCTATTGCTTTTTCCTCTGGGAAGAGACATTTTGTGAATATGTAAAAAGTACTTTAGAAGCTCACACAGAGATTTGGGACAGAGCTTGTATACTGCAAAACGACTTTGTTAGTCATGCTACAGGGAATATTCCACATATCAATATGGTATCAGTTATTCAGTTTTAAATGAAATACAAAAGACTTCTTCAACATAAAGATGGAAAGATGTTTACATATTGATATTAATAATTAAAATAGTCAAGTATATACTACCCTAAGGCAATGGAAAGCACGTCACACTTTGTAAATATCTGTACATTTTGATATTGAGCAACCAGTGGAGGTCCTTGTCACGGATGCACCCTACTCCAAGTGTGCGCATGACTTGGTTCTGGTGGGAAAAGGGTTAAAATTCATCTGTCTGCCCTAGACCGGAAATAGTGATACAAATAAAAATATCTACCCCCTAATACCACGCACAATTAACTATAATGATATAACTAATATCATAACGCTGCCACCACCAAGACAATTTATAAATGGGGTGCCTTGCCCCCCCCAACAATTAGACTAAAAACCCACACATTATACTTTAACACAATAATTATACGATTTCAAATTACCAATAAAATGGTCTAATCAGGTAATGTGGGTCTTTACCAGACAAAGGCAAAACTTAAAAAGGAATATTTATTATGAACAAAAAAAGTCACAGAAATCCTAACTACTCACTTGAATGGTAAAGTAATAGTTTTTCTGTCCTTAGGGCTCCGGCAAGGAAAGATGGCAACTTACTCAAAATTAGATCCCCTAGTAAGCACACAATTTCCTTTCATTAAATTTATACTTTTTCCAGTTCACCTCAAGTTTCCAAGCTGGCCCAGAGGTGGTATAAGCGGAGGGAAGGAGTACCATAAGTGGCCTCCCCCTTGTGTTGTGGAAACATATTGGTCAAAATAACTCATTTTCATTTTATTGTCCCTCCTGCACTCGCCACAGCATTAATTCTTGCATTTATTAATTTCTTGTAAATTATGAAGTCCATAGATATGTCACACTTGCTACTTATGACTGAATACCACGGACTTCACAATTTCTTCCAAACAGCTTAAGTTGCACTAGCCATATTTGTATTCTTTTTGTAGGGTGCGCACAAAAGGAGGTATGATTATGAATCTATGGGTTATTATGGATGTATGTGTTGGATATGACCTTGGAAGATATGGTTTTCCTGACTGCTAGTGGTCACTTAGCATATCAAAAGAATCCACTATGAGGGGATACAGGCATATGGTGCATTACTCAGTCCATTTACATTGAACTTAGACATAGCGGCACCTTATTTGTAACATTTCACACCTTGCAGAGGGCCCTGGTTGGAGTCCCAGCTTCAAAAGACAAATTCATGTTAAAAGACCTTTTGACACCACATGCCTATACAATTGAATTAACCCCTCTCATACAGAAATTGGCTATACCATCTCAACTGGGTAGCAAGTCCATGTGTGCACTACACAAGTTGGTGTGACAATCCTTTTATTAACAAAAGTTTTTTATTATGTCGTAAACCTAAGATAATAGGTTATGTCTTAGGTTAGATTAAGTTTATTTATGTGGTTTTCTTACCATGTTTGCGAAAGTGACCAGAGCATTTTTTGTGTTTTTGCTATGATTTCATTCAAGTGTGATATATATATATATATTGCTTATCACTTAGTATGGAAAAAAAATATGTGGGGAAAATGTGGAAAAAAGTCAATATGCCTGGTATTTTCATTTATTTTGGCAGTTGCAGGGTCAAATATGAATGATGCATTGCTATTACTAAAGATTTTTTTAGGAAGTGATATATTAAGAGTTGGGTCCCAATAGCAGCCAGAAAAAGAAAAATGGCTAAACAAAAGTATATATTGTTTGAAAGTTGACATCCCAAAGTATTTTACTAGTGGCATTTTAACACTTTTTATTTAACCATTTTAGTGCCAATCCCTCCACAACATTGCAGTAAAATTTAGTTTTTTCCTTGTTCCTTGAGTACAGCAATACCTCACATGCATGGCTAAGTCATGTTTCTCAAATGTCATGGGGTCAAAATTGCAACATGCTCATTTCTGTTCAATTTTGACTGGTCACCTTACTAGGCCCATGTCTCATTTGAGACACAACTATCAAGTAAACCTTTATATTCTGTAAAAGCTCACCCTTGAAGATTTCAGACACCATATTTACCTTTCTAGGTCTAGCAAGTATAGTATTTTACAACATCCACTGGAATTCTAATAACATTAAAGTTGGTTTTCTATAAGCCTACAAAATATATAATCATTTAAAACTAAGTAAAAGTTTTTTCAGCTAAATTACCAGCTGAAGCTTTCACAACTTAGTACGCCACTTTGTAAAACATTCAGGCAAAGATAATTAAGTAGTGGTATCAATTGGCCATTATAATGACAAAAAGCTTTAAATACGACAGTGGGCGATTATTATATTTTCATGCAACAAATGGATATTTGTCCTTATATAGTGTTTAAAGTTCCTAAGTTTACATTTAAAGGCTGGGAAGTTTTCAAGCATTTCTCTTAATAGGAAAACCTCAGAAGGTTTGAACTTATCAAATTGGAATTTGAAATGCTTATCCAAACTCACTCAAGCTTGTACTTTGAAGGTATTTTTCGAAGAAATCAGGAATAGCTTTAGTGTACTGCATTACAATGAACCCCACACAAACCAACTGCATTTCTTAGGCAGTAAAGATCCAGGTGGAATTTTTTTTTCCAAAGTAAATTAATTTGTAATGTTTATCTGAATAACCAGTCTAGAAGCTTATACATACTGCATTTCATTTCCATGTTAACCAATTTATTGCCAATGGGATTGCCAAACGTACTCGCAAATATTTAATATGAATGCATTTGCAAAAGCTATACATGGTTATTTTGACATCATACATTCAATAACTTCTTAAATGTAGTTGCAGACATTTCAAATATGAAATATATCATAATTAGAAATATCAGTGATTGAAATTTTTTGTAAATCTTGCACTTTTATATCTAACAATGACCTTGTAATACTTAAAATACATTGTTCATTAAATAAACGTACAGAGCTGTGCGTTTGCAGTTACAAGTAAAATTGCAGCATATGCGCCAAGTAAGGAGAATTTAGTGGCCCTCATCTTTACACACAAACACACACATTCACCTCTTGACCAACCCACTCCTCACACTCCTTTAAGGCAAAGTTCAATTTCTGTCTATTTCTATATAAATAGGTATTTGCTTAATTGAAAAGAACCATTTTCGTATTGTTTTGATAAATAATATAAAGTGATATGACATGCAGATATTCCTTCTAAATGCCCTTCTGTCAAAAGTCCTTGCCTCTTCCAGCAATTCATCAACATTACAGAAAGTACTAATGGACAATTTCCAAGCAACGTTATAGGAATGTGCATTAATAGGGTCAAGATGTCTCTGTATGTAATAGCAGGCACATTTTCCTACTGAGAAACTATGCTTCACAGAGAATTAGTCCATTAATTCTGAATTGTCACTCATGACAATCTTTTCACATAATGCCGAGGTCACATATAAAGGTTCTGACATTCAAGAAAACAACATAGAGTCAAAATTCAATTTGACAGAACAACAGAAGGATATGTAGTAAATAAAGCATGCCAGTGTAAAAACCAGTCAAAATCTTTCAAAAGTGTAGTTTTTCCCCTGTATATTATGGTAATATGGAATGCAGTAAGATAGCATTCCCTAGCCAATTAAACCATTATCATGTTCGGATGAACATAAACACCACCTCTAAGACTGTAAATTAAATCGTATAAAAGGACTGACCACTTTAACTAAACAATGAGTCTTCTTAAATTCAAATGTCATTTTAGAAATATCTTTAAACATGTCAATATGTGATCAATGCTATTGCAGTGATAATTGATAAAAAAAAATCTAAATCGACATATGATTAATCAATAGGTACATTTGAGGAAAGGATGATTTACTTCCACACTTAAAGGCACTGAAAATTATATTTGGGTCTTTAGATTAATTCCACATACTAAGATCAAATACTAAGATCTGCAGACAATTTGTTGTCCAAAAATAAATGGCCAAAAACAAATTTGTCTGAATCATTTTTGGCCCACTTGCACATGTCTACACCCAGTAATATAAAGACTAGCAAGAGAGGAGGAAAGGGGAAACAGGCTCAAGGATGACCAGATATCCATGCTACTACGTAAATCTACCCCAAGCTCTAGAAGAGTGCCATATCTACTGTAAGCACCCTGATGCCAAACAAGGACCTTTCATATTACAATGTGCCTATTTAGATTCAAGGGCAGTGGCACTGCATAGTAAAGAAGGATGTATTCTAGCATGACTCAATATCCAGCCCTCATAAAACCCCTGGCTGTATTGGTCTGGAGAGTTGTGGAAGTGTCACACAGAGTTAACTAAATATTCAATAACTATAAATGTGTGCTAGAGGTATTACTGCTAATATTGGATATTTATAAGGCACATGTGAAGTTAACCAAATGCCATAACGTGATTCTGAAGGAGGGATATTAAGAGAACAATCATATTTCAATATTAAGAATGCATACCTCTAGCAAGCAAAAGTACCACATTGCAGCCAATATGATCACACTTATGTTGCTAGGTCCTTTGATATTACGTTTTTGCAAATGTATGCAGTGCTGCCAACAAAAATGGCATATTGCATAAACAGACATCAAATAAATAACATATTGTGACCATCTGTTACAAAATTAATAATATTTTTTAGAAGAGAAATTGTGGTGAAAAATGAGTAAAGAAAAAGAATGATGGATCCAGTGGCCTTTAGATATACTCTGTATTTTATAAATTTCTGTGACTTTTACGAGGTCTTGGTTCACTGGAGAATAACTTCAACTATGGTGGCTGGATAACTTTTTTAAGTAGATTTTTTTTTCTTTTGTCTGCCGTTTCTGACAGAAGCACACCAGGTGGACAATTCATTCCACTATCTGCCCTTCTAAATGTTGACTCTCTACTGAAGCATTAAAAAATGGAATTTCATTACACTCAAAATGCCAACAGACAAAAAAATTAAGCTACCTTTTTTCTATCTATAATTGCCTTTTTTTCTTAGACTTTAGTGACTACAATCTTAGAAATTACTTTTTCAAGATAACTTGGTTGAATATACAGAATGCTGTCTAAAATACATCGTGTAAAATGCCTATTTGGTGTCACATATCTTAAATTCCAAATATACAAAAATAGGGGAGTGTACAAATTCAGATTCCCAAATTGCTGCTAGAATAATAATGACCAATAAGTACAAAAAAGCAAGAGTTTGGCTCATACCCGACCAATAAAAAAAAGGCATAAATATTGGGGATTTGTCACACTATATGGCCATATATTGCTTAGTCTGCCGGATATAACAAATATATATATAACCAGAATATAGCTGATAAAAAAAATTGAAGAAATTTATGCTGCCTTCTACACATCACTTAAAACATAGTATGCAGTTAAATGCAGTGTGTTTGTTATAACCTTGTTACTGATATCTAGGTAAGGCTGCCATATTTGATTATGGAAATTTAAGTGGTTTAGTAGTTCTCCAAAGTCGGGTTTCACAGAAATGCTCTTCATGGGACAGAGATTATTTAAATTAGTGTTCCTTTGGTTGTGCAGAACCTAGCATTTCATAATCTTCCCCATAAGCGCAGGTATAGCAGAAAGAATGTAAACAATGAAAACAATTTTTTTTAAAACTATTTTTTTTTAAAAATCTTTTACCAGTTCAAGTTATAGAGAATATTTTTTTATCTTTACTGAAAGCTCTACAGATGCATGAATTGTATAAATTCTTGAATGTTATGTTTGTAATTGATTATTGCAAAAAAAAAATTCAATAGTCTCCACATGACGCAAGAGTAGTAAAGCATGTTAATTGGACCAGAAAGCTGTTAGCACAAAGCTGTTGGGCAGACAGACATTGGTAGATGATAGGCAAATGCAGCTCTATGGACCACGACTGACAAATTTAACAAAATTAACAAAAAGTAATGAAGGAGGCAGAGCTGCAGAACTATACCTCACTCACTAGTCTGAATATTGAGTGATGGGTAGCCTACCTTAGAAATATTGATTCTAGGTGTAGGGAGAGCTATGTTCTCTGGGGGTTTTGAGTATTTTACTTGTCAGAGAAAAACCTCTTGCTTTGAACGCTGGTCGGTGAGCATGAAAGCAATGTTGGACCACTAAACAGAGGCATAGCCAGACAACAGCTTTCTGGTCCCAATGTCAATACCAGGAGGCAGTGACAGTTCATCAAGATAGGATTTCACCATTTCAGAAGCATTACTCTGACTTTGGGGAGCTTGGATCATAGTAGTATGAACCAAAGTATCAAGGGCCATTGCCCAAATGGGTGATGCTCTGGTTGCTCTAGAGCAGCTGCCCTGCATGGGTACAAGGCATTGGGAATGGGGCATGTGGCTGGCACTACTGCCACTGCTGCTGGGAATTTCTGTTGTCAATTCCTGCATCTCTTCTTTACTTAGCATGCCCCTTTGTGCTGCATCTCATGCACCCCACGGGCAAGCATTTCTCTCCAACTTTTGAAATTATTTTTAAGGGCTAACTTGCCCTTAACCCTTGGGTCACAAAGGGTGACCAGCATGTCATCTGGGGTGTCCTTGATGGCTTACATGCAACCTTTCTGCTCCTCTATCAGCCTTTTGACCAGCTTTGCAACCTCCACTTCTATTTTTTCTCCTGGAAAGACCTCTTTTTATTCCACTAAGTAATGCATATTTTCAAGGTGGATAAGTATAGGGGTGATGTGGCCCAAAGTTGCAAGGCTCTTGCTTAAGTCCCCAGCCACATCCCTAAGTGGCTTCAGGACTGCCATCACCTACCACATTAATACCAATTCCCCTCTGCCCAATGGGCAAGACACCGCAATCAGAGAACATGGAGTGAAGAACTAGCTGCTGCTCTAGGATCTGGTCCATCATGTCCAGGGCAACCCTGTTGCCTTTCTGCTCCAGTTCCACCATTCCTGTCCTTTAAATATTTGGGCAACCACCTGTGTGCCGTCAGTGAAATAGAGGTATGCAGTGCACTAGTGGAGTGCCATATGTCAAAGGTGAAGTGAATGGTTTGTCCAGCTGCCCTGGACAGCTTGGCATTTAACAATGACACACAAGACCGGTAAAGGGATGGCACTACAGTCCTGATGAATGTTGTGCGACAAAGGAGGCGGAAGTGGGGAGTGAGAGCCTCTTGGAGCTGCCTGAAGGGTTCCCCTTAGTCATGGAGAAGGAAGTACCTCCAACAGCGATAAGCTGACCAAGCATTCATGTCACCTTATTTGACTGGTGCTTTGACATGACCCTTGAATGGTAAGCCCCAAAGTCTTCTAGGGTATACTGGTGCAGTAGATGTCTGCGCCCTACCTTTGTATCGGAATCAATCATATTCCTCAATAAAGCTGAGGCCCCACCACGTACTTTGCTGTGACAGCTGCTGGTGGCGACTGTTGTCGGTTTGCTGTTGTCACTAATGCCTTCAGTTTCCTCCTGAAGCAAAGCTGCCCTGTGGTGTGTACATAGATGCTTATTTATCCCAGAATTGGTGAAAAGTCCTTTCACCTTACTCCTGCTCACTACCTTAAGACGCAACTTGCACTGTGCTCATTTCTCACAGACTCAAAATGCTCCCATACTATGACATTGCCCGCCAGACGAGGTAACAGTGGTATTAGAGTTTTTTGTTCTTTTTTCCCCATTATTTTGTTCATGATGATTGTGATGGTGGTGGTGGTAGTGCATGAAGGAGAACCTGTGGCAAGGGTATGCTGCTGCTTCTGTACAGTTGAAGGAGGAACACATTCAACAGAAAAACAGGAAGATGTGTTGCTTAACTCCTCCAAGTCTGGCTCATAATCTAATTCCAGGTGATTGTCATCAACATCATCATCAAAAATGACCTTATCCACCTGGGCAGAAGGAGGGGGTAAGGTCCACTCCTGCTGCAAGAGTTGACCTTCCCTCTTCTTCCTCACTATCTTCTGGGGCAAAAAAAGATCTGCTCTCAACTGCTTGCTGCCCCTCTCTCTGTTGCTCTGGACAGTGCTACCAGTGCTTACGGTAGTGGTAGCCCCAAGGGCGGTTGTGGTTGCACTGGAAGTGGTGGTTTTATTCCTTACTTCACCATAAAATAGCTTGCAAGCTATCGTCGCACTGGATCCAGCCCCCTTAGTGATTTCTTTGTTGTAATCGTGACTAAAACCATGGTTTACTTTGGTAGGTGGGGTGGGCAAGATTTTAGCACTAGTAGTAGATTGAGGATGTTTGTCGATACTGCTGTGGCCATACTTCTTACTCACACGCATTTCGTCACCAATATTTATTTTTCAGCAATGAACTGAAGATAATAAATATTTTGTATTCTCCACAAATTAGAGGTTTGGCTGGTAGCATAAATGGTCAACTGTCTTAAACTACTACCCAGGAACAGGTTTTACATTATAAACAACTGAAAGACACACTGCGTGCAAGCCTGGTAGAATACCTGGTTTTGTCATTAATTAATATTTTATTTTATCAATCAAGAATAACTCTACTCAGGAACAGGGGAAAAAATGTCTGGTGCCATCTCTGTAATACACTACACTAGTCACTACAGCTTCTTTAATCTACCCTGCAACAATACATTTTCTGCATTAAAATAAACAAATTAACTTTCAGTATTGTATATGAACAATAAGCATTAATCTCAGCATCTACTAAGCTGTCACGTCTCACACTCCAACTCATCAGGGCAGTGACACCATACTCCTCTCACATTATGCTAGTCTCCTGTCCTTTCCAGCTCATACAATAGTCTATCCAAAGTCTGTGCATGCTAAGCAGTTATCAGTGCAGACAAGGACATAAGCCTAGTTGTTGTGACTGCCTTTACAAATATTGACATATTTGAAATATTGACAAACTACACATACAAACTACTCAAGGTGTAAGTGTGAAATAACTGGAAATATATGCAATAGCTGCATGTGACTGTAACTATGCTAACTACATAAAAAGACTTTACATTAAAATAATAAAACCACAATTGGAATGTAGGTGGAAATATTTGTTATATGCCTCCATGTTACAATCACCTTATAGATAATATTTCAGTAGATTAAACCTTCTAACTGATTGTAAACACACAATAGCAGGATCCTCTTTTCCATCTCTAACAGTACTTAACAAATGTTAACATTATTGTCTGTTTTATATATTTGTAATGTTGTAATTAGTTTTCACTTTCCTTTTGTAGCAGTCTTATGAAATCCACTGTCTCTCTATAAATAAAATGTAATGTAATTTATTAACTTATGAGCATACCGGGGAACTTCTGAGCTCCAGCTACCCGACTGCCCATTGATGTGATGTTGCCAGGGGCGTTCTCGATGGTGTCAGGGGCATTCCTGCTGATGTTAGTTGGTGTTCCAGCTGACACTATGGGGAAACACTGCCATTTAAAGGAGAAATGGGCGGGTGGTGGCCGTGTCAAGATCCTGCAACACGGAGAAATTGTGTGTTGACCCAGGGAACCAGTGCTTCACCTGGAGTTCCCAGGGATGCTTATGAAGAACATACTTGCGTGCTGGGTTAATTTGGTTTGTCACAGAAATGTGCAGGAGTGATATTTTATTTGTGAATCTAAAAACATTTATGTAGACACTGGGGAAGAATGCTGAAGGTATCTTAAAATACCGTATTTGCTCGATTATAAGACGACCCTGATTATAAGACGACCCCCCAAAATCTGAATATTAACTTATGAAAAAAAGAAAAAGCCTGAATATAAGACGACCCTGTAGGAAAAAAGTTTTACCAGTAAATGTTAGTTCATGTAAACTATGTGAACAATTGTTTGTTAATAAAAGCTATGATGGAGAAAAATATTTTGTTTTTATTTCGGTTTTTTTTTCAACCTGCCCCCCCCAGTTATGCACATCTGCCCCCAGGCTTGCCACTCTGCCCCAGAAATGCCTTATACCCCATAGATGCCACTGTGCCCCATGATATGCCTTTTAACCCTCTAAATGCCACTGTGCCCCATGATACGCCTTTTAACCCTCTATATGCCACTGTGCCCCATGATATGCCTTTTGACCCCCTATGTGCCACTCCGCCTCCAGAAATGCCTTATACCCCTATATGCCACTCTGGCATTTAGGGGGTTAAAAGGCATATTATGGGGCAGAGTGGCATATAGGGAGGTAAAAGGCATTTCAGGAGGCAGAGTGGCATTAAAGGGGTTAAAAGGCATTTCACAGAGCACTTTGCCTCCAGAAATGCCTTACACCCCCCATTTAACACTCCCCCTCCCCAGGGGAGGGCTGGCAGCCTAAGGCCTGGGGGGCAAGTCTAGTCAACTGGCCCATTGCACCATCAAAGCGGCTGCGAGCGACATTGAAAGTGGCCGTCGTGCGGCAGTCACTCCACCAGCGCCTAATGAAATTAAAGTGGCCGGCGTGCACACACCGCATGCCTCAGCTCTTCATTACACCCCTTTTAAGACGTGGGAAGAGGAGCTGAGGCATGGCCGTTGGGTCTGACTGCTGCATGATGCAGGGGCGTACCGAGAGTATTTGGCACCTGTGGCAGACCCTGTATGTGGCACCCCCCCCACACACACACACACACTTTAAAACTGCATAGTTTCTATGGTTAGGCAAACATTGACGGGGTACAGCATAACTGTTATCATTATATACTTAGGGATTATGCTGTACCACCGTCAATGTGTGCCTATACATTGAGCCAGACACTGACAACCCCTATCACTATATACTAAGCCAAACATTGATGTGGTGTAGGCTTACCACTTTAGTGACTGGCATAGTATTTAGTAGGGATGCACCGAAATGAAAATTCTGGACTGAAACTAAAAATTCAGCATTCACTTGGCCAAAACTGAAAAAAAAAAACTTTAAAATACTTTATTAAAAGTAACACCAAAATTAGACAAAAAAATCAACAACAATATTAACACATATATATATATATATATATATATATATACACATATATATAACAACAATCACAATCCTATCATGCCCAGGTTCTAGCATGTGCTGGTTGACTTAGCATGATAGGAGTGTGATTGCTGTTTGCAATTATATATATATATATATATTAATACTGTCATTGAATTATTCTGTCCAATAAAAGTGTTAACACACCGAAGTTGGACCAAAAAATAATTTATAACAGCAATCACACTCCTATCATGCCTAGGCAGCCACTACATGCTGGAATCTGGGCATGAAAGGAATGTGATTACGGACTCCCTATGCCAAGCTATCCCCCAACACTTACACATCCATGCTATCTGAAACCCTCATTCACAAACATTCAGCATAACACCCATCACTCTCACACACTTACATTCAGCATAACACCCATCACTCTCACACACTTACATTCAGCATAACACCCATCACTCTCACACACTTACATTCAGCATTACACCCATCACTCTCACACACTTACATTCAGCATAACACCCATCACTCTCACACACTTACATTCAGCATAACACCCATCACTCTCACACACTTATATTCAGCATAACACCCATCACTCTCACACACTTACATTCAGCATAACACCCATCACTCTCACACACTTATATTCAGCATAACACCCATCACTCTCACACACTTACTAATCCACTCTCTCCTACCTTTTCTTCTTTCACTCTCACTTTTCCTCCTCCTCCTCTTCTTCTACTTCTTCTTCTTCCTGTCCTTCCGGTGCACTGAAGACGGTGGGCGTGGCTTCAGTGTTGTGCGCCGGGATTTGACATCAAGTCCCGGCGCACAGCCGCGCGCATCATTTCAGAAGGCGTGCCGGCATGGTGGCACCCTTCAGATGAGGGGCAGCCGGGGCGGACCGCCCCCCCCCCCAGCGCCAGGTACGCATGACGGCCGCATTCAATCCTGCTCGCGGCCGCTTAGTTTTTAACTTTGCGGCCGCAGCCGCATTGAATGCTCGTCCGTCCGGCCCACCGGCCCGGATTTAGGGCGGCCTGGGGGGCAATTGCCCCCCTGCCCCCCGGCCCAGCCCGCCCCTGCCCCTCCCTCCTCCAAACTTACCGGTGCGTCTGAGTTGGGGGGGGCGCATACCACAGGAGGATCCAGGTCCCCTGCATCTGAGCCCCCGGTGCTTAGTCCGGGCAGCATGTAGAGCTCCACGCGAATCGCGTAGAGCTCTGCACGCTGCCCGGACTAAGCACCGGGGACTCAGAGGCACCGGTAAGTTGGAGGGGGGGCATAACACAGGAGGATGCAGGTCCCCTGCATCCTCCTGTGTTATGCCCCCCTCCAACTTACCTGTGCTTCTGAGTCCCCGGTGGAGGGGGGGTTAACACAGGAGGATCCAGTGTCCCTGGGATCTGGGTCCCCAGTGCTTAATCCGGGAAGCGTGTAGAGCTCTACTCGATTGTATCGCGTAGAGCTCCACACGCAACCCGGACTAAGCACCTGGGACTCAGAAGCACCGGTACATTGGGGGGGGGTTAACACAAGAGGATCCAGGTCCCCTGCATCGCTGCGGGGGGTCTGGATCTTAGTCTCATAATCAGACCTATTTCAGGTCTGATTATAAGACGACCCTGATTATAAGACGAGGGGTATTTTTCAGAGCATTTGCTCTGGAAAAAACCTCGTCTTATAATCGAGCAAATACGGTAAGTTATCACATATTCCTCCCATATCAATTGGTAGAGCTGACCTTTTTAAAAGCCAAGTTTGAGCCCACTGTCCCACTTGGTTGATCCAGACAAGCGTGCAGGATCAAGGAGGACCTGAACAATTTTAAATGTGTCCTCTCATTAAGAAGTTTGGTCTTCATGAAGTTCCCTCATGAGAACTTTTCTTATCTCAAAGGTGAGTTTGGATCAGCTCATGCACGGTTCAACAATTCAAACCCAGGTTCTGACATGGCCTTGGATTAGATTGTGCTGCAACAAGTCTTGCCTGCTGACCTACGGTAAAAAGTACTATCTTTATGTAATGCCATTACAAAACAAATGTAAATTAAGATTGTTTTCATTGAAACATTAATTCCTATGTGGTTTGATTCAACCATTATAAAAACAAAATGTAATGATATAATCTATCTAAAATGCTATAAAAAATGGCCATTATTTTTGGAGTGTTGTAAATTTAAAACACATTTCATTTATATGGAATCCCGTTTGTGCTTCCAAATGGTAAAAATAAAGAAAAGTACTTCATTTTAAGATATTTAAGTGCAGATTTTACATTTACCTCCTGTTTATCTACTGCTAGAAGTTGGCTACATGGTATAATTTTGCATTTTACCATTGCTTGGTTATAATACAGAAATGCATTCTCTGATTCTAGTTAAGCCATCAAGTTAATGAGGCAAAGTATTTAAAACATTTAGTATAGTGTAACATTCACACATTTTGTGTTATGTGAAAAGATTTTCATTTTAATTAAACAATATGAAACCAGCAATGTGTTTGGAATGTTTCTAATAGCAACCTCTAAGTTTAAAGAGACAATGATTGTTTGCAAAATAGACTTAGATTGCATGTTATAATCCAATGGCATATAATACAGCTGTCACAAATGTGAGTATACCTAAAACATGGAAAATTACAACAGTGGAAATACCGGTAGATACCTGGTTACATATTTGAACAACTACTCATGCAGAAAGAAAATACATGGCTAATAAGACCTGCATAGCTTGCAACATATTTGTTTGTTAACAAATACATGAAAAAAAACTATTTTAGACTGTCCATGTGTAAATCTTATAAATAAACCTATACAAAAGTGATTCACATACCTCTGTACCTTAACATTTGTCATTATTTTTTTTATTAAATATCATAACACACATAATTATCATCTCTCAGGTATTTACAAATTAAAAACTGCTAGTGTTTTAGATTTTTTTTACTCAGCTTGTAATGAAACATTTTACATTATACTTTAAGCTTTGTTCTATGTATCGCCTTCAAATTTGTTGAGGAAGTTACAACAATAACGCAACATCTATTTCTGTATCAGGAACAAAAATCTACAATTTGTATGTAATAAGGAATTTTACAAAGCAGAAATTGTGGTGTTTCCATGGTGTGGTGACTTTATCCATCCCTTCCTAACACAGGATGCCACTAAGACTCTTGTCCATTCCCTTATTATCTCCCCCTTGATTACTGTAAATCTCAGCTGGTCTCCCTCTTAACCGTCTCACCCCTCTACAATCCACCATGAATGCTGCTGCCAGAATTATCTTCCTCTCCCATCGCTTCATTAACACCTCTCCCCTCTGTCAGTCTCTTCACTGGCTGCCTGTGTGCTTCAGGATTCATTTCAAAATCCTTACTCTTACTTTCAAAGCCCTTTACAGCGGTTCCCCTTCCTACATCTCCTCACTCATCTCTAAATACACTCATAGCTGGTCTCTCCGCTTATCCAATGATCTCCTTCTATCCTCTCCCTTGATTTCTTGTTCTCATGCATGCTTACAACATTTCTCAAGGGCTGCCCCTATCCTCTGGAATGCTTTCCCCCGGCCTATCCACCTTTCTCCGTGCCTTTATTCCTTCAAAAAATCCCTCAAGACCCACTTCTTTAAGGGCACTTACAACATAGCACATTAAGCCCCCCATATTCCTTTAGCTCACCTTTCCTAGTCCCTCTCCTGCAATACTTTTACTAGTGTGGCTGGTCTATCCCTAACAACGGCACTTTTACCTATTGTGTAATACACTCTAAATCCCTCTCGTTTGAGCAGGGCCCTCCTCACCTGTTGTCTCTGTAAGTCAAATTGTTTTGTTACATACTACTTGTTGTTTCCTGTCCACCCATTGTACAGCGCTAAGGAATATAATAATATTATACAAATATTAAATAAGATGCCCTCACTGTAATCAGTATGCACACAAATATATTATGTCGTCTTACATTTCTGCTCATAGAATATTTCCTTGTCTATTGCATTGTCACCGACACCAAGCTAATGGTTTAAATTTGGCCACACCAGCTCAAAACTACCAACATAAACCATCCCCACCTGACTCTCATCAGCCATGACAGAGTTGGTAAATACAAAATGTGTGTGTATATATGGCTTACCAAACGGGGTTAATAAAGTGGGGGATACGCTGAGGGAGTTTCATTCACGAATAGGGCATTTCAATTTTGCATACAGAGTTATCCCTATGGGGTGGGTTTTTAGTAGGAGTTTGTCCAGGGCAACAGTGGCCGTGAGATTGCTACATTTTATTTAAACACTACAATCTGTAAATTATTTTCAGTTTTGTACAGTATGTGTCTGTCCTATGCAATTAATCCTCACAAGCTTATATTCGAGTATTTTCAACATACAATGAAACATTATTTTACAATTAAACCGTAATTTATGATCCACAGCACAATTTGTTAGGTGTTTATTTAAGGCAGGTTGTGCTACATGAAAGCTAGTGACAAAAAGAAAGTACTAAATAAAAATTATTCAGAATTATACTGTAGTTTTCCATTAGTATTCAGAACATATAAAAGAAGGCAAAACTAAAAAGTAATGCAAAAAAGAAATCAAAGAAAGAAAAAGCTAGGCGTTGATTAAAGGTTAACCAGAAAAAAAAACACACACTTGTTTTCTAAAAAATGTGTTTTTCAAGTTATATTCTAAAAAGGAAGGATAAAGTTGAATCTACAAAAACTATTCCTTTTAGTTTTTAAAAATAAAAGGACAATCAGGTCAAGGAAGTTAGGACCTTGCTTTCAAAATTCAGCTTCCATCAATGCATGAATAATAACTGTCATACTGGCATTCCTGTGATTACTGATCCCAGTGAGGATTTAGATCTAGCCCTTTATCTTTTGAAATGCCAAGACTTTTATCTCTGTGGTCTACATCTGAAGATGAGGTAACTCATATGTTATGCCCTGCACCTCGCTGAACTAGAACAGTTAAAACTGTTTATTTTTTTACTCTGTCTACATGCAATCAAGCATTGTGAAGCTGTAATAAGTGGCATTTTCTTTGTATGCTTAAAAACAACCAGCCAAAAAATGTATAACAATTTTCCCATTAGCCCAAGCTTTAGGTTTAATGGATCAACTCATCTGAAGTCATGTTTACAAGCAACACATAATCTTTTTTGGAAATGGATATGCCACTCTGTCGCCTTGATATGCCACTCTGTCTCCCTAGATATGCTTTATACCCCCTAGATATGAATTGCTCATCACTGCACTAAGACTTAAAGTGGGGGGGAAAGTGCGGCCTATAATCGGGCCAATACGGTATTAATGGGCATTAATGAACCAGGTAATTAGGGTTCTGAAGCCGTTCATGGATGTGACCAAACCACTGCCAGTTTGGACCTGGTCATTCCCTTATTTACCCATCTGATGCAGAAAATGAATGACTTCCTGGACAGTGAGGTCTTACCAGGCAACTGGACATAAAAACACTGGTCAGAAGGCTGAAAGAGGAGCTAACAGTTCACATGCATAAACACCTTAGAGTACAAGCTGGCCACCCTCTGTGACCCAGGGTTAAGGGGCAAAATGGCCCTTAAAAATAGTAAGAGAGACATCCTCTCCTCTGATTGGAGTATCAGGGTCGCAGAGCCTCCATTTTGGTTGACACCAGAGGAGGCCCCTGCAGGCGACCAATAGAGTCGTTCGCACAGCCCTTTAACTCCTGACGGCGAACCTACGGATTTCCGCTCCTGTTAACCCCTGCAATGCTGCGTAGATAAGGTAGGCTAGATGGGCAAGGGACCAGGGAGATTAGTAAACGAAGATGAATGCGAACACGAAGATTCTTCGTGTTGTGTGTCTTCATATTCATATACGTTTCACTGCCGCCATGTTTGTATGTTCGGTATTCGAGCTGAACAACAAAAATGCACCCTTCGTGTTAGTTTTCATGTTCGCCCGAATACGAATGCACAAGTCTAGTTACTAGGACTAGGTGAGTGGGAGCGGATCGCTGGCATAACTCTTACTGTAAGGAATCAAATTTGTGCAATTTGTGGAAAATTTCAGTCCCATAGCATGCTGCTAGATGTTTCTATCCACTGGTGTAGTGCTGGGGTGCTGGTAGTCCTGCAATGCAAAATCTATTTTGAATCTCTTCATAAACCTTGAGATTCTGCTGCTGTCAGTGAAAGATGAGTACAGACGGTAGCAGGGACCTTGCTTTTTTTTTTAAAAAAAATACACCCCCAAATTTTGTTTCTGAATCACAAAAGCCCTCCGAATTTCAACCAAACATTCGGGAAACAAAAATGAAGACAGCAAAAACAAAACAAAAATGTTTTTATATTATATTCCACTAAATCAATTTTGTTTGTAGTGCACAAGCCTACAATTTAGCTATAGTTGTCTTGAAATACATGAGATTTAAGTTTAATGAATTATTTCATGACTTAAAACATCATACCATTACCATTAAAAATCTTTCAAAATATGAGGCTCACATTTGGCGAATAGGTGACCTTTCAAAATGTATATATTTATTACTTCTTTGACCTAACTGCTGACATTTAAAGCAAATGTATTTATACATTTTGATAGAATAAACAGAGAGCAGCCTAGTTTTAGCAGATCCGCCATCTGTTCTTCTATCAATACCTATTTTCAACGTAATCAAGGGAAATTAAATTGATATTGATTAAAGAAGAATAATCATTTAAAATATACAAACCATTATAAAATATCTTCAGTTCAGCAGTTTGATTACATACACTCATTGATTTGAACATCTATTTGATATTACTCAATTATTATATCTGAAAAAAGACTTCTGCAGTCCCCTAACCTAATGCAATCAAATACAGGTAAACTTCTCTTTCTTGCTTCATTTCACAGCAGAAATCACTAAAGAATTGGCATGAAATGTTAGATGCTTTCCAGGGTCATTTATTCTGCATGTAATTTGTAGTAATTGGTTAATTATCATTTAGTAGCGCTTTGGTACAGAATGTCTTTGGTGCTTTCCCATAACCACGCCTTATGATAAAATAACAATCATTGTGTAACGCTTCCCCATGCGCTGGCTGGACTTGTTTATACTTTGCCTTATTTATTTCATGTTTCCAGCCACTAGTGGCCGCCCTTGCTATTCAGAGCCTCTCAGACTAATTATCAGGTCCAGCTGCAGTTGATCTCATGATCAAATCAGCCTTTATAAACCTGCCAGGCCCTGCAGTCTGGGCCTTGACATTAATGTTTGAGGACTACCTGTTTGGTTCCTGATTTGTTCCAGTACCTTGCCGTGTTCCAGTACCTTGCCGTGTTCCAGTACCTTGCCGTGTTCCAGTACCTTGCCGTGTTCCAGTACCTTGCCGTGTTCCAGTACCTTGCCGTGTTCCAGTACCTTGCCGTGTTCCAGTACCTGCCTTGCTCCAGTACCTGCCTTGTTCCAGTACCTGCCGTGTTCCTGAGTTGCGGCCTGCGCCCCACTAAGTGGACTCCCAAGAGGAGTGCCCTGCATCGCGACTCCCAGGATGACTGCCAACTAGCGGACTACCCTGGTTGAGTGCCCTGCAAGTGGGCAACCTGCCGTGTGCCCTGCAAGTGGGCAATCTGCCGTGTTCCTGAGTTGCGGCCTGCGCCCCACTAAGTGGACTCCTAAGAGGAGTGCCCTGCATCGCGACTCCCAGGATGACTGCCACTAGCGGACTACCCTGGTTGAGTGCCCTGCGAGTGGGCAACCTGCCGTGTGCCCTGCAAGTGGGCAATCTGCCGTGTTCCTGAGTTGCGGCCTGCGCCCCACTAAGTGGACTCCTAAGAGGAGTGCCCTGCATCGCGACTCCCAGGATGACTGCCACTAGCGGACTACCCTGGTTGAGTGCCCTGCGAGTGGGCAACCTGCCGTGTGCCCTGCAAGTGGGCAATCTGCCGTGTTCCTGAGTTGCGGCCAGCGCCCCACTAGTGGACTCCCAAGAGGAGTGCCCTGCATCGCGACTCCCAGGATGACTGCCACTAGTGGACTACCCTGGTTGAGTGCCCTGCAAGTGGGCAACCTGCCGTGTGCCCTGCAAGTGGGCAACCTGCCGTGTGCCCTGGAAGAGGGCTTCTAGTCGTGTGCCCCGCAAGAGGGCTTCTAGCCGTGCCGTGTGCCCCGCAAGTGGGCTTATCTGCCGTGTGCCCCGCAAGAGGGCTTATCTGCCGTGTGCCCCGCAAGAGGGCTTATCTGCCGTGTGCCCCGCAAGAGGGCTTATCTGCCGTGTGCCCCGCAAGAGGGCTTATCTGCCGTGTGCCCCGCAAGAGGGCTTATCTGCCGTGTGCCCCGCAAGAGGGCTTATCTGCCGTGTGCCCCGCATGAGGGCTTATCTGCCGTGTGCCCCACAAGAGGGCTTATCTGCCGTGTGCCCCGCAATTGGGCTTCCTGCCGTGTGCCCTGCAATAGGGCTTCCAGCCAAGAGTCATTCCTTGCTTTAGTTCTGCTTCCTTTATGAGGTCTGCCCCATCCATGTGTTCTGTTTGTCTCAGTCTATAGTCCAAAGGTATGTCTCCGTGTTATGTGTTTTGATTACATGTCTGGTTTGTTCCGTATGTCTGTCATGCAGGGATTAGCGTTAGGACCCACCGTCATTGGAGTACTTTGGCGTAGTGGTGGGCTAAGCATACTATGGCCATAAGATGTGACGGAATCTCCAATAGTTATCTAATAGTCCTAGGCTAGTTTCTGTATAGTGTGTCCTGTCTTGTTCATGTCTGTTGTATGTTGTATCCCCTGCACCTGGGCTCCTTATCCATCTGTGTCCTCAGCTCGTGACACATTGAACATTACAAGTGAATACTGCAATAGTTTACCCACTGGTATCATAACATACAAAATATACAGTAGAAGAACATTTTAATGCTGAAAACTATATATATATATATATATATATATATATATATATATATATATATATATATATATATATATATATATTCGTTCCTGTGTTTGGTTTGTGTTCGTTTTTTTCTTTGTTTTTTGCCATTTTTTTAGAAGGGGTTAATACGGGGTTAACGCCAATAACCAATTGGCGTGGCCCTTTAACTCCTGACACAGAACTTGGCCTGGGGAGACCATTGCCAAGTACAAAAAACAAACACGAAGAATATACACGGATATTCACCCGAACATAGGAACGGAAGAATATTCGTGGAATACGAAGATTTTTTCCCCCACGAAGACGAACACAAAGAATTGGCCGGCGCCCAAGTCTACTGTTTTCTATTATGCTACAGAGGCATATATATTAACAAAGTCATGAGAGCTAGCAGAGGAGCAAAGAAAGGCTACAAATGGCTTCCTTCTGTTGTCTGTTCCAGTGGTTGACCAATACATACGATACAGAAGAATAGCTCTAGTAGGAGAGCTACTAAGCTGGTAAGGGAATGCATCCAAGATTATTAATCCATTATTTTTTGCTGAGCTTCTCTCACTCTCAACTTCACCTCACCTACAAGTTAACCAATTCTTCTGAACTTTACAAAAATACATATACTAGCACTTAAGAAAACATATTTAGACTGATATCTTGCTTTTTTATTCATTGATTATTTGTATTTAGTTTATCTTGCAATAAAATACCATCAATCTCACCTAGCAACAACACATTTATGAGCTAGCTATTTCCCTGTTTATTCTGTGATACTGTCATGTGTATATATTGGGGAAAAAAACACAGTTCCGAAAAATTACAGTTTTAGCATAGAAAGGATATTTGTAAAGTATAAGAAAAACTTTCACTAATGGCACTGCTAGATGTTTTTTCTATTAAAAAATGCAATATTCCAGGCCATTATCATAGAAGTGTTGCGAACTCTATAATATATCTTTCAGAATGCAGTTAATGTACTGTGTTTGAAATAAATGGAGCTAGATGCCAGTTTAAGAAGATAAGCATCAGTATATCTGTTAACTCTTCTGCAAATCCAATAAAAATGTCAGTAATAGTGAAATTAACAGAACACCACAAAATGTATCACATAAAGGAGATGATGTTAACCATTATAAATCCTGTAAATTTAAATTATAGATGCACTTAGTGCTATTTGCAAATTAGATAAAACAGGTATGTGCCTATGGTGGATTAGAATTAATGGATAATTTATGGTACCTCAGAACAGAGGCATGTGTCATTTTTGGAACCTTTAATGATAAAGCATACCTGGCTACCAGCCCAATTTGGTTAAGCAGTTATCAATGTGGCCTGAAACTGTAAAGTGCTTCTATGGTGTGTGTGTGTGTATGGGTATAATAAGAGCAGAGGAAAAGGCATTATAGTGAGAAGTTACATGCAGTGAAGTTTAATGCTGAAAAAATGCCACTTGTTTTAGATATGCAGTAATTAGTCCACATCAAAGGTCTTGTATTATCAGGGCCGAGCCCTCAGGTGGGTGTAACAATTTTGCTAACGCCTTCCCTTTACAAACATAACCCCTCTGACCACACCCATTTTCTACTCCACCTCTTTGAGCCCCCTGATTTCACCATGTAACATGGCACTCCCTGCTCACAGTGCCAGCTTTGTCCCCAAACAGCTTGTCAGTGACATTTTGGGCCCACGCGGATTGTCAGTGATACCTTTGCCCCCCAAACAGCATTACAGTAAATGTCGGTTGACATTCATCGATCTAACTTTAAAAAAGTGGCTGAGGGAAAGGGGCAAAGCCGTAGCTAGCTCTTTTTCCGCCCGAAGCAAGAAAAGAAAATTGTGCCCCCCTTCTTTATCTATATAGAGGTTATTGTGAGGAAAGTAGATAAATAAATAATAAGGAAATTCCTAATATTAGAACTACAGAGGAGGCCTTATGCTCCCACCACTGAAATCAGTGCAGGGTCAAGGCGGGTGTGGGGCAGGGAGAATAGGAGAGAGAGGGGTGCTGAGCGGTTGCTAAAAACCTTTTCATTATCTACTGCTTGGTGCCCCTCGCTCTCCTCTGCTCCCTGCCCCCTGGGTACAGCCCTGTGTATTATGTACTTATACAAGAGTGAGCATAGGGTTAGTGGTGCTTTGGTACAGAATGTCTTTGGTGCTTTCCCATAACCACGCAAACTTGCTTTAACATCATACACTTACATACACACACATTCTGTCCAGGCACCCTAGGCGCACCCCGATAACAAAAAACAAAAACTGTCTGCGCTTCTTACCCTAATAAAGTTGGCAACAAATATATAAACATAATATAAATGAGAGATTTTGGTTATATGAATTGGCCAAAGCATAATTAAGCTCACCCGCCACGTCAAGGCACACTCTCAATAGGGTGAGAACCTACTCTCACCTCCTCCATAGTGGGCACCCCGATAACACCATACACTGACACACATGCTAACATGTACACTAGCATACACTTACACACTCTAACACCTTACTGTAACATACTGTATACATGCTAACATCATATGCTCATGCATAAACATGCTAAAACCATACACTAATGCAGACACTTTAACACCATATACTGACACATTCACTAACACCATAACCTATACAGAAACACACACACAACACTATACACTAAGAAACACCAACACTGCCCTCTATATGCACACTCTATACATATGCACACTGTCCAGCAACATACACTCAAAGAATCATTCGACCACTACTCACTACTGAGACTACTCATTTTTTTGATGTAAATCTCAGATATTAATCAGTCCTTCATCTTGTCTTAGATTCAATATAGCTTTATGTCTATCCCAGGTATTGTTTATTCCTTCACTCCATTTACCTCTACCAATCCTCATGGGAGGCTGTTCTATTTATCTATCTCTTCTCAGTAAAATAATAGCAATAATTCTAAGGTAAGAGGTTACCTCTAAACCTCTGACCGTCTAGTTTTACAGGCTCTGCCACACTGACACCCAGACACACACACCAGGACAGGCTCTGCCACACCGACACCCAAACACACACCAGGACAGGCTCTGCCACACAGACACCCAGACACACACACCAGGACAATCTCTGCCACACCGACACCCAAACATACACACACCAAGACAGGCTTTGCCACACAGACACCTAAACACATACACCAGGACAGACTCTGCCACACCGACACCCGCAGTACAGTTAAACTACACAAAGCATAAAATCCCTTCCACACTAGTTTGTTGTTTGTGTGTTTTCCGCCTTTGTGTATTGATGCCTCAACCAGGCCCCCCATTAGTTTTAATGTATTCCCCCTAGACACTTGTATTACACAGTGTATCTGTGTATTACCCATGTGTATCTGTGCCCCCAGCCAGCCCCCTTTGTGCATTTATGCCCCCACAAACTTGTGTATTGATTTATGTGATGTCCCCAGGCAGCCCCCTTCCTTGTGTATTGATGCCACCTTTTGTACTGTTTAACAAACCATTGTCTATTGCCCCCAGCCACCCCCCTTTGTGTATTAATATATGTGATGCCCCAACCACCCTGTTGTGTACGTATACCCCCAGCCACCCCCTTTTTTATTATTTAATTGTTGTCCCAAGGCACCACCCATCACCCCGACTATTTTTTTTTAAATACTTACTTTTCCTCTGCCTTCCTTCCCCTGCAGACTCTGCTGTCCTCCAAAGTTTTCTTCTCCCTGTCACAAGGAACTGTTCCGTGTGAGCCCGTCCCCTTGAGTGGCACATCGCGTCTTCAAAGGGGCGGGACAAAGAGCCTCACTAATGCACTGGGCGGCATGGGGTAGGCACACTGGCCGCTTTAAAATCGTTAAGCGGCCATCGGAAGCAGTGCACTCAGTGCTGCGGCCGTTTAGTTTAGATTTAGGGCGACCTGACAGCACACATTATTCAAGGTGTGGACTGACCACAGCAGTAGTGTACCTAAAGGGGGGCAGTCTGCCCCGGGTGCCACTCATCAGGGGGTAGACTACTATAATATATTGAGCGACACAATAATACATATTAAATCATAACATGTTTTATGTTTGTGGACCTTTGACAGCAAAGTAATAAGTAGCAAACATAGTAACAACTATACAAATTAAGAAAATATATATTATGTCATTTTTTCATAGACATAAAATTGCAAACAATGGGGGAAGACTACTTGCAATTCACACATACTCATATTAGCCATGATTTACTGTTCTAAGTTCTTTAGCCTGTTGCAAATTGAGACCCCAGCCAAAGAGAAATGCAACAGAATCGACATGAAAGGTCAGGTAGTAATTTCTATTGCAAAAACCACATAACCACACAGAAAAGAAAAAAAAAATAATATTTGAGTCACACTAATACAGGCTTATTGACAAAAGCTTACTTTACACTTTATCAGAAATGTCAACTGACATTTCTGCCATGGAATACTTAAACATCATAGCAGATCCTAAGAATGACATTTGCTTGAAAGCTTAATTTCTTAAAATGATTGTTAGCATTAATATTGGGCAAATAGCAGTTTATGTATAAAGAGTTATGAAAGAACAACTGTTATTGCACACACAAAAAAAAAACTAGGGGAGCGTACAAGCTAAAAAGCATAAAAAGGCACACAAATTCAGATTCCCAGGTTTTTGCTAGAATTATAATGACCAATAAGAACAGAAAACAAAGCAAGAATTCAGCGCATACCCAGTGATTACCATTCAAAAACACCTATCTAAGCCATAAGTATTGGGGATTCCATTACATTATATGGCCATATATTGCTTAGCCCATTATTATGTCGAACTACCCCAAGTTTGGCAAGTCCTATCTAATGTTTCACGACTGTTGCTTACCAAGGTGCTAAATTAATGGGACTGAACTGCATTTAACCTAAACGAGATTCTCTGGACACCATTAACCCCTTAACGACAATCCCCGTACATGTACGGGGTTGCCGTGCAACGGGTTAACGACAATGCCCGTACATGTACGGGCTGCCGTTAAATAGCTGCATCGCCGCGATCGCGGCGTTTTCGCCGCGATCGGCGGCTTTGCAGCATCCACGGAAGCCTCACAAGTGAGGCTGACCGTGAATCCGGGGAGGGCAGCCCTCGGCAGCCCTCCCCGGAAGAAAAATGGCCGCCGCCGCACCGATCATGAAAGATCGCGGCGGCGCCCGGCTAAAACAGCTTAGGAAGCGATCTGAATCGCTTCCTAAGCATAAATGGTGTTACTGACATGCCTCGATATCGAGGCATGTCAGTAACACTACCCCCCTACCCCGATCACCTTGTGATTGCTCCGAAGAGCAACCACAAGTGCCATCCTGTAAATGACGTTGCCGTCATTCACAGGATGGCATCAACAATAAATATGAGTTCATAGAGGGTCTATCCAGACCCTCTTGTGAACTCTCGAGCTCCTCCTGCAGGTTGAATGCAGGTATTGCATCCAACCATGCAAGGTCAATGGAGCCCAGCTCACTAATGAGTGATTAGTAAAAAAAATTAAAAAAAAAAATTTAAAAAATGTTTAAAAAAAATAAAAATAATATGGTAACATATAAAAATCCCCACTGTCACCAAAAAAAAAAAAAAAAAATTAATAAGCAAGTCCTAAAATTCTTTATCTTTACAAAAATTCCAGCATGGAAAGAGTTAAAATATTGGCATTACAAATGCCCATAGGGTGTCTCGTATTAAAAAATGCATGAGTGGATGGGATAAATTGAATTGGCCGGGTTCAAAGATGTCCCAAATATGGGACATGGGGGCAGTAGGATCAGATGTCTAAATGGCCAAAAAATACACACCTCACAAAGGCGGCCTTTTACCTCCCAAATAACCCAACAAACCCATGCATGTGGGGTATCACTGCGCTCAGGAGATGTTACTGAACACATATTGGGGTGTTGTGTGACACGGACATATACCAGGAGCGATAAATTTATACCTGAAGTACAACGTGTGTGAAAAAAATACAAAAAAATGTACTACCATAAAGTTTCACAAAGGCTGGTGGTAAAATTAGTGCATTCAAAGGGTTAAATTACCAGCATGTGAAATACCTTGGGGTGTCTAGTTTTTAAAAATATATGACTTGATGGGGTAAATTGCATTGGCCGGCTTCAAAGATACCCGAAATGGCACATGGGGGGAAGAATTACCAGATTTGGAAAAAAAGGTTTTGAAATAGCAAAACGCTACCTGTACTTATTGCCCCATAACGTGCAGAAAAAAGCAAAAAAACGTAAAAACATTGGGTATTTCTAAACTCAGGACAAATAGTAGAATCTATTTAGCAGGTTTTTTCATTCGTTTTTGCAGATGAGTAAAAGTTTTTTGTTTAAAAAGTGAGAAAAAGTAATTTTTTAACAAAAAATCCCCATATTTTATGATTTTTTTTATAGTAAATTAGATGATATGATAAAATTAATGGTATCTAAAGAAAGCCCTGTTTGTCCTGAAAAAAACAATATATAATATGTGTGGGAGCACGAAATGAGAAAGAAGAAAATCACAGCTAAACAGCAACACCGAAAAATGTTAAAATAGCCATTGTCCCACAATATACTACGAGTAAAAACCCCTATTGTCCTTAAGGGGTTAATGAAGCACTTACGTGGCATGAGGGCTGCTCAACCCTAGGGTTTGGTCAGATACTGCAAATATGCATAGCACAACTAATACAAACTAGGAGAGAGCATAGCCTAAAAAGCCTAAAAGGCATACACATTCAGATTCCCTGCACTGCATTTAAACCCAAAACGACACCAAGCTTTTTAAATTCTTCTCAGGACATCAATAATGGTTCAGTCCCATTGATTCAGCTCTTAAATAGGTGTTTTTGAATAGTATTCGCTTGGTATGCACTAAATTATTGCTTTGGTATTCTGTCTTTTTGTAAAAATACAGATGATTCAATAAAATGTTTATTGTTGCCCCACACATTTTATATTTTGAGATCATAACAATTTCTAGCAACAATAGTTTCCTTCTTTCCTGATATCTGATACATAATGCTTAAAAGTCCCATAGTAAAATATTTTTCAACTTGAGTATTAAGTGCAGTGTTTTCTACTGTAAAAAAATAAAACTGCACAAAAAACAAATTTTAAATAATAATACATTTAAATAATGTATTTTGCATATTATGTCTTAGTGAAATTATAAGTTATTAAATGTCATCAACACCACCTTTCTTCTTACTTCTAAAACCTGTTTGAAACATTGCATTTTATTGGCTTACTTTTGACTTTGATCTAGTTTTTGCTTACTTAAAAGTTATTTGTAAGAGTAATCCCAGTTCACTTTACTCTGCTGTAATTTTCAGTGACCTGTAACTCTGAACACATTCAATCTTCGTACTGCTGGGATCCAAACCATCTTGACAGTTTTTCCCTCTGCTGTTCGTGGTTTTCAAACACGCCTCATGAAAACCTAGAACAGCAGCAGCATGCCAGTGACAGACAAGCACAAAGTAAAATGATTATGCAATCACCTGACAAAGGCAAGTCTGCGAGTGGGAATGGTAGTTGTTTCAGGGCGGAGAGTCTTCATTCCTGGAGAAGGTTGGTGTATAATAACAGTCAACTCACTAGTATATTACCACACAGCATTTCTTTGCACATCATGTCTGGCATTGTGCTATACCTGGACCTCCTATCTCAACCAAGTCGAGCCATTTATATCTTCTCCAAAGTCAACAAGATTCCATTTCATTATCATGAAGTGCAACTCTTCCAAGGTCAGTGAAGTGAATATTGCCAGGTGTGCAGTACTGAACATTAGCTATGTGACTGAAGATTAACAGCTCTTTACCATTTTATAGTGTGGTATCTTGGAATATTTGTATATAAAAAAAGTTATTTGAAAATACATATATTATGTTGACTACTGCAGTTACTCATAAATTGGCTGATGTCTTTTTCAGCTACATAATGAGACATCCCTCTTCTGTCATGTTATGGACAGGAGGCTTATTAGATGGGTGTCTGATTCCCTGTGTGGCAGTTGGAAAATTAAGATCCAGTAAACATTTATGCCTACCCGGGCATCTGTGTGCCATATCTGGGCTTGTAGAATCTCCATTTAAAAAAGGGATCTACCTGGTTTAAAGACAAAATTGGGTGTAGCAATAGATGGACATTCTGTTTCTGTATTTATACGCTCTAGTATAATTGTAGCCCTAAGTTGGTGGCTAGTTTAATGGTTTATGTAGGTACTTTATTTCCAATTACACTGCTTCTATGTATCTATAAAATAATAAAATAATGACTACCCCGAAAGTGCAGTGTGAAACCACAGAATATTTAACATATAAAATGATCTGCTCCAAATTCACATGCAATGTTTCCACTCCAAAACTCAAGCAGTGTATGTCCAAAACAAATTAGAATATACACCAATGTAGAAAAGGATGAGCACATATAATTCAATGTGTAAGGAAGAATAAATCATGCTGATTAGCATTACATTATTCAGTCCAGCAAAGCTGTTCATAAAGCAGATTCTCACTGAGGTTGGCACTTCATAATGTATAATGCAAAGTGAATAAGCTGAAACACAACTGCTAACTCTCCTGACAACCCTCCCTTTTAGTGACTAGACCCCAATGTGTCCTAGAACCTCTGCAGTGAATAGCTGAATTATATATAGACACATTCATACAAGCATCTGACAATGCTCTCGGTATTTTCTCCAACCTGATGTTTCTTTGCAGGGGGGCACCTGACAGGGGAATTTGAAAAGGTCAATCCACTACGCAAAGTGCCAGTGTTAAAAGATGGAGATTTCACACTAATTGAAAGGTAATTGAATGTGTTATGTACTAGATGAGACTCTGGGTCACAGATACTATTTCCTCAGTTAAGTAAAATTGCCTCTCCTGACCCAAACTCTGGTTTCCTTCCAGCACTGCAATTTTGCTTTACCTAGTGAATAAATATAAAACCCCTGATCACTGGTACCCATCAGATCTTCAAAAGCGTGCACGTGTTGATGAATACCTTGCCTGGCAGCACACTAACACTCATCACTATAGTTGTAGGGTGTTCTGGGTCAAGGTAAGAATTATATTTTACATATGTATTACGACATATTTGTTTTCAAACACAATTTTTCTAATTTCATTTCACATAAGTGACTTTAAAAATATAGGACATTTCATTAAATTACTTTTACATGTACCAGCAGTGCTCCTAAAAATATTATTACTTTGATCAATAATAAGAATATGGATTTTTTTTACTTTCTTTAAAGTCTGAAGACTGTAAGGTTTAGAAATCTAAGAACTCTAACTCATTTCCAAATCAGGCAGAGGGACAAGACTTGTATAAAAGTAGACATTGAGGGAACTTTAATTGTAGAACAGGGTTTTGGTCTTTATTAAAGTTTCTAGTGAAAAGACTCATGTCCTGTTCTTCCCAACAGTGTATGACACCAGTTATCTTTGGCCATGAAGTTTCTCCTGAAAAGCTACAGCAAGTCTTGGCTGAGTTCAATGCTATAATGACTCAGCTTGAAAAGCTATTCCTGAAAGACCAACTGTTCCTGGCTGGTGATGAGATCTCACTAGCAGATCTTGTGGCCATGGCAGATATTATGCAGGTGAGATAACTAATCCTTCTGTATGCATACCAGTACATTACTAAATAGCAGACTTGGGCGCCAGCCAACTCTTCGTGTTCGTCTTTGTGGGGGGAAAAATGTTCATATTCCACAAATATCACCTATTCCTGTGTTCGGTTTGGGCGATTTGTTTTTTGCCGTTTTTTTTTCTAGAAGGGGTTAATACAGGGTTAACGTGGTACGCACTATGCAGCTGTTTTGGCGCCAGGATTTTAAAGGTCCGTACGAGCAACTTTATTGGTCGTCGGCAGGGGCCTCCTCTGCCATCAACCAATGCAGTGCACCTGCTGTCTTCGCAAACGTTTTTCCGTCGCCACGTTCGTTTCTTCGGTATTCAGGCTGAACAACGTTCAGCCCAAATACAAATGCACAAGTCTACTAAATCGTATGCACAGGCATATACAACATTTAACCTCCTACTGGTGGGATATTTGGGATAAAATTGATACATAAATTAATGGATTTATTTCTAATGGTTCATGGATGTATAAAATAGCATGTCTTTATGCAGGTCATTGCAAGTGGAGTCCCCATTTTTGAAGATAGACCCAAGCTTGGAGCCTGGAAGCAGCGGGTTGTGGATGCACTGGGATCAGAACTGTTCAAAGAGGCTCATGAAGGCATTCTCAATGTTAAAGAACAACAACTTGAGTCTCTGTCCCCAGAAATGAAAAAAATATTTAAAGCAAAACTGTTAATATTCTCACAATGAGCGATTATTATAAGTACCAATGTCTTATTTTTGAGGGATGGGAAATAATATCACCTGGAATTATATGAGCAGCCAGTAAACCACTGATTGACCACTCTAGACCATCTGTGTAATAATTCATTGTATCTACAGATTTTTTTAACCCCCAAATTGATTTCGAAATGATTTAGGAATATTGAACATATGTTAGATTAATGTGTTTTGAGGACTGAAGACTTCCTGTAGTATTTTTAAATATGGCCCATTTAGTCACTGATATAAAGCACAATAATACATGTAAATTGTTAAGGGCATACGATTGATCAGCTTTTCATTTATAGGCTTTGGATGTGGATTATTATGTACAGTATATGAATGCCTCTGTTTTAGATATTTGATATGATACTATTACCTTATAAATTCATATTTTTAAGGGAAATTCTGGTTCAATCATTTATATAAGAACCTACAATTGACCACTAATGACAGGGTGATAATACTAATGTTTAATGTGTTTTTCTAATGTTAGCATATAAAGGTGCATTCATTGAACTGGGAACTAGGTATCTAATATTTAAAGTAACTTTGTCACTGTAGGAACTGCCGGTCACACTGGTGAAGGCTTAAATTAAGGTCCATTTAGAGCACACATCCTGTTCCTTTGTTGCCTTCCCTGTTCCTAGGTCCCCCACTGGTCTTTGCATCCACTTCTAAAACAAAAAAAGGAAGAAATAAAAGAAGGAAGAGAAAAGAATATAATAATCCACAGTCCACTGACCAGAAGCTATATCTTAAAGGTTTAATATTGCAATAGCCATGTGTTTAGAATATGAAAAATACCCTAATCATTTCTGTCAACGTATTCTTAAGATCTTGTGGGGCATTTGAGTGTGTTGTAAACATTGTATTACAGAGCCCTCTGCATTCGTAATGTTCTTTTTTATATTTGTGTGTATGTGTAAATTTGTCTTTTCTAGTAGTGCCCCGAGTTGAGCCAATGAAGCCTGTGTGGTCACCACCACCTACAATGTTGTGAGGCCAAGATAACCAGTTGAACAGAAGCAGGTGCTGCTTCACTGGCCATGAGTTGTATGTATATTGTATCCATATAGTGTAGTGTTTAAAAACACACAACCTTTGTTGCATAAAAAAGATGTGAAAATAATCCTTAGTTTAGATCTACAGCTATACACAAAATAACAATCAGCAGCCAATAAAATAAATTAAAGTTTTCCCTTTAGAAAGGTTTATTTAATAAATCAAACATTATTATACTTTGCATATTTTTATATATAATATATATTATATATATATATAATATATATGGTTCATGGATTCCAGAAGAGCAAGATTGTTTTTAATTTGATTTAAACACTATTTATTGAGCAGCAACATTTAACAAACTTGAGAATCTGACCCTGTATACCATATGTTTATACGTATTGCCTTCCGTTGCTGTAATCAGCTGCAATCATTTATATCCCACAGCCCAACTTGACCTGTTTTACTAACAAGTCTTAGGGATTCATTATTTTTTATTTTTGCCATCACCTTTCAATAGATGATTGTGTTGCTTGTTAGTGTGACCAGATGGTGCACCATCTTGAAGAATCCACCCAGATAGCTAATTAGACATACTCTTGCTCTAAGACAACAGATTGCAAAGTCTCAGAGATCCTCCACTTAAGGCAAAGTCATAAATCATCATCCAGAATGGCACTAACAAATTGTTCCATGCCCAGGACTGACTCACATTCTTGGCTGTAGTCTTGCATTTGTTAATTTGCCAGTAGCCTTTTTCAAGCCAAGTCATTTTTTTGTTACTCCTGGTATGTTTATGGTTCGTATATTTCTGTTGTTCAACTAATGCTTACTGTTAGAAAACATAGAAAATAAAAACATGTTTTTCACTAGTAGTATTTTATTTCCTTCTTCATGTTGACTGTTCCGTTTCCAGTACTCACAATTGGAATTCAGAAAACAGAAAACAAATACAAGTTTGAAATGTATTCTAAAAACACCAAAATATTGTAGGAGTAGCTCAACGTCTTCAAATCTGACCGGCCAAGAAGGGAAATTACCACCTGTCTCTAGCCCATCCTTGCTCAAATCACTGATTTTGTTGATAAAATTGCCAACATGTAGGTGGATTTGCCTCTTCCAAGCATTAAATTACATAACATTTATTTATTATAGAGCAACAGTAAACTTCATAGCACTATTACAGTATTGGAGGGTGAAAATAAGCACTAATATTAAAACTAACAATAGACAAAATGAACAATATCAACACCAACATTTCAAGACTTACTGGTACAGAAGAAGAAAAGGGCCCTGCTCTGGTGAGATTACAATTTATTAGTAGGTTAAATGAGACAGTAGGTGAGTGACTGTTTTGAATTGTAAGAATTAAAGTAATAAGCGCCATGTGGAGAAGTCAGTCATGTAGATATTAAAGAATGCAGGTTATAGGCTTTATAGGGGTGACATGTTTTTTTTTAAGCATGATAGGTTTGCATAAAAAACAAACAGTTCAATTATTTGTATTTACCTTAATTTTTTAGACCTGCTAAGGAACAGATGATTATTATTATGTCCTGATGTAAAACTATATCAGAAGAGTGATGTCTGTGAGGGCTAGCTCAAGAACGTGTATTGAAGGCTATATGAATTGAGTTGCTGGGGAATGGAGGGATTGCAGTGGTAAAAGGTGGGAGAGAGGCCAGTTGGTAGGGAGTTGCTATAATCCAGATCACAAGGGAATTGGTATTTTAGTAGTCAAATTTGAGATACATTTTGCAGGTGAAAACAGCATTTGGTGAGCGACTGCATGTAAGGGGTAAATGGCAAGGTGGAATCAAGTGTATTGCCAGGGATATGAACTTCTTGGTAGACCGTGGAATTCATGACAGTGATATAGATATCAGGAATTGGGGATACATAGAAGATGGGGGATAACTTGAGGCTCAGTCCTGCCAATGTTGAGTGTTAGGTAACAGAATCTCAGCCAGAACATGCTCAACAGTGCTAAAGGCTGCAGAGAGGTCCAAGAGCTTAAAAAGAGAAATAGATCTTTTGTTTTAGCTGCGATAAGGCTGTTAGTAAAGAACTATACTCTGCTCAAATGATGCAATACATGTCATTTTTTTCCAGTATTCTTTTTAGTCATCCAGTTTTCTTTTGTGGTTCCTCATGCTTTTGTGTTTTGTTAAATGCTGCTGAATACTCAGGAATCATAAAGCTGCTTAAAGAACAGTTAATTTTCCCAGTCTAGTTTTACTGAGCTTCATTAAAGCTCGAAAACAGCACTTTAATCTACCCATTAAACAATTGCTATAAATTGAATAATTTCAAAATGTATTTAAGTTATACATAACACCAATGCAGTTATAACCCGATCATTTATCTAATAATAACACTTCTACATTTCCAATTTTGTACTTGGCATGTTTACAGTATGTACAGTACACTTGACATATTTGGTTTTTTTTAATTCATTTTGAACATAGTTTTCTACAAGGCCCCCTTTATTACAGTTGAACTATCAAAGAATCAGTTTTATTGATGTTTGGATTTACAAGCAGTTGGTATGATACAATCTGATAGTTTCAATAAAGTGACTGACGTGAAAAATATTATAAAATCTTTCATCCTGTCTGGCACCATCATTTTCTTTCCTTCAGGCAGTGTATTAAAGTGAACAAAAAGCTCTTCCCACTAAGATCACACTATGAAACATGAAAACAGAATTTAAGAATAGAATAAAAACTAATACAGACTGATGAACTTTAGATAAAAAAGTAAGGGAAATATGCTTTTGCTACATTTCAAGCATGTTCAAACCAAATATGTTTTTGGCTGGGAATCTGTACCTTCTGCTGCATTCACAATTGTATATCCCTAATTATTTATTTAGTTGGCTGTGAGTGTGGAGAAATATATATTTTTCAGAATGAAATGAGTCCCCCCTTACCATTGTCTATCATTTATATCACCACACTCCTCCAATGAACTTGGTCTCATTTTGTCTGTGCTTCCATTCTGCAGCAGATTATTATTATTATTATTATTATTATTATTATTATTATCTTTTATTTATATAGCGCCAACAGTTTACGCAGCGCTTAATACAATACATAAATTCAAGGGATATGACAAGACAAGAATTGACAGACTAAGACAAACCGATACATTTGGTGGAGAGAGCCCTGCTCGCAAGCTTACAATCTAGAGGGAAAATGGGGTGATAAACATAAGGCATAGAGAAAGGGTGAGAGGTATTGTGGGGGTATCAATGACAAGGATGTTCTAGCAGCTAAGATGGTATGCTTCTCTGAAGAAGTGAGTTTTTAGATGTTTCTTGAATGTCGGGAGGGAGGGTGAATTCTGAAGGTTCCTTGGGAGCAGATTCCAGAGATATGGGGCAGCTCGAGTGAAATCTTGTAGACGGGAAAAGGAAGAGGTGATGAGTGAGGAGGAGAGCCTTAGCCCATGGGAGGAACGTAGGGATCGAGTAGGAGAGTATTTGCTAATGAGGTCAGAAATGTACGGAGGAGCAGTATTGTGGATGGCCTTATATGTCAGTACCAGGATCTTAAATTTAATTCTAAAGGTAATTGGGAGCCAGTGGAGGGATTCACAGAGGGGGGAAGCAGAAGAGGAGCGACGTGCAAGGAAGATGAGCCTAGCAGCGGCATTAAGGATAGACTGTAGTGGAGAGAGTCGAGACAGTGGAATGCCAACCAGAAGAGTGTTGCAGTAGTCAAGACGGGAAATGATAAGTGAATGAACCAGAGTTTTTGTGGATTCTTGGGTGAGGAATGGGCGGATACGAGAGATGTTTTTTAGGTGCAGGCGGCAGGATCTGGCGAGGGACTGAATGTGAGGGATGAAGGAGAGGTTTGAGTCAAGGATGACCCCAAGGCATCGGGCCTGGTTAGTAGGAGAGATAGTTGTGTTGTTAATGGTGATATTGAATTCAGGTAGTGGAGTGGAGATGGAGGGAGGGAAGATAATGAGTTCCGTTTTAGAAAGATTAAGTTTCAGGTAGTGTTGTGACATCCATGAAGAAATAGCAGACAAGCAGCTGGTGATCCGGGACATGAGAGATGGAGAGAGATCAGAAGAAGACAGGTAGATTTGGGTATCATCTGCATATAGATGATACTGGAGGCCAAATGAGTTGATTAGTTTGCCAAGAGAGGAAGTATAAAGAGAGAACAGCAGAGGACCAAGGACTGAACCTTGGGGGACACCAACCGAAAGAGGAAGGGGCGATGATGTGTTGCCTGAGAAGTTGACAGAGAAGGAACGGTTAGACAGATATGAGGAGATCCAGGAGAGAGCTGTATCTCGAATGCCCATAGAAGCAAGTAGGTCAAGAAGAAGGTGGTGATCAACAGTATCGAAAGCAGCAGAGAGATCCAGTAGAATTAGAATAGAGTAGTGACCTTTAGCTTTGGCAGAGAGCAAGTCATTGGAGACTTTTGTTAGAGCTGTTTCAGTAGAGTGAAGGGGTTTGAAACCAGACTGTAGAGGGTCAAGGAGGGAATTAGAGGAGAGGAAGTTAGTGAGGCGATTGTACACAATCCGTTCAAGAATGACTTCTACCCCTCCTATCAGTGAGAGTCAAAGAGAGAGAAAGGGGTAATCCAGTTCATAAGATAAAAACAAAAACACATAATTAATAAAAAAATATATATTTTTTACATTTATTATTGCACAACTGATTGCTAACTGATCACTGATTAGAGACATTTTAGGTCACTAATTAGTGATCAGATTCACCGATCAATGTCAGTGGCCTAAACTTGATAGTGGTTACAGATATTTTATTTTACAATATTAATTTTATTTTTACAGTTTATTAACCTAACTGTGCAAAAATTATTTACACTAAAATGATGAAGGTATGTTTTCATTAACCAAATTTGTTATTCAAGCTTATGATCAATTTACATTCGCACTGTAAGAGTGAATTACTAATTTTAATCATGTTTAAAGATAATCTATCTCATCAAGACATACAATACAATAATATTGGTTTTCACTATTATGCCAGTGGATTTTCTGTTTGATCAATATACTTGCAATTTCAGATATTTGAATGGGTTCATTCATGCACATTTCACTGAACCTTGATGGTTATTCCCTATTAACTAGATTTCATATGCATTTAAACTTGTACGTCCTTATGGTTCAATGTAAAAAATCATTGATCTTTAAAGATTGAAGATTTACATTTTTTCTTTTTATGACATTTCAATAAAAATATATAATTTTTTAAAAAATATGTGAGCTTAACATCTGATAGGTTATAACAAACATTATCAGAGATAAATATTTCCCATAATCTTTTCTTTTACAAATTTGCATTAAACCAAAAAAGGACTAATTAGACTATATAACAACTATAGAACTGACAATGCAACCGTGTCTCTTATTTGGTTTAATATTATTAGCTTCTGAAATGTCCATAACATTTAGCTTAAGATACATAGTGGTTTACCTTGTTTCCGTACAACATGAAGGTTTTAGGCTTAAGGAAGTTGGCCCTTCTGTAGCCAGACCCCATTGTACCCTAACTGACCCAAGAGTGATCGCTGCCCACCACATGCTGGAAGTCATTGCACGTGTCCATCAACATTGAAAATTTATATTAATATTTGATATACTGAGAAAAAAAGAAATAATAGTGTGATCTCATTTGGTGATTGTCTGCTTAGTGTTTAATCAATAAGTATCTATAAAAATAACAAATAATTTACGTGTATAAGAAGTGATATTCTAAATATCATATAGAACTTTAAAAAAATGAAATTAAAACCTCCACAACTTAAAAGATGGTAGGGTCACAAACCGTCACATCAGCTTTTCATTTCGTATTCCTGGAAGCTAAACCCTTAACACACATTGCACTGGAAATAGCTCTACAGCAAAGCCCTCAATCACACAAAAGCTTTAAGTATCAATTCAAAAAATAAATGCTATCTGGGTCTGAGAGGCCACTGAGGATTTAAGTAATTTGAACGTAATTTCTGACACTTTGCATTGTCAGCAACCAAATTGAAAATCCATCTGAGGTAGTTATAAGTTTGTGGTAAAATCTGTTGAGCAAAACTAATTTTAAATGCAATAGTTCACCCATTACCACAGAGCAACTGGTAGCAAATTAACTTTTCTTAAAATTCAAGTACATGTTAATAGATCTAAAGTTGAACTTTCTCCTTTCTTCTGTTAATACTAGTGTCACTTAAAATCAGTTTTAAAATAACTGCCCTTTCCTATTTGAGAATATTTCCAGGAAATCTAATGTTTGTGACAGTTGTATAGGCCAATTTTCAGTTGTTTGGGTAGGTTAATGTGACCTAATCTACTAGACAAACACCTTATAGTATTTCCATACTACCTTCTGGTAAACAATAGAATGTCCCAGTGTCAGCTGCCCTCTGACTAACTGAGATAGACAGAAAGGGTTAAGTATAAGAAGAGCTTCATTTGCAGTTGTATTGAGAATCTGTTCAGTACAGTCTTTTATGCTTAAAGTTACCCAAAAATAAAAAAACTTTTAGGGTGCGGCCTATATACGGGGGCGGCCTATATCCGAGCCAATACGGTATATGGGCAGCAGGGGCTAATATTTATATATATATATATATATATATATATATATATATATATATATATCAGCAGGATCTAATATTTATATATATCGACAGCAGGGTCTAATATTAATGAAACTGTCAGTTCAGCTGGAATTTTGAAATCATATTTCAATCATAGTCTTTACTTCAAAGAGATAAGTACTCATTATGTAGTTAAAAATGCATGTCTAACGCGTATATGCGATGGGGCCATCACATAAGTCAATAATAAAGGGAGGGGCTTGCTGGGGGCATTAATACAAATAGTGATAGCTGGAGGCGATCATACAAGGGGCAAAAACACTAAGGGGGGTATAAACGACAATGCAGTGTGAAAAATCCATCCTGATTTGGGTGTCGGTGTGGCAGAGCCTGTCCTGGTGTGTGTGTTTGGGTGTTGGTGTGGCAGAGCCTGTCCTGGTGGGTGTGTTTGGGTGTCAGTGTGGCAGAGCCTGTCCTGGTGTGTGTCTGGGTGTCGGTGTGACAGAGCCTGTGTTGGTGTGTGTGTTTGGTCATCTGTTTCCTGGCACTTAACTTACAATAGGAATTATTTCAATTATACTTATCCAGAGGTAAAATGCCCTTCTGAAGTTGTAGTGACTTCAGGGGACAAAATGTTCAAAGCCCTGAAATCATTTAGTGGAAAAGTTATTTATTGTGTTATAATATTTATTTCAAGGATTAGTTGCACTAAATTGTGGCTTCAGGCTTCCCATGTTGAATGATCAAGTATGTTAGTCCAATAACAAAAGTATCATTCCATAGCACATTACTTTTGGCAATATATATATATATATATATATATATATATATATATATATATATATATATATTCATTTTTTTCAGTGGTATGATTTAATGGTGGAAATTATTAGTGCCCCCCCAGTTTGACTGTGGTATCTTGTGTGCCCCCCCTATTTATTGTTTCTAGAGTCCCCACTGGGGGGCAGAGTTGGATATAGGGGGTATAAGGCATTTCTGGGGAAAAGTGGCATATAAGGGGGTATAGGGCATATCTGGGGGGCAAAATGGCAAGCCTTGAGGCAGATGTGCATAATTATGGGCAGATGTGCATAGCTGGGGGGCAGGTTGGCAAATAAAAGGAAATAAAAATGCATTTTTCTCAATCATAGTTTTTATTAAATATGAAAAAATAGTTTACATGTGAATTAATATATACTAGTAAAACCTTTTTCCTATAGGGTACTCTTATATTCTGGCTTTTTCTCTATTTCCTAAATTACTATTCACATTTCATCATTTTTTTTTTGGTAATCTGGGTCGTCTTATAATCAAGCAAATACAGTAATTTTAACTTTTTCACTCTCTCTTTATAACTGATATCTTCCAATTCCCTTATTAATTTTGTAGCCCTACTTTGCACTTTTTCTAGTTCCATAATGTCCTTTTTAAAGACCTAATTTTATCTCATATTCAAGGTGAGGTCTTACCAGTGACCTGTACAGAGGCAAGGTGATATCCTCCTCCAGCAAATCAATACCTTGTTTTCTGCATGCCAAAACCTTATTGGCCCTTGCAGCTCCTTGCTGGCATTGCGCACTGTTGCCAAGTAATGTCTTCCATTATTCCTAAATCCTTCTCATTGGTAGTTTTCCCCAGGAAAGGTTGCATTTTTATATTTACCATAATGCATAACTTTGCATTTATCTATGTTGAACCTCATCTGCCACTTGCCCACCCAGTCCTCAACTCTGTCTAAATCCTCCTGCAAAGAAGAAACATCAAGATTAGTCTGAATTACCCTGCCTAGTGTCATGTTATGATTAGAACATAATGACATTTATGCATGTGGTAGTTCAAGGAGTGGTAACATTTGTTAAAAAAAAGCCTCTCACATTTAAACTTTCATTTAATTCAAAGGAATTTAATATACTTTTCCCATGGTTTGATGGGGGTGGTTTTTAGCCCTCTCTATACCTTGGTTTTGCAATATTGTAACATTCTATTGTAGACTTGTGCATGCAAAATCATAAAAATGTAGCGAAATTTGCTGATTTCGTCAATTTGTCTGAATCTCTGAAAACCAGGCCAGACAGACAAAAACAAAGCAAAAAAACAAAGCAAGAAGCTTCATTTTCAGGCAAAGAATTTTGATCCCTGCTCATTCAGTTCGCCCGGAAATTCCAGGTGCATTTTTAATTTGGGAACAAAAATTGTTGCCCGTTTCCCACATTCACTTGCATTCACTCTCTTACACTATCACTCACTCTCTCTAAGTGTTCCCTACCTTTTCTGTCAACCACTTCCACTTCTGTTGACCGCATCTTCTTCTGCATCTTCTATCTTCTCTTCCACCTTCAATCATTAATCTGGTATATCAAAATAAAACAATAATTCAGCCCATACCCAGAGCATACCATTCAAAAAAACAACTATCTAAGATATTGGGGTATTGGGGATGGCCATATATTGTTTAGCCCACCACTATGACAAAGTATACTGGGAATGCGAATATGTATGCCTTTTATACATTTTAGGTTGTTCGATCCCCTTGTTTGTTTGTTTTTTTGCGCTGTGCATATTTGCAGGTTCTGACCAAACCTTTGAGTTGAACAGCTCCTCCTGCCACACAAGTGTCTCATTAATGGTGTCCAGAGACAACTTTGAATTGCTTGAAATTCTCATTCCGGTTAATGTGCAGTCCCATTGATTCAGCTCCTTGGTAAGCAAAACAGCCATGAAAAATTAGATAGGACTCGCCAAACTTGAGATACTTTGATGTAGTGGCCGACTAAGCAATATATGACCATAGTAGTATAGTATGCCCTTAGGTGTTTTTTTTAATCGTTTTGGGTATGAGCTAAATTCTTACTTTGTTTTGTAATTTACAGTGGATATAAAAAGTCTACACACCCCAGTTAAAAAGCCAGAGCCCAGACCTGAATCCAATTGAACAGCTGTGGGGTGATCTGAAAAGGGCTGTGCACAGAAGATGTCCTCGCAATCTGACAGATTTGAAGCTCTTTTGTAAAGAAGAGTGGGCATATATTGCCACGTCAAGATGTGCCATGCTAATAGACTCCTACCCAAAAAGACTGATTGCTGTAATAAAACCAAAAGATGTTTCAACAAAGTATTAGTTTAAGGGTGTGCACAGGTCTCCCCCCCCCAAAGATTTCAGCTTGTTTTGCAATTGAATTGTTCACGTTATAGGTCACATTAAAGGTGGAAAAAGATTTATCTTTGTCTCATTCTTTTATATCACAAGAACTTGGCATTTTAACTGGGGTGTGTAGACTTTTTATATCCACTGTAAGTTCTATAGCTCGGCTTTACTGATTGCAGTATCAATAATCAGCACGTAATGGGGTTTATTACAGGCCCAGGAGGGTCTAGTCTGAACTCTTTCACTTTTATCATTGTTCCTGGTAGTGTCAATGGTAACACTGCTGGCTGTGAATGTCATTGAAGTATAACCAGTGCTAACACTGTTACAAGTAATATTTCAGCCTGTAGTCAGTGATGCGCCCTACATAGATGTGCCCTTGGCTAACTATCCAACTAAGGAAATTTGCCGAAACTGAATAAAATCATATTAGAACATAAGTATAAAATAAGAGATTCCTGCTATTGCAGAGTACATTACAAACCATAATTAATGCATGGATCTGCACATGTGAAAAAAGTAACTTAGAATGATTTAATTATTTGATACTTAAATACAGTATATGGACACATATATTCAGGTCTTTCTCTATTTAAATTCCTTGTTGGCATTGTCCTCTTATTTTTCCAATGATTTAATGCTTCCCATTACTTAATATAGCTCTGTTTTTGTCTATGCTACACTTATTTGTTTCATACTAATAATGTATGTCCCTCACATAACCCACTTATGCAGTTTACAATTGGTATAATAAATTACCAGCTTAAACTGCCATTCCTTTTGCAAGAAAATATTTATTTTGCTTGCAGTAATTTAGAAAGTCATGCATGATATTGTTTTCCATTGAATTATTTTTATTTCACTCATATATAAATGTGTTGGTTACTCTTGTGCCTTTGCATTGGGGATAAGATATGTATTTTTCAGAAGCTATCATATTAAAAAGGAGATAGAGAAAATTGATATATAAGCCTTAAATGAGACATACAATTTCACTTGAAGGGCACCTTTAGGTTCAACACATGCAGGATGCTAATGAAATCTAGCCAATAGGATTGAAAATGAACACTGTAGTGTAGAGTGTTATATCACTCATTAGCGAAAACAGAGCTTACAACACCTTGGATTTCAATAATTGTAACCCAAAATGATAAAGCTTAGAGCTATACTTGGACATAAAACAATTAGACTTTAAAAGGATTTAAGGGGATTATGGCACTGAGACGGTTCATGCAGAGTTTCCTTTAGAAATGTGCTTTGAAAGTTACTTGCTTTTAGTTTATAATCAGTAAATTTAAGGTTGTTTAGTAACAATGTGAGCAATATAAACCAGCACAGGGAAAATACAACATGCTTGTTTGGTATTAAATATATTGCGAAAAATAAGCCTTATAATCAGGGGTGAGCCTAGGGTTAGTGGGGTCCAGGTGCAGTACTTCTTCTTTGCCCCACTACTGAAACTACAATACATGCACATATTAATATATATTGTATTAAGCACTGCGTAAATTGTTGGTGCTATATAAATAAAAGATAATAATAATAATAATAAACTTGCTCTAACACCATAGTCTTACACACACTCCCTCCCTAGGCTCACCCTTGACACCTTAATAGACTGACACATACACTTACGCTAAAAACAACTTATACTAGCACACACTGAGCCCAAATACTAACATGGTGGTAATGTCAACACCATATACTTAGAAATACACACACACTAAGACCATGAGCAGGCACACACTCATGCTACCACCCACCCTCCCATGTGAACACCATGTATCAACACACATACTCATATCAACACCATACACTAACATACACACACTCAAACGTCATACGCTGACCCACACTCTCGCTAACACCATACAGTAACACACATACACCATACGCTAATGCATGCGAACACTACATTCACACATACATGCTAAGACTATACACTAAAAGATGCACACTTCACCACCATATAGTGACACACACTCACTCTTCCACTATAAACTTACACACACTCACTCAACCACCATTCACATATGCTTGTTGTTGTTGCATAAATGAAAAAACCCTGCCATGAATAAAATAACATTAATGTGAATTCATATATGTGAGTACAAAGGTATTTACATTTGGATGGAATGCCAAGTTCGTATCATTATTGATTATAATTGGATGCCTCCCCTTGTGGCCCTCCAGCCATGCTGTGCCTACCACCAGCACCCTGCTGTCGTCTGCTTTGTGACCAGCATGTTCATCTAACACATATACTGGGGATGGTGATTGAATTGAGACTTTTTTTTGCATAACATGGCAACCCTAATTTACCTGCAAAAGGCATAATGAGAAATTCGGGATGGTTGAAGGAGAACTCCAACCATTTTTTATATTTTTCTAATGTGTTAAAAATAGAGTTTTCTAAACCATTATTTAAGGCAGCTGTAGATTAACTATGTGTATGTATGGTATTGCTAGGATCCTAGCCTAATCTGCTAGACAAGCCCTGAGTTCTTTCATACTGCTAATTAAAGTCTATGTAGGCACATATTTGATAGCATTTCCATAAAGAATCAGCTCAGTGTGGTGAGAACGTTACGCAAAATATCACATGCCAGCCTACATTACTCTATACAGCACTGACTTCTTCTTAACGGTTGTAGCAAAAGATGGCCATAAATCTGATCTAAAATTTGATCAAAGTCAGAGAGAAGAAAGAAAAGCTGAACAATAAGACCTCAAACGCATAATAATGAAAGAGTGATTATCTAACATATGAACTAAAATCTAGACCCATACTGAAGATCTAACAGCATAGATCAATGTCACCATAGCCCCTTTTGTCATGAAAACTTAATGTCAAAAAAGAACTTTTTCTTTGAACTATCATAAGGATTATGTTTAGAACAGCAAAAATATAACCTAGACCCCATTATAGCCATGTATTGGTGGTTGCAGAGTTCATCAGCTTGGTCCCAATACCAATGCCTGATTAAGACCATCCAGAACACCTAAGCGCAGACACACTCAGACTTGTAAGGCACATACAAATGCACAAAATTGCTATGTGCTCAGTGATGGTGAGCCTATTGACTACCCATTATCAGACTGTCTTTCCTAGATTTTGGGGACCCTTGGAACATTACTAGTGTGCTTAATGTATAGTCCACGATTTACCCAATGCAAAGTCAATTTTTTGGAAGGACAATGTTATCAAAATTGTGTCTGCACTACTGGCTCATTCATGAAAATGAAAACATAATATAATGTATTATCTATCTATCTATCTAGCTATATCTATCTATCTATCTATCTATCACAAATAGAATATAATATTCTTAACTAGGATGACCTAAAGCAATCTTGCTTCCGAAGAATTTTGTTTTAAATGTAGCCCTGCCAAATAATTTTTTCATGAGCATGCTGCGTTAAAGTGAAGGTCTGGTCACCTTATTCTTGACTGACTTTATTGTTCTACAAAATATTAATGGGTTCATCTTTCTGAATCATAAGTCCGTGTATGGTCTTTTTAAATTGCATTTTGCCGAAGGTTCTGTGAGAAGCGACATTCTGATTGATCTCACCAGCATTCCATTACTGTATCAGCACATGATTATTACCGATTACTTTAAAGAGATGGTTGTGTTAGAGTCTTCTGGTGTCATTCTACTGGAAAATGAGAAATGGTTGAAAACAAGGAGATGGCTGACATAGACTGATCTGACTTTGCAACAATTGCATATGCCTTGACCATTTCACTGCCAGATAAATGGGCAACATGCAGCCTTGCTGTTTTTCTCTCACTTTTTTGGGAGTTTTTCGGTAACTAGTGAGTTATAACATAAAATTAGCAAATCAGCTGTTTGTGTGAATTCAATATTTTAAATCAACTTATAGTGGACATAGGAAAGTTCAAGGCCTGAAGTAATATAAACAAGTTTGGAAAGGTAACACTACCTTCTCAAAATACAATTATCCATCAAGCCATTAATCCACTTACTCGGCCCCAAATGGGCCATCAAAAATTAAATTAATCTCTCCTCGCCCAATTACAGTAAATTATAAAATGGCCACTGGTTGCACTGTGCACCAGCAGCTCCATTGTTTTGGAAATACATATCACCCATTTTTTATTTAAACTGGTACTTTTTCAAATATGTTGACTTAATTTAACTCTATGGTGCTCTATGGCTCCTCAGTTAATAGTTTACATTTTTTTAAATTGTTTTCTTGACATTTAAATGCGCATATGAGGGCATCAAACCTCAGTCCAGTTTGGCCAGTTGAGTTAAGTCTTAATTCAACTGAATAGACACAGCTGTATATACTTAAATAGTTCTTGTTTTGTATTATAAATAATCCCAGCAATTCCATTTTTCCCTTTATAACAAAAATTTTACCTTTTTGAATCCTGTGTGTGGCAAGGGAATACTTATTATCAAATAAAATAAAGTGAAAAAGCTGCTCAGAACCCGACACTTCCCCCATTTTGTATGAAACGAGAAAGGGAATTAATAAATAAAGAGCAGGGGTTGATGAAATTCCCACCTGTTTTCTGTGCAGTGGGGTGAGAAAGTCAATGCATTTAGATACCTTGGAAAAATGGGCCAGCCAGAATAACCAGTGGTAGTTTTTCCAATATGTGTCCACTGCCTCTGCCTGGTCATTTCAGTATTTACCCCCATCCAACAACTCAGGGGATCGGGGGCATTGCATAGGATTAGGTAGCACCTTCCTGGTTTTAGTATCTGACACTCCACCATATAAAGGGTAAGTAGAAAACGGAGGCATCTGGGGTGATTAGGAAAAATTCCCTCTTGAGGTGGCCAGAACCTTAATGTCTCTGAGACATCTGCACATTAAAATTGTTTTTGTTATTTGTAGAATGTGTGCTTTGGACACCACATACTCAATTTTATTTGTTGTGTCATTTAGCAGCCATAGCAGAAATTCATTTTGTGAAGATCGGCATTGGTTTTATTTACATTTTACCATCTGGCAGTAGTTTGGCAGTAGGGGAACTGCCGCCCCCTGGACCTGCCTCTCTAGGCCTAGCCGGCTTCAGCCAGGATACATCACTGTTTATAGAGGCTTATATTGTTGCTATTTTAGCATGTGCTCTACACTTTGTGCTCTATTGGCTCAGGGTGTACTCTACCAAACTAGTCTGTCATGGTTGCAGAAGACTTTCCTCTTAGTTTAGTAAATTCTAAAAATATCACATAAATTGAGGTTACATCGTTTTTTGTTTCAACTCCTTTTTTCCTGCATGGTAGCTCCACAAAAAGATACCAATGCTCCATATCCGCTGGCTCTTCCAAGAGATTATGGTGTCAGAGAAATGTTTCTGCAGTCTCTTATTGATATAATATAAAATAGACAATGTCATAATTAATATACAGTGATTTTTGTGTGCTTTTTCATTGTCTAAGGCTATGCTAGTGCTTTGTTGTTGCTGTTTTTTGACCCCATTGTACTTTTCACAAGGTTTATCCTCTGTGACAACTCATGGAATTCAGAACAAATAAGGATCTACAACAAATATCAATTTCTTCTGCTAACTAGAAAGCTGATAAATTGTCGACATATATATTGGTAAGTTATTACAGTACTTTGCTGAACAAATCAGTGTCAGGCAACATTACCTTTATTGAGAAACTATAGAACTATATAAAAAAGAAAATAGCATTCTGTCATGCTTGTGTTTTTAAAACGATCAAATACTTTTTCATGGTGGTTTACAGCATATCACTGTCATACTTATTATCATCATAGAAATTATTGAAAAGGCAATTTTATAAGTAGACCCAAGGCAGTATGAAAATGATCAAAGATATTTTCAGGGCTCTTGGCCTCTGGAGCAGAGCCTGAGGTCCAATCCTGTGCTGACTATGGAAGTTACGGCCTTGATATTGATGTTCATTTTTGGAAAACCGAGGTTGTGCATAAACTATATTTGTATGTAATCTCTGCGGTGGAGGGCATGAACAATGTAATGTCATTTACCATTCATCATTCATATAATGAATGATTGGACAATAAGCGGTAACCAATAGCCTGTGTTACACAGCTAATTTTGAAGGGGCTGTAATATCCATCTGTGTTCAATTTGAAGATCAATTAATTTAGTTACAGCAATCAGTATTTAAATATTTAATGAGTCAGCAATCAGCTGAATGTCAAAGGCACTGAACTATGCATTATAATATAATATTAATAATAATAATAATAATAATAATAAAAGTTACCAAATGCTTTGGACACCACATACTCAATTTTATTTGTTGTGTCATTTAGCAGCCATAGCAGAAATTCATTTTGTGAAGATCGGCATTGGTTTTATTTACATTTTACCATCTGGCAGTAGTTTGGCAGTAGGGGAATTGCCGCCCCCTGGACCTGCCTCTCTAGGCCTAGCCGGCTTCAGCCAGGATACATCACTGTTTATAGAGGCTTATATTGTTGCTGCTTTAGCATGTGCTCTACACTTTGTGCTCTATTGGCTCAGGGTGTACTCTACCAAACTAGTCTGTCATGGTTGCAGAAGACTTTCCTCTTAGTTTAGTAAGTTCTAAAAATATCACATAAATTGAGCTTACATCGTTTTTTGTTTCATCTCCTTTTTTTCCTGCATGGTAGCTCCACAAAAAGATGGCAAGGCTCCATATCCGCTGGCTCTTCCAAGAGATTATGGTGTCAGAGAAATGTTTCTGCAGTCTCTTTGTTTAATATTATGTTGCAATTGAAATCTTTGGTCAACATTGTTTTGGGGGGCACTAGCAACACAGTGACTAATAATAACTGTCCCCAACTGCAACATTGTTTAGAAAGAGCAATAATAACTACCAACATCAAAGTGGCACTAAAGCTGCTTTTAGGTGCTAGAGAGTGAAACTAACGGCTGTAGGTGGAAGAGCGTAAAAGCCAGTAGAGCACATCCTAAATAGCACCTTTTTATTCATATAAGAAAATTTAAGGCATTTTAATTGCGTAGTTGTAAAGTTTTGATTATTATGTGAGGCTTTAGTTTTCACTTTGTGAAAACCCATAAGTAAAATGTCTGGAACAAAATGGAATAGTTATGTGTTGGATGAGGGTTAAGAAAACACATACTACACAGTGTACTATAAATCCTAATAGCCAACCCTTTTAATAGAAGAAATATATGTAACATATATATGGAACAAAACAAAGTATCAATATCAATAAGTAAATAAATAGATATATGACCCATAATGCAAAAGTAAAGTATCTTGTCTGCTACCGGACATCAGCCCGCACATCACCGCTGGATTGTGAACGGCCTTATCAAAATGGCTTGCCAAAGGCACTGCCGTGAAAACTATTCTTTCTAAAGTAGAAGACACAGACAGATCAGGTAGCCAAGAGGGAACAAAGCCCTCATTTCATCTGAACGGCTTTGTCAGGGGGCTACCAAGGGCCATGTTCCCCAGAGTTATTTAAAAGATTCAAACTCAGGAGGCGTCCCATAGAGCCAATCAGAGTGGTTAATCTCAAGTATATCACAATCGAGGTGTATAAAACGAATTAACTGGAAATGGTGGGCTTGCCTATGTTGTCCAATCAGATGTTAGTATGCTAATGTGAATCAAAGCAACCATATGTACACAAAGCAACCATATCTACACAATGACTCTGAAAGAAGGTGAAAAGCAGAGCATAATATATGATATGGCACTGGTTAACCCCATATACAGAAATCATGTATATCAACACAGAGTATTATAATGAAAAAAGAACAAATTAATTAAATTAAAGAAAAACAATGAAATGAAAAAAGAACAAATTCATTAAATTAAAGAAAAAGCATAATTATATAATACTAATAATACAAAATTAATCAATAGATTCTATAAGTTATATAAAAGAAGAATAGTTGAAATCTTCATATAGACCATCTGGAGAAAGTGTTTTTATAGAATTTATCCTTTTAGATTCCAACTGAAGCAAACAACGATTATAGTTTTACTTAGGGTTTTATTAAGTTGATCAATTGCCAAAAATCTCAGATGTTCAACTGTGAATTCTTCACACAATTAATCTGCTCAAGGATATGTCTTCTAAATTCCCAAATAGTTTTCCCAATGCATTGTACACCACATTGGCAATTGATCAAATATACAACAAAAGTACTCTTACAATTTAAATTTTTTTTATAGTATATATGTTACCCTTTGCAGGGCTGGAGAAGAACTTATAGTGTGTGATATATTTACATATATATACACACTTTGCATTGTCCACATCTAGAACAGGTCGTAACCATGAATGTGCCAGTTCACATTGAAACATGCTGTTAACCAACAAAGGTTCTGATTTTAAAATAGGCTTAATATCTTTGAAAAATCATTTTGAATGATGACCAGCAACTGTTGTATGTACCAATGCACTGAATAGTCTGTAAGCTGGAATCTTTTTTGGGCTTTTAAATAAAAAAAATACTTGTACAATCTGTACCCAATGCCCTGTGATTTGCTTTTTTCAAACATTTGGATGGGTAACCTCTGGACCTAAACATTTACCTTTAACTATCAGCTTTCCTTTGGAACAACTCCAAGGAGCAATTACGTCTTGCTCTAAGGTATTGTCCAAAGGGAATGGTTGTTTTGAACTATAATTGATGTAACTGGTCCAAGAAAGACTGTTAGTTGCCATAGGTTTATGATAGAGATTGGTCAGTAAAAGGACATAGATCAAAAAATAAATAAATCATTATCTTGTATTACATTAGTAATACTAATACTAATTTCATTATTGTTTCAAATTCCAGTGAATTCACGGATGAGAGAAATTGAGATTATTGTTTTGTGTGAAGCTTTAATTTTTACTTTGTAAAAACCCAGAAGTAAAAGGTCTCAAAGAAAATGGAATAGTAACTATATAACCCGCAGGCACATACTAAAAAAGACGAGTTTGGGCTGTACCGCTGTGAGTGTATATATGACCAATATTTATTCACATATTATTTGTGAAACATATTGCGCTATTGTGTTATATTTTTAGAGTATTACCCATATGAGAGCGTGATTAGGATAAAGGAAAGGTATATACTCTTATTTCTTTATTTGCTCCACCTATTTGTGTTTGTTTATTGACACATTTATTTGTTTTTGATTTGCAAGCACATATTGTTTTTGTATCCTATTGTACATCCCAATTCAGTATTCAAGACTACATGCACAACAACAATCATTCTGATGTAAAAATGAAAAATGTGATGGTCTGTAATGTATGTGCAAAAATGTATCCCTTTTAGTGCTCATACACAGTGTGCACCTTATTGAATAACTTTCAGGATATGGGTTTCTATTGTTTTAATGTAGTATTTTTTGTGTGTCATACTGTTAAATGTAGGATCGTCAAGTTATTAAATTGACCACAATAGGTCTAATGCACAGTATGGACAGTGTGCATGAATGAATGAAAAGTCAACTCTCTCTCTCCAATCAGACCACCCGTAGCCACCCAGGGAAATAATATTTTAATACATGAATGAGGTATTGTTTATACGTGTAGGGAGAAATCTGAATATTGGTATAACATACTTATAGAGGACATGCCTCATTATTTCTATATTATGCAGAAAATAAATAGATAAACTGGTTTCAATTGTGATGCACCGGTGAGAAAAGCACAAGTTTTGATGGTCTAATATCATCACATCAGAGTAAAATATAGCAGTTGCTGAGATTTGTCTAAGAGCCTAAAGGTTCAGGTAGAGTGTGAGGGACTAGAAGAACCAGGAAGAAGTCTGCCCAAACCCCTGAAATTTACCTCCAACTTCAGTCTGAAAATCCTCATGTTTGGGCACTAGCATATACTGAAAGAAATTTATGGATGAAAATAACTTTTCAAAATTAATGCCTGTGGGTGGTGTTTTAAAGAAGTATAGAGCATTGCTTGTATGTTACTTAGCTAAGCGTAAGTATGCCATGATGATATTAAAATATGCAAACTCTACATAATCTCTGCCCAGATGTGCAAACAAACAGGTTCAGGTTTTCTGTTATCAATTCAAATCCACCACAATGACAGTCTAGGGGGATCAGAAAATAAATTTTATTTACAAATAAGGAGAAAGGGCAAATAATGTTTTCAGAGACTAAAATGACGGATTTTAATCTCAGCAAGCCAGTTACAGTCTATGAAAAATATTTCAAATACCATATTAAATGTTTCCCAAAAATTATTGTATGATTCATAAAATAATCATTGAAGATACATGTCAATAATTTTCATTGTAAATATTCCTAAATATGTATGATACTTAAAAATAAATGGTTTGTTATTGGTATTATTTTATATACTAGTAGGTTTATTTGATAATAGAATTATGTATAAACAATGCAGGCAATGACATGTAAATTAGTAAATGCACATATTCATTACATTACATTTATTTATTTAGCACCAACAGATTCGGTATGTGTTGTTACAACAGAGTCAGTAAAATAAATTGAAATCACAAACTTGTACAAAGGGTAGAGAGGGTACTCTTAGAGCTTAGAATCTAGTAGGTGGTTGAGGGGAGGTGAAACAGTAGGAGAGGACTGCTTGAATGAGGATGTGTTAGGGATAAGGAATCAGACAGAGACAGAATAAAAATGAAAATATATATTGTAATCCAAAATTGTAATGCAAGAGACTAGCCAGGGTCAGTAGCCAGAGCAGGTAATCAGATGACCCAGGTTCAAGAGTACAGAAATCAGTGAAGTCAGAATCAAAGCCAGAAGGGAAGTCAGCCACTTGGTATCTGGAAACAACAAAAGGGCAAGGAGGTAATGAGCCATGCAGCTTAAATAGCCTGGACTGAGTAGGAAATGCCATGGCTAATAGCAATCAGGTGAGTAACTGTGGCAACTGAGAAAAAAGGAGTTGGTCATTATCAAACCCTTACCCAGGGAAGGAAAGGACTGCTTGTTAATCAAGAGCCTAACAGGATGTTGGGTGAGAGTGTTCAGGAGAAAGGTTGTACGCTTCTTGAAAAAATTGGGTTTTCAGGGAACTTTTGAAAGTCTTGTATGAGAGAGAAATATGATAGAAGAAGGAAGGGAATTCCAGAGAAGCGGTTCAGCACGGGTTAAATCCTGAATGTGGGAGTGGGAAGAATTAATGACGGTAGACAAGAGTTCCAAGTCATGAGAGTAATGAAGAGGGCAGTTAGGGGTGTATTTGGATAGGAGGGTAGAGACATAAGGGGGTTCAGAGTTGTTAAGGGATCTGTAGGTCAGGGTGAGGAATTTAAATTTAAGTATGAAGTGTATGGGGAGCCAATGGAGTGATTGGCACAGTGGAGCAGCAGATACGGTGAAGTGACAGGGAAAGATTAATCTAGTAATGGACACATTTTCATGTAAGCAATATAATAGCATGCACAATATAAAAAGTATAACATTTATTTATTTAGCACCAACAGATTCGGTATGTGTTGTTACAACAGAGTCAGTAAAATAAATTGAAATCACAAGGACAATTACCTTAGTATTTCTCTATAATCATTTAAAAAATGTTTTTTTTTTTCTTTCATGGCTGTACAAAGCACAGAGTGGGGAGGTGTGGAACAAGGTCTACATCAATTAATAGTTGTTTACAAGCAGTAAAAAGTTAGAGTTGCTTGAGCCATACTTGTCAGGAAGGGAAAAAGTGCAAATTTTAGTTGAGTTGAGTGAAATGCGACCTGCCCTCCTGTGGCTTCCGACAGATTTTACATATGGTGGGCAAGTCCAGCTCACTTTGAAAATGTTTGATGAACTGAGCCCAAGGTTTACCTAAGCCATGGCAAGGAATGTAATGACCACTGACCAGCTTGTCAACCTTTAGTATGAGCCAACCTATGTATAAGCAGATGTACAGCATTCAGTACAAAGTGTAATGGATACATCTGTGGTTAATATATTTGTTCATCCTTATAAATAAATGAATCAAATAAAGCTTCTGTTTAATACTGGTTAACGTAACGGAACCTTAATTTAGCTGGTTGGTGCTTTTGACTTTTGGTGGTGTTCCTTTTTCTCTAAGGCGGTGGCACCTTTGACTGTTCTTAGTAAGTAAAGGGGTCAGATTGCCATAACTAGAGCCCTAAAGCTGTCGAGGCCTTTGGAAAGTTAAGGGGCCTATTTACTACTGCTCCAGTAGGCATCAGTAAGCCATTCGTCCTAGAAATCAATGTATCTGAAGTAGGGGCCAAAGTTGTTCTCTCTCTCAAAAAAAAACTTTGTACCTGTCATGTTTCTCTGTTAAAATGTTTGCTCTGTAATCATTTTACCAAAGTTCCTATCCATCCTGGACCAAAGAAGAATTCTTGCTCGTTTTTTAGATAAACCTGGTAGACCCCTTTTCTGCTCATTGGATGATTCTTGAGATTGTGGTACCGTAAGGATTTACCTCTGTCGTTACAGGGATTTCTTGCATTGTCCCTGTTGTCAACTCTGATGGCAGGGGTGCCACCTGATGCTCTCCAGCGATGTCCCTCTGCTGGTATGTCTTCTAAGGTAGCAGGTCACCACACTCATGCCTGCATCTGTTTGGCTGTACGCAACCATGTGATCCAACAATGATGTCACCCCGAAAACAGCGGTTTGGTGTTATGCGGACATTGTGGGGCTTGGTGGCCTGAGTCTGTGACGCCATCTGGGTAGGGCATGGATATGTTAACATGCCTGATTTAGATGGGACAGTCCCGATTTTGGGTCTCTGTCCAGCTGTCCCGCCTATCCCTTCCTGTGTATGTGTATGGGCCATTGTGTGTAAGAGCAGTACAGTTATTTGTTAGCTGTTGTGTAAGTGCAGTGTATATTAGACTTGTGCATTCATCTTCGGGCGAACATGAAAACGAACACGAAGAGTGTGTTTTCGTGTTCGTTCCGAAGACACGAAGAAGAGAAGACAGCGGCGGTAAAACGTAGGCGAAGACGAAGACACACACACGAAGAATCTTCGTGATCGTCCTCGTCTACTAATCCCCCCCTGGTCCCTTCCCCATCTAGCCTACCTTATCTTCACGGCATCGCAGGAGTTGACGGAGGCAGAAATCCGCAGGTTCGCCGTCAGGGGTTACAGGGCAGTGCAAGTGAGCCTATTGGTCGCCTGCAAGGACCGCCTCTGGCATCAACCAATTGGTTGATGCCAGAGGAAGACCCTGCAGGTGACCAATAGGCTCACTCGCACGGCCTTTTTAACTCCTGACGGCGAACCTACGGATTCCTGCTCCCGTTAACCCCTGCGATCCTGCATTGGATAACAAGAGCAGAAATCCTTAGGTTAAAGGGCCGTGCAAGCGAACAATAGGCTCACTCCCACGGCCCCTTACCACTGGTTGCTATGCAGAAGAAGAAAAAATAAAACAACCTGGGACCCTGCTGCAACAGTTAAAAGTCCGTACCAGCAACCAACAAAGTCGCTGGTACGAACATTTAACTTAGCATAATAACTTATTATATCTTCGGGCAGAATGCTGCAATCTATTGGTAAGATACATTGAGTAGCATAATAACTTAGCCATATATGGTAGTGTGCTCATTTTCATTTATTAATTATTTAAATAAAATATATTCCCATGATCCGCTGGTCTCCCCGCTGCAAGAGTTAAATGTCCGCACTCGCGGACATTAATTCTGTCAAACTTTTTTTTCTATTTATTTTGGGTTTTTTTGTATTAAACTGTTAGACGAAAGGATCATGGGAATATTTTGTTTTTTAATAAATGCAAATGAGCACACTAGCATATATGGCTAATATATCTTTGGGCAGAATGCTGCCATCTATTGGTAAGATACATTGAGTAGCATAATAACTTTGGATTTCAAGCATGTGGAACAATGCTACTCAATGTATCTTACCAATAGATGGCAGCATTCTGTCCAAACATATATTAGCCATATATGCTCGTGTGCTCATTTGCATTTATTCAAATAAAATATATTCATTGAGGCAGCCCCACATTCCTGCCTTATTCTATCAATAACATATTTCTATAATCTGATACACAATAGCTCCATTTGGGTTTTTTAAAAAAAAAAATATATATTATTATTATCTTTTAAATACACTGCTCCAAAAATTAAAGGGAACACTAAGATTACACATCCTAGATCTGAATGAATGAACTAATCGTATGACATACTTTCGTCTTTACATAGTTGAATGTGCTGACAACAAAATCACACAAAAATTCTCAATGGAAATCAAATTTCTCAACCCATGGAGGTCTGGATCTGGAGTCACACTCAAAATCAAAATGGAAAACCACACTACAGACTGATCCAACTTTGATGTAATGTCCTTAAAACAAGTCACAATGAGGCTCAGTAGTGTGTGTGTGGCCTCCACGTGCCCATATGACCTCCCTACAACGCCTGGGCATGCTCCTGATGAGGTTGCGGATGGTCTCCTGAGGGATGTCCTCCCAGTCCTGGACTAAAGCATCCGCCAACTCCTGGACAGTCTGTGGTGCAACGTGGTGTTGGTGGATGGAGCGAAACATGATGTCCCAGATGTGCTCAATCGGATTCAGGTCTGGGGAACGGGCGGGCCAGTCCATAGCATCAATGCCTTCCTCTTGCAGGAACTGCTGATACACTCCAGCCACATGAGGTCTAGCATTTTCTTGCATTAGGAGAAACCCAGGGCCAACCGCACCAGCATATGGTCTCACAAGGGGTCTGAGGATCTCATCTCGGTACCTAATGGCAGTCAGGCTACCTCTGGCAAGCACATGGAGCGCTGTGCGCCCCCCCAAAGAAATGCCACCCCACACCATTACTGACCCACCGTCAAACCGGTCATGCTGGAGTATGTTGCAGGCAGCAGAACGTTCTCCACGGCGTCTCCAGACTCTGTCACATCTGTCACATGTGCTTTCATCTGTGAAGAGCACAGGGCGCCAGTGGTGAATATGCCAATCCTGGTGTTCTCTGGTAAATGCCAAACGTCCTGCACGGTGTTGGGCTGTAAGCACAACCCCCACCTGTGGACGTCGGGCCCTCATACCACCCACATGGAGTCTGTTTCTGACCATTTGAGTGGACACATGCACATTTGTGGCCTGCTGGAGGTCATTTTGCAGGGCTCTGGCAGTGCTCCTCCTGCTCCTACTTGCACAAAGGCGGAGGTAGCGGTCCTGCTGCTGGGTTGTTGCCCTCCTACGGCCTCCTCCACGTCTCCTGATGTATTGGCCTGTCTCCTGGTAGCGCCTCCATGCTCTGGACACTACGCTGACAGACACAGCAAACCTTCTTGCCACAGCTCGCATTGATGTGCCATCCTGGATGAGCTGCACTACCTAAGCCACTTGTGTGGGTTGTAGACTCCGTCTCATGCTACTACTAGAGTGAAAGCGCCACCAGCATTCAAAAGTGACCAAAACATCAGCCAGGAAGCATAGGAGCTGAGAAGTGGTCTGTGGTCACCACCTGCAGAACCACTCCTTTATTGGGGGTGTCTTGCTAATTGCCTATAATTTCCACCTGTTGCCTGTTCCATTTGCACAACAGCATGTGAAATTGATTGTCCATCAGTGTTGCTTCCTGAGTGAACAGTGTGATTTCACAGATGTGTGATTGACTTTGAGTTACATTGTGTTGTTTCAGTCTTCCCTTTATTATTTTGAGCAGTGTATATATATATATATATATATATATATATATATATATATATATATATATATATATATATATATATATATATTTAAATTTACTTTTATCAGTGCAGTATGGTTAGAGGTCCTTTTAGGGACCTCTTGAACATGTTAGTAATGCCAGTGATGTCAAAATAGCATCACTTAGCTCACTTTATTGATTTTTTAAATTATTATTTATTGTATTATTTTAATGATTTAAAAAAAAAATCAATCACTAACAATTTTTTTTCTTCGTTTCGTTTTTCAGCATGGGAGAAGAGGTAAGAAACATGGTTTCCCACTCTCCTCCCTGCGATCACCCTGCGCTGATCACACTATGATCTCTATGCAAGTCCCCACAGACATGAAGGATGAGGGCTTCCTGTCGTGTGTGCCCCATCCAGAGGGCTTCCTGCTGTGTGTGCCCCATCCAGAGGGCTTCCTGCCAAGAGACTTTCTATCATTTTATGTTGTTGTACCATCATTTGCAATACAACTCTTATCAGCATCTTCTGTCTGTGGTTTATTTCCTGTGCCTGTCTGTAACAACCCCAAGCCATCATGCATCGTGGGGGTACAGACAGAGCCCCTCGTGTCCCCTGCATCTGGGCTCCTATTAGACCTGCTCACCCGGTCCGTGACATGGCAGTGCCTTGTTCTATATTTCTTTTCTCATCCTTTTTAATTCTGTGCAAGTGTCCATAATGCAAGTGGGGTTATGAAGGGAGAGGGGAAGGAGACCACTCAGAATCCACTCCGGGGCCATGACGGGCCATTTCCTTAAATGCTACATTAAGTATTCAAGGCCTTCTTGTGGGTTTTTAAGATGACTCACCTGTTTCACTTGTTTTAAAATATCAAACCTATTTTTGTCCTTGTGTTTTAGTTGTGATACCGACTCAATCAGTAACACTGCGCATTTTTGTAAGAAAAATTGACTTAATATCCTTTCTATGATTTGATAAAGTTTCTTGTTCTGTTATCCAAAATAACCATAACTATGTATGTTGAGACGGCAATATTTGACTGCCATCTTTTATATGTGTGTTTGCCATCTTTTTATGTTTATAACACATACATTTCTGAATATATTATCTGGTGAACATTTGGTGTTGGCTGATTGTGATGAACATACTGTATATGGCAAAAAAAGGAACCTTAAATTTTAAAAAAAAAATCTACAGAGAAAAAGATTATTCAAAAGGAGTGGACGTCCCAGCAAATTCACTCCAAGGTCAGACCATGCAATGCTCAATGCCAATTTTTAGGTTTGCTCTTTTGTACTACTGCACTTCAAGATATGATGTTATATTTGTGTATTCTGCACCATATTAAAGAAGATTATCATAGAAATTAGAGGAAAGATGGAAGCAGGAATGAGCATTTCATGTGCTGCGGGGATATATTTGGAAGGCTGAATTGCAGGCTTGCAGGGGTTGGTATCCTTGGTCAGGCTTCAGTATAAGCCTCAGTATAAAAAAAAACTGTCTATAATTTTTTTTTTCATATTATAATAAAAAACAGCTACGTCTTTATATGTTTTAACCAAATCATAATTTAAAATATAAATGTCACGTACAAGTAGTTTGGAGACACCGTGGTCAGGTAGGACTCCAGGACAGAACAAGGTCAAACAAGCCGAGGTCAGGATTCCGGAGAGCAGGATAGTCGTTTAACGTAGCCGAGGTCAGGATTCAGGAAAACAACGAAGTCAGGCAAGCCGGGGTCAAACACGAGGAAACGGTATAGAAAACGCTATCTGGGTACTAGCACAGGGCATAGACAACCAACAGAAGGCAACGTATGGCTGTACTGCGGAGGTTTAAATAGGGAACCGCAGGGGAAGTTCGAATCTCCCGCCAAACCGTCATGACGTCACTTCCGGTCTCCGGGAATCGCGGCCATCATGAGTGTGGCGTACTCTCCCTTCATATATGCCTGCAGTTCGCGAGCGTAGAAGCAGGACGCCGTGTCCCAGGAGGTCTGCCTGTACTGCGCGGCACTCCAGAGGACGGCGGCGGAAGTGGCCGCGCGTTGGAGGGGGGTCTCCCTCTCCTTCGTGGCGGCTGCTGCGGAGGGGGCCTTGCTTTGCAGGGGGGTCTCCCTCTCCTTCGTGGCGGCTGCTGCGGAGGGGGCCGCGCGTTGGAGGGGGGTCTCCCTCTTCTTCGTGGCGGCTGCTGCGGAGGTGACCGTGTGTTGGAGGGGGGTCTCCCTCTCCTTCACGGCGGCTGTTGCGGCAACGTGGGAACCGAGGACAGGTGAGTAACAATAAATACTTCTTTTTACAAAGCTGAATTTTATTCTTTAAAGGCTGCCTTTCTATAGTTACAATTTGATTTTTGCAACTTTTTTTTATTCAGATTATCATGGAAGGATCCAATACTTAATTGGGATTTTGTTTACAACAAATTGTTTTTATGATGGCTGTTCATCTAGTGGGTTCAGCTAATGTAATTAATTTATTTTTTCTTTTCTTTTTTGTGGATTAATTCATGTTGAGTTTTTGCCATTAATTTTCACAAAAATAAATGTATCACTGCAAGACAGGAATATATGTCCAACTGGTTCTGGAACAAAATTGAAATACAAGGTACAGCTTGTCTTTTATTTGGTGGATAAAATCCCTTATTGAACCACACATGAAAAGTCCTTACCATAAATCATAAAAGACATAGAAGATTACTGGCAGTAAAGGATTATCCCAACTCGTAAAACATTCAAGAGTCTTTTGGCACTATGTTATCCTTAGCTTTGATTTTTCAGCCATGGGAGATTTAAATTGGAAATAACAAAAGTCCCCATGCAAATATTCTTATTTTAGGTCATTTTTAATTTTAATGGTTTCAAAAAAGGCAATTTAAAGTCAGGAAAAGAATCCAGGTCTCTAAAATAGAATTTTTGTTTTTGTTTTGTTAAACAATTACAGTATACCATATATTTAGAATAAAATAATAGTAGTATTACTTAATAATAGTGTAATAATCAAAAGTGAAATAACTGTCAGAACATATTAAAATATACAGTATGCTCAAATTTTTATTGCTGAAGAAAAGTATATTTTATTTTACAACATATAAACAGTTCATAAACTAGTAGTTATTTCGACATCTCATTTATATACTTTGTTTCACTGTTTTCATATTGAAATTTTTCCCATTTACATTTAACAAAAGCTCTCAATAGGCTTCATTGTTCTCTTGTAGCCTTTCTGTCACACCACACGCTGTGTGCCAGCCACCTTCTGAAATCAAAAGGTATTTAATGACATTTGGACTACATTGCCAGATCTGCAAGCAAGTTTGTTAATTCACATTTTATATAATTATGCATGTTTTCCTGTATATGTACCAAATATGTATTTTGGGGATATTGTTTATTTGTTTGGCCGAATGTTGGTATTCACCTTTTGAAATGAACATTTCTTTTACTAATCCCCCACTCTCTGGCCTTTTACTGATCCCCTACCAACACTGCACTTTTTTACCTAAAAGGTACAGGCAAGGTTCTCAACTCCTAATGTGTCTGATATATTAATGTATGTGTTAAAATATGAATATGCATATGCGTATGCATGATTGAGGGAATGAATGAGTATCTGTGAATGAATGAGTATCTGTGAATGAGTGAATTAATCAGTATCTGTGAATGTATATGAATGTTTGTGAATGAGGAAATGAATGTGTAAGTAGGGGGAAGCATGGCACAGGGTGGCTGTTTGAGGCTAGGATGCCACAGGCAGGCTGTCTGGGGGGAAAGATGGCAAGTCCTATGCTTCAAATCTGGGTGTTGGGCAGGTCCTGTGGATGCAATCTGTAAATATACAATGTGGGGCTAGCTGGGGGCAATACACAAGGGTGTGGGGGCATTAGGGTGACCATATCGGCCATGTTTTCAAGAACACATATAACTTTTACATATTGCTGACCAGCTGAGATAAAACATTGTATCTGGGCTGCCGGCATCAATACACTAGAGGGGGCAGCTGGGGCCATTACATAAATCAATACTAAAGCAAAGGGCAGGCTGGGGAAAGAAAATACACATAGTGGCGGCTGGGGGCGATACACAAGGGGGCAAGAAAAAAACAAAAGGGGGGTCAACGACATAGCTGTGTGGAAAATACTTTTTTTTTTATTGTTGTAGCTTAGCCCGTCCGGATCTGGGTGTCAGTGTGGCAAAGCCTGTCCTGATGTGTGTTTGGGTGACGGTGAGGCAGAGCCTGTCCTGGTGTGTGTTTGGGTGTTGGTGTAGCAGAGCCTGTCCTGGTGTGTGTATTTGGTCATCTGTTTCCTGGCACTTTACTTACTGTAGGAGTAAATTGAACTATTTAATTTTTACTTATCTAGAGATAAAACGCCCTCCTGAATTTGTAGTCACTTCAGAGGAAAAGTAAAGGTTTTGCGTTATTTACTCTATTTAAAACTGCATTAAAAGGATTAAATCTTATTAAAAAGGATTACTTACACTAAATTTTGGCTTCAGGCGTCCTGTGTACTTTTTTTTTTAGTGTACTGATGTACTCCCAGTCCCTTGTCTACTTTAACAGATATTTAATAAGAGACAAAAACACAGTAACATAGAATAAATGATTGACAGCCCAACATACAATGCAACACTTTCCAAGACTAACCTGCAACCTAAAGGTCCAACATAACCCAGCACACCACCATTTGCCCCATCCATGCAGTATGTTGGGCAGAGAGAGACTGAACTAAGAATTTGCATTCAACAGGCATATTGAATCACTGTAGGTGCCCCAATGTCAAAACATTGACAACAATACTTGTTATGTCCCCAAACCATGATGCTCTTAATCTGGCCCTGCCCCAAAAAATCTAAGAAGTTTTTTTATCTCATGGACAAAATGTGAAAAATAACGTAAATATCATACAATCCCTTCATAAACACACACCAAATAAACTGCATATATGTAGTTTGAAGAAAATACTTTTTTATAGTTTTTTACCATTTACTAATAAAAAAAGGCCCCGGATTACGTTTTAAAAATCTTACAGTTTCTCCATTTTAGGTAGCATTTCTGTGACAGATGAGCTTATGTGATTTGATGAAAAATAAAGCACTAAAATCATGTATTTATTGAGTGTATCAGTTTGAAGGTTTTTATAGTGTTCTGGCATGGGGAACATTTTAAAAATGTACAGCTGCCAGCTTGACTGCATGTTGACAGCAAAAAAGATGTTTAATAGAATGGATCAATGTTTTGGCAATTTCAGAAGGTCTCAACTGCAACTCACAAGCACATGCATCAACTAGAGAACAACTCAAATATTAACAAACTAGTATATATGCCTGTATATGCTAAATGGTGTGCTCAAAACAACCATCAACAGCTAAAATACTCATCAGCCATCCAATTATACCACGCTATACACCACACAATTTCAGTTGATGTATATCCCAAGACATTATGATTGCTGTGTGTCATGTTTCACATCTGAAGGCCTCACAAAACACTAACTTTAATACTTAAAACGTAGCTTTCACTTTCATCAAAGGAAAACACTATATCAGCATGGCCGGACATTGCAAGACTATAAGAGTGGTGTACAGTTGCATGTTTCACCCCGCAGCCATTCATGTGCTTATAAATGGCCAATGGCCTGAAAATGCAATAGTCTTTTAATACTCAGTGCAGCCCTGTTAACCCCTTAACGACCAGTGATGTTCCGGAAACATCACGCAAAAACAGTATATGACCAACAACCAGAGGCGTATATAGGGTATGGCAGCCATGGCACGTACCATGGGCGCCATCTCAAGGGGGCGCCGGTGAGCGGCTTTTAAATGCCGCTCACCGGCATTTTTTTTTATTTTTTTTTTTGATGCGAAGGAGAGAGAGGGGCGCCTAGCAACCGCTCGGCGCCCCTCATTCTCCTCCACGAGCCCTCTACCCCCGTCCCGGTGCCGGCATTTCATGCAGAGCGCCGCAATATGCCGGCATATTGCGGCGCTCTGCATGAAATGCCGGCACCAGCGGGCGGCTTTTAAACACTGATGCGGAGGAGAGAGAGGGGCGCCTAGCAACCGCTCGGCGCCCCTCGTTCTCCCCGCATCAAAAAAAGAAGACAGCGTTTAAAAGCCGCTCGCTGGTGCCCGCTGCTTCACTGCTGGGCGCCGAAATATGACGTCATATTACGGCGCTCAGCAGTGAAGCAGCGGGCACCAGCGAGCGGTGCAGGAAGACAGAAGCATCGTCTTCCCGTCGCTGGACTTCAAGGTGAGAGAGGGGTTAGAAAGTGATAAGGAAGGGAGGGAGTGAGTTAAAAAGTGATGACGAAGGGAGGGAGTTAAAAAGTGATGAGGAAGGGAGGGAGGGAGGGAGTTAAAAAGTGATAGGGGAGGGAGAGGGGGTAGATATAAGTAAAGAGTGTGCATTAATGTGTGGATGCATTGAGTGAATGAGAGAGAGCATGAGTTAATATGTGAATGTATTGTCTGAATGAGGGAGAGCATGAGTTAATGTGTGGATGGGTTGTCTGAATGAGGGAGAGCATGAGTTAATATGTGAATGTATTGTCTGAATGAGGGAGAGCATGAGTTAATGTGTGGATGAATTGTCTGAATGAGGGAGAGCATGAGTTAATGTGTGGATGCATTGAGTGAATGAGGGAGAGCATGAGTTAATGTGTGGATGAGTTGTCTGAATTAAAGTGTGAAGTAGTGAGTGACTGTAAAAGTGTGTATCATAGATGTATAATTGTGGAAGGGCAAAGATGGCACTAGCAGGAGGTTTGAGCCTTGGGGACCAAGATGGCACAGGCAGGGTGTATATGGGACAAAGATGGCACTGGCCGGACTGTTTGGGGACAAAGTTGACTTGTGCTGGGCTATTTGGGGACAAAGATTGCAAATCTAATGTGTGTTATCTGGGTGCTGGTCAGGTTCTATGTGGGCAGTGTGGACGCCAGGGCTGGCTTTGGGGTGTGCAACCTGTGATCTATGCCTGTAATTTAGGGGGTTTTAAATATACCTTTAATGCCGTGTTTTTTTATGTGAATTCCAATTGATCTTTACCTGCAAAGCTAGGTTTTTGTGTTATTCTGTAGATCCATATCTGCTATGTTATGTTTCCATACATTATTTATATGTACCTGCAAATACAGGGTTAATATGTCTTATTCAGTTGATCTATACCTGCGATGCTACATTTCATATATTATTATTGAATACCTGCAAATACAGGACTTGTATGTCTGATTCTGTTTATTTGATATATACCTTCAGTGCTGAGATCACAAGTGAATTTCAATTGATCTGGGTTTGTGTGTTGATCTATACCCGCTATCGGCAGCAGGGACTAATATATATATATATATGGGCAGCAGGGGCTAGTAAATGGGTTTTAGATATTTGGACAGGGGCGCAATTTCAGTGCTTGCCATAGGCACTATTTTCAGTAGATACGCCTCTGCCAACAACAGCCGCACAGCATTAAACAACACAAGCATCATTGGAAGAGATTTTGCCTCTCGCAAGATGGTGGCGTCCTTTAAAAAAATGTATACCTGAATTACAATTTGTGTGATAAAAAAAACCACAAAATAAATTGCTACCACAAAGTTTGCTTTAGATTTAGTGCATTTGAAATACCTTGGGGTGTCTAGTTTTCAAATATATCTGGTTTGATTGGGTAAATTACACTTTCTGTCTTTAAAGATGTCCCAAATCACGCATGAGGCAGAATTATGAGATTTGGAAAAAATGGTTTTTGAAATAACAAAACACTACTTGTAATTAATATCATATAACATGCGAAAAAAGCAAAAAAAACATAAAAACATTGGGTATTTCTAAACTCAGGACAAATAGTAGAATCTATTTAGCAGGTTTTTTCATTAGCTTTTGTAGATGAGTAAAAGATTTTTCATTTTGTTCACCATATTTTCTTTTTTTTTTTTCAAGGAAAATAAATAATATGATCAATAATGAAAAAAACAATATAAAATTTGTATGGATACATTAAATGGCAGAAGAGAAAATTACAGCTAAATACTAGCACCACAAGTCTTGAAACAGCCTTGGTCATGAAGGGTACAAAACAATGCCTGGTCCTTAAGGGGTTAACTGCAACTGCACTATAATTGGACCTTCTTTAAGCCCTAATTATAAATTGAGCTGGACAGATCTGAATGCAAGATATTAGATGATCTTTTTTTGTAACAGAAAACATATGCTTGTAGCACTTACATGAGATTATAGGTAGGTTATTTACATCCCACACACTTTTTTTTTTTTTAATACAATTAACCAATTATATATTTATTTACACCTACATATATAACTGCTTATGGTGTATTTCAACCAGTGCACATGAGGCTTTCCATACTTTGTTTTCATTGGTATTGTGCTAAATATTTTCCTATTTGAAGAAGAAAAAAAAAACATCTTTGGGACTATAATGCATGTAAACTATACATCATAGGTGCATGCTGTTGCAATTCTTGCTGATAATATTGGGCATAATCTGCTCTTCTAATGTGAAGAACTCAATCTTTTTAAGTATTATGTCTTACCTTGTCATTCACGTATTGAGCAGTTACTGTAATCCAGCTGTGCAGCTGCTGAGCTGTTAGACACTGATTTAAAGTCTTTCTGTGGTAATTAGCAAAAATATGACAATATCTGTATGATATCTTAAATTGCAAATATCTGAATTATAGACAGAGTACATGCAAAGTCAGTAAATTGACATTGTATTACTAAACAAAATATATGTTAATCAAACATGTTACGTATGGCATTTAATGCACTCATATAGACTGTATAAATATATTTTATTATTTTAAGCTACCAAATTACAATTTATCTTCTTTAAAAAAATAAATAAAACCAAACTATAGGTGTGGCATGAGCAACACCTTGACCTGAAGAAGCAGTGCCACAAGGGTCACAATCACAATGCACTCTTTTTTGTGAGGCACATGACTTGAATTACCGTAATTCTATTTCTATTTGTGCACCTTAAAATGTCACACTGCATGCTGGTGAAGCTCATTACAGATACATACAATTGTACACCAGTGTTTGGAATCTGGATTGCATCCTCCATGGATGTGAATAGGTGCCCTAGACTTTAATGGTATACATGGAATATGTCTTTAACATATTCACTTTTAAGTTTAATCAGCTATAGAATACAAGCCTATAAGAGTGGAATTAATAAAATGAAAATTCTGGACCTCAGATGTAAATCACTTTTAGGGTCAACAATAGCTAATCAACTGAAATGGCACATTAAAAATAGGCTACAGTTCACATAAAAAAGAAATTATGTTCTAATGAACTGACAGAGGACAATGTTGAGGGGTAAATGGTGACTCTGACTCACCTTTTTAATAAATAAAATTGGTGTCACACCACTAAAAATAGTGTATTCTATCATGCTTGATAACATGTAAATTATTGGGACATACTCTCTAATACTGACATTATGTTAGCCTAGATAGCTTAACAGAGAAAAACTCGCCAGGCTAAAGATAGTTCTACATTTCTCTCTCTCTCCCTTTCAGAAAGTGTATGCAATAAGGTAGCTCATATTTTAGCAGTTTTTTTTATATCACTCTCATAATTTGTGATGCAATCATGTATAAACAGCAGCTGACCAGAATGGACAAGTGATTATGGACATAAGATCCAATGGAAAATATCTGTGTGTATTTAAGCCCCACTCCATGTTAGTTGATTTCTTTAATAATTTGTTTTACTACATTTTAACTTTCCCCTTTTGGATTTTTGTGCATTATTGTTTTTTATTTTTACTTCATTTATGTATTTTTTAACTCACATTTTATACCTATTGTCACAGCTAGCTATCGGATAACCGGACACATAGGGTGTGCAAGGGTTAATGATACCAGCCCTTTGGTCACTCACTTAACCCATAAACATACCACAAAAACCACACCAGACTGGTAATACGCTGCCACCACCAAGTTGTGTTTTAAGGTGACTACAGCTTATGGGTGCTTCGGTAACGCCCAGTACCACACTGAACCGATCAAAAATGTATAAAAACCATTTTAAGTAAAACAATTAAGTAACAAGGTTTATTTCGGCTTTCTCGGAAGGTAGAGTTCGGTTAGAGCACAGAGACGGAAACTAGATTAATATATAGTTAAATCTGACAAATGTCACAGTGAACAAAGGTGATAACAATTTAGACACACAGTATATAATACAGTTTATAAAAATAAAACAAGGAGAAACACAGAAAAACCTAATTATACAAAATAATTTAGGTCATCTGCGGGAACCTCAATGTCCTTATTGAATTTGAGGATTTTCAGTGATGTTCCAAATCCATAGAAAGTTTCAGGAGAGATTCTAAAAGTGAAGTTCTCAGAGAGGTTCTCAGAGAGGTTCTTGGAGAGGTTTACTGGTTTTCCATAAAGCAGTCAATTTTATCCCCTGGTGAGATGTGAGGGTGTCCTGATGAAAGTCAAATAAAGACTGAAACGTTGACAGGCAAAAGAGGAATCTGTATTTATTGGAAAAAGACCTAGAGCGCTGGTAACTATCCATAGACTGTGTATATTACTTTGCCTTGTTACCTAGCACCAGCCTATAACAGAATTGGTATGGAGTGCAATAGCATATTATTGGTTTTGTATATATATATATATATATATATATATATATATATATATATATATATATATATATAACGTTGCATCATTTACTTTGTTAAAATATGTGAATCGATCTGAATGCTAAAGGTATAACTTTTGAGGGAGGTTTGGACACCCAATAATAAAGATATTATCCCTCCAGAAATATCACCAGCTGACAACTAGGATATTGTATTAATGGTATGGTTGAATTTCTCTCAATCTGACTGGTATTATAAATTTACCCCTTAGGTAACATTTTCCACACTATTGCATTTTGATTGAATGTGCAGTTGCCATATTGATTTCTTCTTCACATTTGTACGATTAAATAACAAATTTAGCATTTGATTTAACATTGAATGAAACAGTTGATGTAATAGGGTGACACAAAGAACAATTCACCAAACAACATAATAAAAGGAGCCTTTTCTTTGGGAAAAATTGTCTGCTTCCTTTACTAATCTGTATTAGCCTAGTGAAAAGGAACACTAATCACTCATTAAAGTAGTGCTGTTAAAATAATACTAAAAAATAAACACCTTTTTTTATATTACTAACTGCTCAATTCTGCTGATTTTTTATTTTTCCATCCTGATTTTCAAATATGCTATAGAGATACAGAATGAAAATGAGTTACTCTACAGAAACATAACATTTAATCAAGGAGTAGTTATTATCTCAGGTCAAAATGATTGCCATCCAGTTGTAAGAAAACTGAATTATAGTATTAGCAAAAAGTTACATTTTTAAACAAACCCTATGACAGCATATCTGTTCCAGAGAGGCCCCTAAACAATTTATGCATATAAGGAAAAGGGGCATCATTTGAACTTAAAGGGATGTCTCAGTTATCATATGCATTAAAGTGCATACCAGGGGCGGGCTGGGCGGCAGAGGGGCCACCCTAAATATTAATAAAACGCCCGGCAATCACTTCCACAGAGGCTCTGCCACTTACCTGTGCATCGCTCGCTCTGCGAGCAGTGTCTCTTGTTCCACCCAGGACAAGCAGGAAACCAGCGGAGTCACTGCACTTTAAGTCACGTTACATGACTCCGCTCCATTCCTGCCTCCCCAGGTGGTACAAGAGAAGAACGCAGAGGGATGCAGCGGCTCCTGCAGAAGTCTGCAAGTGGCACAGAGTGATCTGCAGTTCAGGTAAGGGGGTGGGAAAGGTTGTATGAATGAGTATGTGTGATTGAGGAAATTAATATATGAATGAGTGAATGAATGTTTGTGAATAATAAATTAATGAATGAATGACTTAATGAATACGTGTGTGATTGCATGGATGTGAAAGTGGGGGGAAAGCATTGCAAAGGGAGGCTGTTTGAGGATACCACAGGCAGGTTGTTTGGGGGCAAAGGTGGGAAGTCCTATGCTTTCATTCTGGGTGTTGGGCAGATCCTGTGAGTGAAATCTGGGTGCTAACGGGGGGCATTAATTAACGAGAGGGTGCTGGCTTGGGGCATCACGTAAATCAGTACTAAAGGGGGGCTGGGCGGTGGGATAAATATACAATGTGGGGCTAGCTGGGGGCAATATACAAGGGTGTGGGCACATTAGGGTGACTGCATTGGCCATGTTTTCCAGGACACATATAGCTTTTACATTCTGCTGACCAGCCCAGATAAAATGTTGCTCTGCAATATGGGGGATGTATAGACTCATGGAAGGAACAAACTAGTCAGATATACACCCCCTGTACCGCAGGGCAACCTTTTATCTATGCTTGCGGCATTAATACACAAGGGTCCATAACATAAAAGGGCGGTCAATGAGCCTGTCCTGGTGTGTGTGTTTGGGTGTCGGTGTGGCAGAGCCTGTCCTGGTGTGTGTTTGGCTGTTGGTGTGGCAGAGCCTGTCCTGGTGTGTGTTTGGCTGTTGGTGTGGCAGAGCCGGTCATGGTGTGTGTGTGTTTGGGTGTCGGTGTGGCACAGCCTTTCCTGGTGTGTGTGTTTGGTGTCTGTGTGGCAGAGCCTATCCTGGGGTGTGTGTTTGGGTGTCGGTGTGGCAGAGCCTGTCCTGGGGTGTGTGTTTGGGTGTCGGTGTGGCAGAGCATGTCCTGGTGTGTGTGTGTGGCTGTTGGTGTGGCAGAGCCTGTCCTGGTGTGTGTGTGTTTGGGCTTTGGTGTGGCAGAGCCTGTCCTGGTGTGTATTTGATCATCTGTTTCCTGGCACTTTACTTTCTGTAGGAATAAATTGAACCATAGTCACTTTAAAGGACAAAACGTTCTAAGCCCAGAACTCAGTGAGCAGAAAAGTGAAGGTTTTGTGTTATTTAATCTATTTAAATCTGAATATTTTATTAAAAAGGATTAGTCATGTTAAATTGTGGCTTCAGGGGTCCCGTGTACGATGACTTTTTTTTAATGTACTGACATACTCCCAATCCTATCAAATTACATCAACATGTGTTAGAAAATCAGGAAAAGTTTGGAACGTATGGTGGGCTGATTCGGTGGCGCAATGGGCCACTTGACTAGACTTGCCCCCCGGGCTGTAGACTGCCAGCCCTCCCCTGATGCATACGATGGCTGAAGTGTCCCTTTAAGATTATCTGTTGTATACAACTCTGAACAGATGGTTTTTACTAAATGTTTAATGTCAGAATAATCAGGGAAGAGCCTGACATAATAAGGTAAGGAAAGCCAGAAAATAGGTGCAGCCTGTAGTGTATTCTCAGCTAGGCCATCTAGGTCTAGGGCAGAGGTTCAGGGGGCGCAAGCCCTCTGCTGCATAACTAGCGCCTGATCATCCTGTTGGTTGATCAAGATCCAGGTTTGCCACTGCTCCTTGAGCACTTTAAGCCACAACAACTGGAGTGCCACATACCTAATTGATACTTTCTGCTTCACCTGCTTCTTTCCTTAAATCTCGTGATTTTTTACATACCTGTTTTCTAGTCTAAAGCACAACTTTTCAATAGCATGCATAATGGAAGAGACATTACAGCAATTTCACAGATTTACTGATGAAATAAATAAAAGAGGAAATGTCTTGATGTCTTCCCTATCATTGGGAGACATTCCTCTGTGCTAGCGTGACAGGTCACTCTTAGCCAGGAGACACTGGAAAAGGCAGGAGCTGTTTTTAGATAAACCTGTCCATCCTGTCCCAGAAGCCACAATGTTCAGATACATACAGGCAAGCTTGGTATTGCTAGAAAAGGCTGCCACGAACCTAGACGATGCAGCATTTCTGCAAGCATAATGCAGATGCAACTCCTCAAACATTGTATGCATACATACATAAAATCTTGTCTCATCAATACATGTCAACATATGATAGGCTTGAAGATAGAATGTTTTCAAGTGAATGTTTTATCCATGTATATATGTTATGGATAATTGATCACATTACACCTTATTGTGCCATTTACTACACTGAGAATTGATATTTACCAGGAGCAAGCTACATTTTTAGATATGCAACACTGATATTTGGAGCAAAATCTGGGATTGACTGACACCTAGATTTTGTATGCATCAAGACAAACAAGACTTTAATAATACCAGTGTACGAATTCTACATTGCGTTGGGTAGCATGTGTCAATAGCTGTTCTGCACTATTCAATATTCTGTTGAATATATCCTCTCCCTCAACTGGCAGAAAAGGTTTCACTTTTGTGGAAGTGGACAGAGAGGTCGGAATAAAGCAGATTTGTGGAGAAATAGAGGTGCAGCAAATCTGTCTTCATTATTCTGGCTTCGCATTGAACTTCGGCAAAAGGTTGGAGCCTCTGGGCACAGCCTCTCCCCGGTTCCTCCAATCCGGAGAAAGGGTGAGCCTGGAAGCTACGCCATTTTGCAGAAGTGTTTCGGGTGTGGCTGAAACACCAAAACTCATTAATTAGGTGGAGTGTCCACATACTTTTTGTCATATAGCATATGGGAAGATTAGTACTTGTTGCTTTAAATGACTGACATTTTTCTTTGTACCACAAGATGGCAGTGCAAATGTACAAATGTGCTTCAGATCTAAATTATAAGACTCGCCTATTTACTGTAAATATGAATCAATCTGTGCACAGGGATGATAAGACTGCCTTCAGTGCATATGTCTAATTTTGAACAAGTCCTTAAAATTAAAAAGTAAATCTATAATAAGACCAACAAAGGGTTTGTTTGTATTTTTTTTCCAAAACCAAGGCTCTTGGACTATTCAGAAGCAAAAAAAATTAAATCATAATGTTGTTCCAAAATTCAGTGGTATTTTGTGATAGTGACAACATATAAAGCACTTTGAGACATTTTTTTAACTGTTTCCAACATATGCACCAAACATTAGGTATCTAAATGAAGATGAGCAAAATTAAACTTGAAAATATGTGGCATTATTAGAAAACCCAGTCAAATGAACCTCCACGTAATAAGTGGCCATATCATATCCACCACATCTTAAGTCAGGGTATCCCATCTAAAGGCATTGTGGCTATTTTGCTCTTCCTAACACCTTTACACAACACACCAGGCCTTATCCCACTCTATTCCCCTGTTGTGAAACGCATTTTGGAAGCATACTGTGCTTTAATTTAAAGTAGGAGAGTTAAGTATTATTAGATCAACAGTGAATTAACCATTTAACATGATTTCCTTATTGTACTTTTTGTAATTTTGTGTGTATTTCATTTTTGCCTTTTTGTAATATTCTATCTTTCGAGTTGGAGGATGGTACCATTAGCTTCCCTCTCTCTGAATATTAGTGGGTTAAATACCCTGGTCTTGCCATTTGTATTAATTGCACAAATATCCAGATGAAAATCACGTCTAATTCAAAGCATGTTTGGGTTGAATAAATAAATCCATGAATTTGTTTTTACTGGAATTGCAGAATTAAAAAAAAACAAGATCCGTCCATAATGTTATTTCTGTTAATTCTGTAAAGAATCCAAATTCTTTGTCACTATCTGTCAATTGCATCAAAGCAACTTTATTTCATGTTCAATGTCATAATTCTTTTTCTTAGCTAAAATCCACGATAATTTTACTGTGAAAAAGAGCTGAATTGATTATTTTATGTAAATATGTCATATGTCTCTTGACAGGTTAATTGTAGTTGGGAAACTAGTGTTTCTAGAAGAAAAGATGATCAAGCTTAATTTGCTGTTTCAAATTTCATTTTTCCCTATGTGCTTTTTATGTATTTTGCTACATGCTGACAAACATGTGCTAACAGGCTCAGGAGAGGAAAGGGTAAAGGAACAGAAGACATCTACAAAAAATGCTGCCTCAATGCACATGTGCAAAAAAAAAAAGCTACATTTTATTGTCTGCATTTTATCGCAGAGCCACATTTCCCACCTGTCACCACAAGGGGTACGCAGGACACATTGTGAAGGCAAAGCTTCAGTAACCAAGCTGATCAGTTTAGCCCAGAGTGATTGTGTGAAACTGGAGAGATTCTTGCTAGCACAAGAACCTGCTACTCACAGGACCAGCAGCACATCTGGAGGTGTAAGCCTTTGTTAGAGGATACAGGGTCTATTATTCCTGAGCACCCTGCCTAATGGATAGCACTGATACACAAGAATAAAAAACAAAACAAACAAAAAAAAAAAAACACAAAGATCCAAGTATCAAAACAGCAGCATTGTATCAATCTGTTATTTTTTTGGCTGCTTCACTGGATACAGGGATGGATTTTGGAACCTTCTGCAAGATGGTGATTCTGATGGTACCCAGCATCATGATCACAGCAGTGGCAGGAAGCAAATGTAAGTATTTCACAAACACAGCTTTGAATCTGACTTACTTTAACACTGAATTCTATGGTGGCTTGTTTAGGTTGTGCTTAAAAAGTGATGAAATTGGCTAGGGGAGTGAAGAAGGACTCTATCAGTAAATTGCAATTTTAATTGTAAGGTAGAGCTAGCTTAAAAAGTAAATAAATGAAAATATAGATATTAATAGTCTTCTAATGGTCTGTTTTCATGGCATAAATGTATTGTGATAATAGATTGTTACTGTTACTCTACTTTAAGAACTAGATTTCACAAAAATCCTCTGATTTAGTTTGCTGCATCCCAGCATCACTTTAGATTTCAGCGTTTCCAAATTTGCAGAAACTAGCAGAATCGACTAAAGAAAGCTGGTTCCTGGATGCAGCTGCTGAATATTAGATAAGTTCACTAAAAGAGCAGATGAAACCAAGACACATTTGGATTGATGGCTATAAATTGCAGTTTAGAGGCATGTAGGCTATAAAATGAAGTAGCAAAACAACAACCACATGACCTACAATTTGTTTTTATATATTGTTACATGATAAATCAATTTAATGCTTTAGATCAATGTATAGCTTTCAGATATGCAAATTAATTTGTGTTTTAATAGGGCTGAATGGGTTAAACGGTAGCACAAATTAAGAGGTCTGTGTGGTTTGGGATAAAATTGTGGGTGTCTTTCAAATTAGGGGAGCATAAGAATAACAGTGGATCTTCGCATGCTTAGGTCTGTGTTGATCTTAGTAGTCATTAAATACCTGAGACAGCAAAATACTTTGTCCATTTTAAACTGTGAAAAAGATAATTGGTGACTAGGTATCTTTACTTTCCATTGGTTTTGAAAAATCACTCACAGCAAGACCTTGGTGGGGAAAAGTACTTAAGAGCCTCTGAGTCAGAAAAGATTGAGCACTGCTATCTTTATATATTCTGGTAATAAGTTCAGTTCAATACTTCTCATTTCTGGTTGGCACTGGTAGATTATACAAACTAATCCGTTTGATTGTATGCCTACAGAGTATTAAGTACTAAGTACTAAATAAAGATATATATATATATATATATATATATATATATACACATACTTTATACACAGATGATTTTGTCCTGTTTTCTATAGAATAATCTGAATTAAGCATATGATACTCGATACTATTAGAAAGCACATCTTGTCCCAGTATGCTAGAAAAAAAGCACTAGAGGTCACTCTTACATTTACGAAGCACGAGCATTGCAGTAATTCAGGAAATAAAATATTTAAAAGCAACAAAACGCACAGTACTCAAGCACATAACAAATTCACAGCAAAATGCTGTTCAAAGTAAAGTTACAATATACATGAGGTAAAACATAAATAATTTCTACGGCGCTATACTTGCCACACACATACTGGAGATTTCACCAGGAACTAGTGCTGGGTATCAAAACTTTAGCTCAGACTTGTGAAACCCAATCCCTGGAAAATATTGTCTAGAAAAAAATGATTTGGCCATTTTTGAGGAGTCTTAACACCTGGGCAATAGGGGATAGTTGTATTGGGAAACGATACATTTTTGATGCAATTTTTTTGGTTTCTGAAAATATTTAATGTTTACAAAATTATCGTGTACTGTCGAAATGGGACTGGATTGTCCTTTTTTTGCCAAAAAAGTGTATGTTGTAAACCATTCTTGTACTGAATGGATTAATATATACATTTTATTACAAAGAAATAGGGTCTTTTAACATACGGCAAAGACCATAAAGTCTTTGAATTTACAGTAACCTTAGTATTGAATTAGTCTTACTGGATCTGGGAAAAATTAGCTTGGGAAGCTTTATTGAAGCATCTTTCATATATCTTAAATTGCAGCTAAGTTTAAAGTATGCAATTTTAAAAGTATAAATTGTTTTTTTAAAACCACGTTCTAAGATGCTTTTTATTCAATTATATTGTCGTTCCTGAGAGTTTTGCACCGTTGAGTGTAGAATCATATGTTGGTGGAAAAAAGCTATGACAAAGCGGGAAAATGTTTGGCTGCGCTAATGTAATCTTAGATTTGAAAAGAGTTCGAGATTTTTTTTGACTGCGTCAACTCCTGCAGTAGTCAGTAATTTAGTGCCTGACTGGAAGCTAAAATCTGAGTCATAAGTACCAAAAGACCTAAAAGTTAATTTCTTTTTCCACTACCATTAAGAAAAAAAACTTTAAACAGTTACAATATCCATTAGTTCACTATACTTTTGTGGCTCATTTGGGACATCATGAAGCTCTAGCTGTAATTGCCCTACAACTCCCATCATCTTCAGCCAACCAGGGTGAGATGTTTGTGAGTTGTGGTTGGAAGGCCTTAGGTTTCTAAAGCATGCTGTAGATCTTGTCAATATGGTGACAATATGAAGGGATGAGGTAGGAAAAAAGGCTTACAGTACATCCACTGAGCACAGCCTTTCATTCATTCGTATTCTGCTGAAAAAATATAAGGTTTCCCCCGGCTTGATGGTAATTTAGTTTGTGTATGAAAAAAACTGTTAAAATCTATAATTGTTTTTTTGTAGTTTATTGTAAAACTGTTTGTTACATTACCAAATAAGGCTTCTCTAGAAAAATATTATTTTAATTAACACTATGTCAGGCAAATGTATGAAAAAGAAAAATGTTTTGTTTTTGACGTTTTACCATTCTTTTGCATGCACGCGCAAAAGATACACTATGTATTGACACCGAACGTCAATTTATGTTTGTGAAAAGCAATTGCATATCAGTTAAGTGTTTCCTGGAATTTCAGATGTCAATACAATTCTGTTTGCTAAACAAAGGCATTAGAATTCGATGCTGATGGATGAAGTTTGTTAAACAAATCCTGTTTCACTTTGATGAACCTCGATATGCTATCGGGCCTGTGCTTATTATTAAATCAATATTTGGAAAGGGAAAGCAAACAAACAAAAAATGAATTTTCTTGATGACTGGAACTTTCAGCTCTTACTCTTAGTGCATATAAGCATATATTTTTGCTATGGTGACATGTTCCTCAAAAACATCTAGCAATATGTAGCCTTCATGGATTTCTGTGCTTATTTTTTCTTAAAACACGACCTCCTTAAAAGTAAAATAGTTATGTTTATGTGCAAAGCTGAATGTTAATAATAAATTGAATTGTTGAAAATATGTATATGTCTTGATCATGTATTTTTCACATTTTATTAGGACCCTCACAATATGCATTGAATCTAATACCTAGTATTTGGCACATAGGTCTCTCTCTATCTCTCTATACATTGCTTTTGTCTAAGTATAAATGTGTGCATAGTTGATAGAATATTAATTCTGAGCCTTTAATTTCAATATAAGTAATTTGTTTTACATAGAATTAATTCCATGCCCTTACTGAAGTTCTTAATTAGAGAATTTCATGTAGAGTAAGTTTGTGCTTATTGGTAGGACATGAAATACTCATACTAGTTAGATCTATTACCGTATTTGCTCGATTATAAGACGACCCTGATTATAAGACGACCCCCCAAAATCTGAATATTAACTTAGGAAAAAAAGAAAAAGCCTGAATATAAGACGACCCCAAAGGAAAAAAGTTTTACCAGTAAATGTTAATTCATGTAAACTATTTTTTTTAATAAAAGCTATGATTGAGAAAAAGATTTTTTTTGTTTTTATTTCTTGTATTTTCCAACCTGTCCCCCAGTTACGCACATCTGCCCCCAGGCTTGCCACTCCAATATGGCACTGTGGCCCATGATATGCCTTTTAACCCTCTATATGCCACTGTGCCCCATGGTATGCCTTTTGACCCCCCTATGTTCCACTCTGCCTCCAGAAATGCCTTATACCCCTATATCCCATTCTGGCATTTAGGGGGTTAAA